>NC_044333.1:6575083-6890240 GCF_007399415.2 Gopherus evgoodei | reverse complement strand
ATCCCGTCGTGTAGACATAGCCTCAGGTGGGTGTCTGTTTTACACCTATGCTGACCAGTCTCCTCTTGGTGCCACAACCTCAGTTTCCTACACAGGCGCATTGGGACACGCTTTCCCCACACTTTGTTGCAAACACCCCCGCATGTAAGGCTGAATTGATGTGCCCAGGATGGAACTGACCCTAAAAAAGGACAAGAAATGTGGCTGCGCAAATCCTTTCCTAGCTTTGGCTGTGCCACTCAGGCTCTACAATGGCTCTGTAGACTGCAATTGAGTCAGTTGCTCAAATCCCACTGGAATTCAATGGAACGGGACACCTTATCCATCAGGGTCCTTTAAAATCCCCACCATTAGAGGTCTTGAAGTAAATGAGAACTACCACTGGTCTCCGAAAGGTATTTATTTCAAAGAAATCCACAGTAGAAAAATAATCAAAATGGCAAAAGGGAAAAAATGTACCATCCTTTACAAAGAGCAAAGCCAACATAAGAGGTGCAAAGAAACCCAGAGGTGGTTATAAAAGGATAATCCCCAAAGGCTGCTGAAGAGCGCACAAGAGACACGGGGAGGGAGAAAATAAAAAGATGTCAAGGCATCCTGTGGCTACATTGAAGGAAGGGAAACAGGAAAAGGGAGAAGGACAGAAAGAGATGGATAAGAAGGAATCTCTCCTTGCTGGAGGCAAACATACAGCTATGAAGAACTGAATGTATTAACTGCAAGCCAGTTGCTTGGCTGCAAAGGTACAATGTAGGTATCCCCCCACCCCCCGCACCATCCCATCTTTGTAGAGTTTCCAAAAGTTCTGTCTTTTCATTCCTGTTCTTCTGATCTTCTAGGGCTTCACGCTAGAGAAACCGCCACACACAAGCCGGACCCCCATCTAGCCAATAACATCTTGCAGCTATTGAGCTATTGTGCCTGGCTTCCCGCACTCAGGGCAGCTAAACTCATCGTTGAATAATATTTCATCAAGACTGAGATAAAGCTGGCCGGGACTGCTAGGTACCATGAGCAGACGGAGGAGTATCTTTTGAAACCAGAGGGTGGGGCTACGGATACTCCAGCCGTCTCTCTCTAAACGTCAGAACAGAGGAGAAAGGAAGTGCAACACAGGTACAGAGTTTAACACATTTTACCCCATAGAGGCTTTGGCCACATTTGCTCTTTGGTTTGAAAGTAAAATGTCAACTAAAACAGTCAATAGTGGATGAGCCCTTCCGCCCCGTAGGATGGTGTCGCCATAACCCGCTTTGGAAAGGCAGCCATTGTATCAGCTGCACGAGCCCCCCCAGAAGCAGAACCAGGGAGGTTCTCTTGCAAGAGGATGTTCTACTATTTCTACCACTTACTCCAGTTTAAAAAAACACCCGACTCTAAAAGGCACAGCTATGTAAACCAACTCTCTTCTGCCCAAGCTAAACATCTTTAAGGGAACAGCTTGTAGTTAAACAATTTTCTTTTCCTAATAAAAATCGAGGGCTATAGCACCAGTTCTACCACATAACTTGTCCACACCCTGCCCTCGTCCCAGGAACAGCATTTTAACACTTCCAATCACAGGTATGGCCATATACAAGAGGTCATCTAATCCCTGGGCAGAGGCAGGAACAAGTAAACCAAGGCCATACCAGACAGTTATTTGTCCAACCTCTTCTTAAGAACTCCCACACTCTCCCTTGGAAGCCTATTCCAGAGCTTAATTTCCCTTATAGTTAGAAAGTTTTTCCTAACAGCTAACCTAAAATCTCCCCTGCTGCAGATCAAGCCCATTACTTCTTGCCCTACCTTCAGTGGATATGGAGAACAACTGGCCACCATCCTCTTTATAGCAGCCCTTAACAATTCCCCCCTCAGTCCTTCAAGACTAAACATACCCAGTTTTTTTAACCTTTCTTCATAGGTCAGGTTTTCTGAACAGTTCATCATTTGTATTGCCCCCCAAGACTCTCTCCAATTTGTCCACATCTTCCCTAAAGTCAGGCACACAGTACTCCAGCTGGGACCTCACCAGTGCCGAGTAGAATGGGGACAGTTACCTCCCGTGTCTGACATGTGCACCCTGGAATGAGATCAGCCTTTTTGGCAGCTGCATCACATTGCTGACTCAGTTAATTTGTGATCTGCTATAACCCCCAGATCCTTTCCCGCAGTTCTGTCACCTCAACATTTACCATCTATTAGGGCTCCTGGGATGCGGCTACACGACTCGAGAGCTGGGTAACAGCCCTGGGTGCGTACAGACCTGAGAAATAAATGTCTTGAGCTTGCAGGGTTACAGATATGAACTGCATTTCCACAGACTGGACATGGATTCAACGGATCTTGGCCTGATTCCGTTACACTAAGACCCTTTTATGGTGCTCTGGCAGCATGAAGGTGCCTTACAGTGGGCGGAAATGAGAAGCCCCCATGCAAAGGGCCTGCCCAGCCACTGCTGCACAAACCTAACCCTCCTGTAACACTGGCATCAGGGGCAGGCCTCGGTTGTGAATTACCAGCTATTTACTTTACAAATGAAGACCCTCCAGTGACTCCAGTTGTACATCAGCATCCTCCATCCCTTAACTGTGTAATTAAGCATTCCCGTCTCAGAAAAGGACCAGATCTCTCAACTATGCAATACAAACATCCTCTCCGCCCCCTTCCAGTTCATCACCAACCATCCCCGTTTTGGGGACTACCCTAGAAATAACTCACACAGCAGGAAAGACAGAACTGCTGTCCTTCTGCCACTACTGAGGTCAGCTGCCCACTCCAGCACAGAGCAGCCAGGGTACCAGCTCCATGCTGTGCTGCCTAGCTACCTGCTCCCGCCCTGAACAGTTCAGCAGCTCATTGATTTCCCGGCTGGAGCAGACAGCATGAGAACGCACCAGAGCCAGGGGGGAACGCAATGAGGTTTAGCCTGGATTCACAGGCTCCTAAATCGGTTACAAAAACCAGAGAGAGGTACTAAGCTGAGAACAGATCCTTTGCATCCAGAGCTAGCTGGTGCTCTGAAGCGGACAGGACAGAAACAAGAGTCAGAGGAGAGGAAGAGGGGAATAAAAGTAATATTGCAGAGCTGCAACAGGAGCCTGTATATCTGGCCAATAATTTCTCTCTCTGCTTGAAAGGGGTTAGGAGACTGTAGGTGCCACATCACTGCTGCCTACTATACATTCAGATCCGCCTTTACAGCATTCCTCTTATCTCTTGACAAGGGTGTGGTATTTGCCACCAACAATAAATGTATTGTTTGCTGTTGAACTACAGCAGAACCTCATTAATCCACTTTCTGGTCTCTCCACAGCCAAGTTGAATACAATACCTGGCAGAGCACCACCAGCAAGGTCTGTTACCCAATCTTGGTGGCGCAGTTTACTACAGAACATTTACCTGTCGGTTCTGAACTATCAATGCTTCTGGCCATCAAAACAAAACGAGGGAGGACACTGGGAGCCATTCTTGATCTTTAATTTTAAATGTGTTTATCACCTTATGAGCAAATTCACCAATGTTGGTGGTTCCCAGTGGATGTCCCAAAGGCATTTGTGCAAAATGTAAAATGATCTGCAGCTGGAACAAAAATAGTCTCTATAGCCAAATGTATTGCATGTTGAATAACCTGGTTCCTCAGTTCTCCCCCCCATATCCTGAATTTCAACTTCCATTAGTGATGGCCCCTCCACCGCCACCTCTGACTCCCCCAATCTTACCCATTTATAAAGACAACCTGAACAAGATTAGCTTTTCTTGGTTTTGTTTCAGTTTTACTCCTATAGTTAAGGATACACTGAACTCTATATATTAACATCAAAAACCAGCTACCTAGAACTGAATCTCTCTTTTTAAAGATCCAAAATGACATCAAATTAAACTATACAGGATTTCTTTTAATGAATATTAACAAACTGCTTTTTTAAAAAAGCAAAATGCAAAATAAACGCAGACAAAAAACTTGGTAGAAGTTGGTTCTACGTCTCTGAGGCAGCGCGAAATACAAAGAGCACTGACTGAGTCTTCACTCCTCAGGTGCCAGAGGTTCATTTAAACGCCTTAAAGCTGCTCGTGAGGAAAACTCAGCCCTGCTGGGACCTGTTGATTCAACTTTTCCAGCCCCCTGTGGAAATAAGCTCTGGTCCTCTTTATGGTGCTGGAAGTGGACATGGAGTAGGGGATCCTTTGAGAGAAAACAGGCATGACTTAACCTTTTACAGGGTTAACGTGGGTGTCCGTTGCCCACAATGGAACTGCTTTTGTGACCTTATCCATTTGGGCAGCATGCAGGTAGTCTGACCAACATCCTGTTCTCACTAGTTGCAACCTGTGTACCCCCAATTCAAACACTAGCCAGCCAGGCTGGTGGCAAGGAAAGGATTTTGGGTAATGCAGCAGGCACTCCTCTGGCCTAGGAAGTGCCAAACTTTAGCTGAAAAACTCTTGGTCATGAGAAGCCAACAATATTCTGTAGACGACAGCTTTTGGGGCTGGATCTGCCCTGTCAAATGGGAAAACAGCTTATGGTGATTTTTTTTAAATGGTTCCTAGTTGCAATATAAAGATGCAATTCCCATGAAGGATACAGGTGGGATAAGGGACCAAAGAGAGGGGTCCACAGGGACTCCCAGAAAGGAAAACATTCATCCCTGACCCTCTGCTAACCAGCCCTTCCCAAGAAGCCAATTACACAGGAGAGAATTAATTCTCCCCTACTCACTGACTAAGCAGAATAAAGAGGTCATGCCCCGTAAGATCACAATTTAATGCCACAGAATTTGAACCTGAGTTACAGGCTCCTAACTCCCAATTACAATCCCAAATCCTCAAATTCATTTCTAAACAAACTTCTCTTTTGCTGTTTTTTTTTCCAAGTTGTATTTTAACAGCAGTGTTTCCCCCACCCCTTAGTGTTTTACTGCTGATCCCACCCAGAGACCTCTCTTTATTTCAGCACAGAGGTCCCTGAGGCTGGGATTGTATGCCTTGTCCAAGGGCATCACGGAGTAGCCCTACGAGAGAAGGGCTTGTGTTGGCAGCAGTTTTAAGACTTTATAGCAGAGCTATGCCTCAAGCTAGCTGAACTCTTGGAAAATTCAGAGACTCTCCCCAGGTGAGCAGCTTGCAAACTTAAGATTCTCAGCCAATTATAGAGAGGACTACTGGCGATCTAGAGGCTTGACCTAGCCAACTTCTCCAAATACCGTGCAGCACTCATGTAACCCTTAGACTGCACCAGAGTTCCTGGCGGTCATGTGAGAGGGAAAGGATCCTTTGCAGACTTCTACAGCCAGCAAAGAAAAGCAGCAATGGACTTAGTACATTTGGAGCACAGCAGTCCTGATGCTGTTCCCTTCTGCTCACTGTTGAGAAGTACGTCTGGGGAGCTCCAAGGACCATTTGGTCAACCAGTGCTACTGACTCAAAACTGCCTTTAAGCAACTTAATTGTATTTGGACTAACAAGCAGGAAGGCTCCCAAAATGGAAGCCTGCTGGTTCACTGCAGAGCAGCGATGCCTGGGGAGAAAGTCATGCCTGGGTCTGGATTGTTCCTGAGCCTCTCTGAAGGACAGGGACAGTCAGCCGGCTCTCTCAGAGAACCTCGTTACTAGAGGGAGCGTTGAAAGGGCTACAGTCCCTGGGGGCAGCTGGGCAGAGACCTGCAAACTCACGTCCCTCTGAACTGCAGGTGCAGTGTGAACTACAATCCAGAAGAGGACAAGCAGGTATTTGATTTGCTTTCACTATTTGCTTCCCTTCTCCTCCACCCCCCTGGACTCTTCACACATTGTCCGTCAGATCATAAGACACTAATACAGGTGGACTAGAACAAAGTGACCAGAGCATTATCAACCAGGCCGGCAGCCCATCTCCCGCTGCCCCACCTAAGTACGGGTATCAATCCTGTATGATCAGGGAAGGGAAGAGGGCTGTTGAGGAGGTTTGCATGCACGCTGAAGCCTGCCAAGGTGCCTCACGGCAAACAGGCCGCCACCTGGTACGCCCCCTCGGCAGTGTGCTGGACGCTGTGTTCCTGCAGCAAGCCCAAGTCCAGGAACCTCTCCCCACACCACATGCACTTGTACTGCTGCTCCCGGGCATGCACGCTGTGGTGCTTGTTGAGGTGCTCACGCTGCTTGAAGGCCTTCTCGCACGACGGGCACTTGTAAGGCTTCTCGCCCGTGTGCACGCGCCGGTGCCGCTGGAGGTCGGAGGCGTATTTGAACCGCTTCTCGCAGTCGGGGCACTTGAGGGGTTTCTCGCGCACCGGGTCACAGCGGTGCTGCACGAACTCCGAGGAGGAGAAGAAGCGTCTCTCGCACAGGGTGCACTTGAGCGGCTTCTCAGCGCAGTGCGACAGCTGGTGCTTCTGCAGGGCCGAGGACCTCTTGTAGGACTTGTTGCACACGGTGCACTTGAAGGGCCGCTCGGCATTCTGCACGCACTTGTGCCGCAGCAGCTCTGAGGACTGATTGAAGCCCTTCTGGCACACGTTGCACTTGAAGAGGTTCTCTATGCCGTGCACGTGTTGGTGATAGACCAGGTGCGAGGGCTGCACGAAGCCCTTCTCGCACAGGTTGCACTTGAAGGGTTCCTCCACCTTGTGGGTGCGGCGGTGGCGCATGAGCGCGTACTGCTGCTTGAAGCTCATCTGGCACAGGTCGCACTTGAAGGGGCGCTCCTCGCTGTGCGTGCGCTCGTGCTGCCGCAGGTCCGAGGGGCGCTTGAAGGACTTGTGGCACTCGCCGCAGCGGAAGGGGCGCTCCCCGCTGGGCGTGCACTGGTGGTGCAGCAGCTCCGACGACTCCTTGAAGTGCAGCTCGCAGACGCTGCACTTGAAGAGGTGCTCGCCCGAGTGGGCGTACATGTGGCGCACCAGGTGCGAGCGGTGCTTGAAGGTCTTCTCACACACCGTGCACTTGTACGGCCGCTCTGAGCTGTGCGTCCGCTTGTGGTGCACCAGGTGCGACGACTGACTGAAGCTCTTGTCGCACAGGGTGCACTTGTAAGGTTTCTCGCCGGTGTGGATGCGCTCGTGCCGCGAGAGCTCCGAGAGGTGCTTGAAGGTCTTCTGGCAAATGGAGCAGGTGTAGGGCTTCTCCAACGAGTCGAGGGCCTGGGAGTGCTCTGCCTCAGACGGCTTGTAGGTCTTCTCACAGATGGAGCACTTCATGGCGCTGCCATTATGGACGTTGTGGTGCTGGGCTAGGGAGGTCAGCAGGGAGAAGCCCATTTTGCAGACCCCACACACGAAGGGCTTCTGTTCCACCTGGATGCACTGGTGCTCAAGAAGGTCAGTGGCCTGGTGGAAGATCTTCAGGCACTGAGTGCACTGGAAGGAGCGGTCGTGCCCTGGCAGACACTGGTGCTCATGTGGGTTGGACAGGTGAGTGAGGTCGTGGCCGCACACGCCGCATTTGTGGGACGGCTCTCCAGCCTGGATCGGGGGGGGCTGGTGATGCTGCGGATTGGGGTCTGGTTGGAGCAGGATGCCGTAGACAGCGCAACCCAAAGGGTTCTCAGCTGTGCTCGAAGGGATCGAGTGCTCTGGGAGAGCTGCTGTCCCGGCGTGATGTTGTTGCTGTTGTGGTTGCTGCTGCTGCTGCTGTTGTTGCTGCTGCTGCCAGCTTTCTGACATGCTTGGGAAAAAGAAATGGGGTTTTAGCAGACACAGCTTCAGCTTCTCGGTTGAGGGGATCAATTCAGAAGATACTGATTCCCAGCAGCTGGTCCTGAACTGGGGGTGGGGAATCCAGCCCACTCTCTAGGTAGCAGCAGCAGGGAGCGCTTTGCATTAGATCCTGTCTCAAGTTTTTTGGATAAACTAAATGGAAACCAGAAGCAAGAGTGTCTTGAAGACAAGAGGAGGCCCTTGTCCGTGTTGACCCAATGCGCTCACATTGGGGAAGGTGAGGAACACACTCCAAGGAACAACTCTGCAAGGAAAGAAGACAGCTCACATCAGTTCCCACAGGTAAGCAAGACAACTGTGTGTTCAAGCCTTAAGTTTAACCCATGGATCAGACTAAAAATAATCTCTTCTATCTAGTCTATGCAAGCCACACTTACGCAAAAAGGGGGGGAAACGAACTGAACACACAGTTTGGGGCAAGTTTTACCTAGGACCAGAAGGGACCAAGTCCTGCCCTGACAGTCCCATTAGACTGACCTTGTCCTAAGGACTGGCAGCCATGTTTTTTGGCTCCCCACATTTTCAATCAAGTGTGGTGGCCCAGAAAGGGAAGCTTGTGTACTTGTGGCTGTGGCTGTTTCAGTTTACAGAGTGTCTGGGGAGTCTTCGTCCCCGTTTGGGGCACAGATTGAGACTACAGATGACCTGTCACCATCTCGTTCCTAAATTCTCAGCAGAGAAGACTATATCGTCAACTGGATTAATGTAACCAACATTTCAATTTCAAATCCCCACACATTCACTTGTTATGAAACCACTGGCTAGTGATGGTAAAAGTGGCTTGCTCGCCAAAAGCCAAGTCCAACCTTTCTAGTTATTTCACATAAACCTCACTCAAGCAGACATACAGCCCCAAATCGGGCTAAAAACACTGCCCTCCACAAACCTTTATAAAAAAACATACATCACTGCACAGGAGCGAGACAGGCTCTGCTGAGGTTCAACACATCTACTAAAACCAAAACGTCGTCTCACTGTTGTGCAGCCCACGGGGGTAGATGCCCACGGCTGTATGCGAGAAGCCAATCAAGTTTTACACTGAAATCTCGCCTCACAAGCGGAGTCCACTCTGATCCAGTTAGGACTAGCTGAGTACCACAGGCTCACTTGGGGAAATAGTCTCTGATATCTCAGGATTTACTTCCAATCCCCAACTCTGGTAGCGTACCTGACACCACAGCTGTAGAAATGAAACAGCCTCACTGAATAAGATATCTGCTTATTTTGAGACTAGGAAGAACAAGAGGGCTCCAGGGAAACAACTACTCAGCTTATGATGGGCCACACAACATTAACCCATTAGACTAGAGCAAAGGCCCACTTACAGACAGATCACAGTACCCAAAAGTGTTTGTAGCCATATAGGTCTCTTAGCAAATCTGGCCCAAGTACATAATGCGATTGTTTGGTTACAGAGACTGCCAACCTGCTGAAGGGAGGATCACTGGAGCCTACAAACTTGTGCATAATTTACTCATTGTCCCAATGAAAGGTATCACGTTTTCTGCCTTACAAAGAAGGCTTCGCAGGAGTTGGAATCCTCTAGATGCATAACAGAGAACTAAGAAAACATACCTCCTAGTAAGAAGACTAAACCTATTAGCCAGAAGCAGATACAAGACAAAGAGAGTGAGGTAACAGCGAGGCCCAGGAGCAGGCCAATCCTCTGGCAAGAATTCCACCACCACCTCTTAGGAAGAAGGAGGGTACCAATATTCCTACTGGACCACTATCCCAGGCCCTGCTCAAAAGCTCCAGCTTTCATATTAGGGTATGGCTACACTTGCAGCTGTACAGCGCTGACGCGGGAGCGCTCCCACGGCAGCGCTTTGAAGAGCGAGTGTGGTCGCAGCGCCAGCGCTGGGAGAGAGCTCTCCCAGCGCTGCAGGTACTCCACCTCCCCGTGGGGATTAGCTTACAGCGCTGCGAGCCGCACTCCCAGCGCTGCGAGCCGCACTCCCAGTGCTGCGGCACTGTTTACACTGAGGCTTTACAGCGCTGTAACTTGCTGCACTCAGGGGGGTGTTTTTTCACACCCCTGAGTGAGAAAGTTGCAGCACTGTAAAGCGCCAGTGTAGCCCAGGCCTTAGTTTCCCGTTAACAGGTGACTTTGGATTCAGCAGAAATTGATGGGTTAGTCTCCCACTCATTGCTGCAACGGTCTCACACATCTGCGATAAGTGGCAAAAAAAAAAAAACAAAAAAAAACACCACAACCCAAAACTTCATATAGGCCAGCACAGCATTCAGCTCACATTGAGTTGCACTATTCTAGTACTCAATAGGATGCTCCACTATCTACACAATGCTGCACTAACCAATTTGCCTTTCAATGTTCTATTTAATGGTGCACTACTCAGAGAAGCCACCAAACTCCTTCGGGCTGGCAGCTTCACGGGGAGCTCCCTTTCCAATCCTGCATATTCCAGCCTATCCCCAGCTTTAATTTAGAACGATTGATAAAGAATATCTGCAGTTTCACTAGCTGGACTAAGACTTTAAGAATAGATAATCTCATGCTTCAGGGCATAAGCCAACCACTAACTGCCCAGGAAGAAGAAAAAAAACTTCCCCCGTGGGCAAGTTTAATCTCTAGTTGGCTGTTATGCAGTCGGATAGATAAACCGAGACAGCACTCTGGGATATGGCCTGATGCAGTATGGAAACGGCAAGGTACTACTCATAGAAAGCTGTCAGGCAATACCCACCTGGGTACATTGCTATATATAAACAAGTTAATGCAGATGTTCAGTCTAGCTCATGCCTTGGTGGGACACAGAAGATGACGACACTATAATCTCTCTCAAACTGGAGAAGAGGATGGCAAGGTAGCCATCTGAAACATAATCTGATCCACCTTCTGCTTTTCATTTCTCATGCCTTTCTGTTATGAACCTATTTGTGTTCTGATCAGCACCTCTCCATTTCAGGCCCAGGTTCACTTCTCGCTCAGCCTCCAAGCCACAATCACAGCACCAAATTCAACCAAATAAAACATCACAAAGAGAAGAATAACTCCAGAGTGCAGGCCAGCAGCAGAGGCTACATGCAAGAGAGAAGGGCTCAGATTCTAACCCAAGTAGATTCACAGCAGCAAGGGGCAAAGAGCACACCGGAGCACAGGCCTGCGCCTTAATTAAATGGGCTGTTCCCGCAGGTTTACTCCAGCGTAAGTGTTCCTCTGAATTTCCTGGCGTTTATCGCCTGCAGCATACCCTTAAGGTTAATGTGCTTACTAAACACGTTTAATAATTCCCCATTAGAAGATACAGCTAGATCTTTAGACAAAACCAAGCACCCTCAGCTGCTACCTGTTCCTCAAAGACATCTTTACCTGTTTACTGTATGACTTAAGCTACCCCACACACAGTCCCACTCGAGCCCTCTACTCGCTTTCACCCTGGTGGGATCAAAGGAAAGCCAGTGCTGACTAGAACACACTACACCCTTATGTTATGGAGAACTCACAAGGTAGTTAAAATATGTGAAGAGAAGCAGGAAACGCTACAAATACCCCACTGAAAGTCCTCTTTGTAGTGAGCCTATAAACATGACAGGAAATAAAGCCTCCCCCTCAGTCCCATTCATATTACACCCCCTGTTCAACCAGACCTTAAGGTGAGACAGCCAAACCACGAAGTTTAACTTGCAGATCAAAAAAAAAAAAAAAAAAAAAGGTGTTTAGTTAACTTAGAAGTAACCCCCACCCCCCCTCCAGACCGTGCCCTACGTGTGCAGCTGGAGATATTTCCAGCTGGGAGGAACAAAACTGCAGGGGAAGGTGAAGGGGGAGACACGAGACAAAACTGGGAGCAGAGCTGGAAAGGAGGGAAGAAATGAACAAAACAGCCAGAATTAGATAACTAGACTCGGTCTCGGGGGGGCACAGCTCCCGTCCCGGGGTGGGAGGGGGAGGCGAGGCAGGGATCCCGGGACAGGGTCCGTGGGGGGCAGGATGGACCCGAGGAAGCGGGTGACGGAACGAGGCAGCCCCTAGCGCTGGCTGGGGAGGGCCGGGGGCACCCCCAGGATTTGGGACACGCCCCCCAGGAGAGGGGAGGGGGGATCCCCCAGCCCTGGCGGAGGGATCTGGGCAGGGGAAACCCCCCCGGAGAAGCGGCGGACACACCGGGCTACGGGAAGCCCCACAGTGCCCGGGACCCTCCAGCACTCGGGGCCAGGAGCCGGGGGCGGGGAGGGACACGACGCTGCCCGGCCCCGGCGCTCCCGGCTCCCCTCTCACCTGCAGGCCGGGCCCGGCGGGGTGGGGCGGCCTCTCTCAGCCCGGCTCGGTCCCGGGGGCCGCGGCCTGCGGGCTCCTCCCGATCCCCGGGCTGGCGTAGCGGCCGCGGCCGGCGGCGCAACCCGGAGCGCGGGGGCCGAGGCTGCGCGGCGGAGGAGGCGGCGGAGACGGGGACCAGGCGGGCGGCCGGCGGCTCGGCGCTGGGGGGTCCCGCGGCCGGGTGGGGCCCGCTCGGCTCTGGGCGGCGGCTGCGAGCCCCGGGATGGAGGGAGTCGGAGGCGGGGCCGAGGGAGGGACCGGGACTGGGGCTGCCCCCTGCCGGACCGCGGGGGCAACTGCGCCCCCCCCACACACACTGCCCTCTGCCGGACCGCGGGGGGAACTTGGGGGGGCTGCGCTACCCTGGGCACCAAGGGGCGGAGAGTGGGGGCTGCCCCGGGCAGGCTGGGGCAGGGCTGCCCCTGACTGGGGGCGGTTGCCCCACATGGACTGGGCAGGAGACAATCTGTGGAAGTCTTGCCCGTGACAAAGCCCCCCCGACTCTGATTTCATGGACCTAGAGGTACCTGCAGTAATCTCAGCCCCCTTTCATCGGTCTGAGGCGGCCCCTCCCCGCACCCCGTGTGAACTGGCTGCCAGCTCACAGGTTACTCAGGATCCACCCCACGCCGATCCCCGCTCGCTGCTTGCCCAGGTCTGGCTTTGGGCCCAATGATCCTCAGCCTGGATTGCTTGGTCCCCCCACCAGTTCGGGGTTCCGGGGGGATGGTGTCACCTGGGTTGCCACTGGTGCGGTGCCTCCAGCTGTGCTGAGCTGCTAAGGTGCCCTCTGGGTACAAGGAAAAAAGCCTCCCTCCTGGGAGCTTCTTGTGACCAGGAAAGTGCACCCAGCCCAAGACACAGCAGCCCGGGATGAAGGGGTGGATTAGACCGGGGCTGGGGTGGTTTGGAATGAAAGTTAATTCCTTCACTCGCTAAAACACAAGGCAGAGAGGACCTGGACTTCCCTTGGGCACGGGCACTGCTCCCCCCTGGGAGGATACTTCCCCCCCCCACATACCTGAACCCAGGCCCAAACCTCTTCCCCACCTCGGGCCCCTGCGTGCTCAGCTCGGTCCGGTGAAAGCTCGTGTCTACACACCAGGGACCCAGATTCCTTCTCTACCCACCCAGCATGTGAACATCACCTCTGCTGCCCGCCTCCTGCCACCTACGGAGGGCAGCCCTCCCTGTCCATGTCCGCATCTCGCCAGTCCGGCGCCTTCCCGGCCTCTCACACCCCCTGGGGCCTTGCTCCGGTTTCCTGACCTCCAACCCTCCTCCCCTGCTGCGCCTCTCCGCCCCCGGCCCCGCACCGAGCGCCCCGGGCCGAGGCCGAGCTGCAGCCTCCCGGCGCTGGAACCGCGCGGCCTGGGCCCAGCGAGCCGGGGGACGCTCCACGCTGCGGCGCCGCGGAAGAGGGGAGGCGGCCGCGGGCGGAGGCGATCCGCTGCCGGCCCCCATGAGCGGGGCGCCGCTGGTGGGCTACAGCAGCAGCTCCGAGGATGAAGCCGGCGGCTCCCCGGCAGCTGCGGGGAGAAGAGAGGAGGGGGAGGGGGAGCCGGGGACCCACGGAGCCGGCCCCGCCCAGACCAGGTGGGTTTGGTGCCGGGGGGGCTGCCTGGTGGAGGGGGGGGCCCGGTGCGTGCGGCCGGGGACTGGCACAGCTCCGCGCGTTTCCCCGCTTGGTTTCTCTCCTAGGTTTTGCTTCGAAGTGAAGTTTGGAGGTGAGAGGAAAATTGGGATCGAGTGGGGCTCGCCCCAGGCCTGCCCTGCAGCGTCCTCTGGGCCCCACGCAGCTCTGCCCATAGCCCTCAGCCCAGACCTCCCGGGGTTACTTCTGAGCCCCCACCAAGGCTTGTCTGCACGGGATCAGAGCCCGAAATATCTGGTGCTTAATAGCCCAGTCCAGGCCTCCTGAAATCAGGAAGTGCTGCAGGTCTGGAGAGAGCACTGGCAGATCTAGGGACTTGTCTATATGGGAACTATTGTGAAATAAACGAGTGTAAAAGCAGCAAAGAATCCTGTGGCACCTAACAGACGTTTTGGAGCATGAGCTTTCGTGGGTGCATCTGAGGAAGTGGGTATTCACCCATGAAAGCTCATGCTCCAAAACGTCTGTTAGTCTGTAAGGTGCCACAGGATTCTTTGCTGCTTTTACAGATCCAGACTAACACGGCTACCCCTCTGAAACTAGAGTGTGAATCTCCCCCCCTGTGGACACAATTATGTCCCCCCTGTGGACACAGTTATTCTGCACTAAGGGCACCTCTGTCCCTTTTAGTTTAACCCACTTTTGAAGATCTGCTAGCTCCCCTCAGTCCTGACCTGCAGGACCTCCTACCCTAGGCCTGGACTCCCCCTTAACCAAATACACTCTAACCCTGACCTGCACTGAATGTCCCTTCCTGTTTTATTTCTGGAGCTCTGCTAGGTGGCCTTAGGGTGACCAGACAGCAAGTGTGAAAAATCGGGACGGGAGTGAGGGGTAATAGGAGCCTGTATAAGAAAAAGACCCAAAATCAGGACTTCCCCATAAAATCAGGATATCTGGTCACCCTGGGTGGCCTGCTGGTTGTGCTGAATTGTGTAGTGGTTTGTCAGTGTCGGTGAGTAGGTTTGACAGGCCGTTTGGAGCTGCAGAATGTTCCGTGACTGTAAGATGCAGGACTGACCCAGGGCCAGGTGTGTGTTACTTTCCAGTTTGTCAGTGGCAGCCAGAGTTTGGTCATCCGTGTGTGATGTTGCATTTGGTAACTGAAGTGTTCTCTCTCATTTAAGTTTTGAAATATAGCATCATGGAAGTGTCTTCAGGACAAGAGTGAGGGCAAAGCCTCTGTTAGGGGAAGAAATAAGAATTGGTCATGGGGGTGCAATCGGACTGTGTGGGATTATCTGTCCTCTGCAAAACCACAAATATTATTAGCAATGGGTAGAGCAAAAGGAGACCTATTGGGCTTCTGAATGGAGTCAGGGCTTTAGGTTTCATAAAGGGAGGAAGGGAAGAGGGTTAAAACTGATTGCACAGGACAGGGCCAGCCACAGGAAGCTAGGGCTAACAGATGGAAGCCCTTGCATCTGAACCCTCCCTGGCTCTAGAACTCACTATAGAAGCTCTCCTTGCTGGCTGACTTTGGAGGAGTCTAGAACACATCTGTGCAAATGATGAAGGATGAGCCGTTGTCTGTGGTGCACCTAGCCGAGGACACTTGCCTCTCTGTGGGGTTGGGCCATACCTGTTAATTTCCTCTTCTTCTCCCCCCATCTCCCCAGCAGCATGCCAATTCCTCGCCTCCCTGTGCCGGACAGTGTCTTAAACATGTTCAGAGACCAGGAAGAGGAGGTCACAGATGACAGCATCAAGCATGGTGGACGAGTGCGCAACTTCCCACATGAGCGGGGCAACTGGGCGACGTACGTCTACCTTCCCTGTAGGTACCTTCAGGCCTGTCCCCTCTGTTTCCCCGGTACGGGGACAGTGAGTGCTGGAAAAGGGGAAGAAGTGAGAGCACTGGGGAGAGGAGCTCTCTGTACCAGTGTGGGGCTGGTGTTGGCAGGAACAGACGCGGGACAGAGACCCCGGGGAGTGGAGCCCTCCATGTCCCCAGCGTGGGAGCAGTGTAGGCAGGAGTAGGATGTACAGACCCGCATGTGTTGCCCATGGAGCAAATCTTGTGAACACCTGTCTCTGCACACTGACAGCGAGCCCAGTCCCTAGTGAGAGCCTTCGCTCCCATTCCTCATGATGGGCTTGGACATCTCTCTCCAGTGCCAGCTGTTTTCCAGTGGTGTGGTCAGTAAATGCACTGGCCTGTTAGATGGGTCTGGCACACCCTGACATTCTGTCCATTCAAACAGAGCGGGTAAGAGAGAGGCCTCCATTAGACCAAAGGAGTCAAAAGGGAAATGTGTGTGTGTGTATATTCAAGTTCCCATGTGATGTATCTTCTCCCGGATCTGCGGCTTGGCAGTAACTGCTAATTGATTCCTAGGTTGGTGCTGGTTACCTTTGTAAAATAAGGCGGCAGGGCCATGTAGAGGTTAGAACAGGAGACTGGGAATTGGGACTCACAGGTTTTATTCCCAGTTCTGTGCTTTATTTCCTCATGGGGAATAAGGATAATAATGATCCCCATTTTCACAGGGCCAGTGTGAGGCTTCCTTAGCGTGTGTAACATGTATGAGAATCCAGGGGTGTGATGCAGTAGGGACTGTCTGTGTGGGGAGTGGGAGAGCAGGGGAGGACTTTAGGGGATGGACGATGCCAGGGCCTGTAACCTGAGATAGGTAAGGGAGGGGAAAGGTCAACACCTTTGCCCGGGAAGGAAAAAAGGAAGGGAGTGGCAAGAGGGAAGCAGTTTGAGTTTGGGCTTGGGGCTGGATGGGCGGAATTCAGGGTATCCTAGCTAGGATCCAAGCACCTTGAACCCCCAGAAGGACTCGGTGGAGGGGTCCTGACTGTGCCTGCAAGCTCTACTGTAACCTGTGTTCCTGTCGTCCAATAAACCTTCTGTTTTACTGGCTGGCCGAGAGTCACTGTGGGTCCCAGGAAGAGGGGTGCAGGACCGGACTCCCCCACACTCCATGACAACTGGTGGCAGCGGTGGGAGATACTGCACCCCGTGGACGGCGCTTCATGCAGTAAGTGACTGGGGAGCAGTAAAACGAAGGGGTGATTAACCCCTGGGAGTGTGTGCCCAGTGAGAAGGACTTTGCAGTAACAGGGTCCCCCGGGGGATTGCAGCGAGCAGTCCCAGGGGCGGAGGAGTCTACAGCTCGACCCTGGCAGAGAGGTGGTGACCTCAAGAAGGGCTGGTGCACTAGGGGTCCCCCTGGAAACCGTGGGGAGCGGCAAGCACCCCGGCCTGTGAGTGGCCAGCAGGAAGATGTATGCCAAGCGGCGCAAGTGTGACCTGCTGGAGCTGTGCAAGCAGAGGGGGCTGTGCTCGGGGAGGCTCAGCAAGGACCAGCTGATTGCCCAGCTGGAGCAGGGAGATCGCATGAATGAACGGAGCCCTGTCTCTGAGGGAAGCAGCCGGGCAGATGCAGCGCAGGCACCAGGGTCTGTCCCCACTGGGAGTGGTCAGCCAGCGGACAAGGGCTTCCCGAGACCCCCCCCTTCCTAGGCCTAGGGGAAGGGCGGGGAGGAGCCCAGTGAATACCGAGGGCACCGTGACACCCCCGGCCAGCAGGGGATCCTCCCGGCGAAGCTCACCCCCCAGCAGGGGATCCTCCCGGCAACGTTCGGCATCCATGGAGCGGATGCGGCTGGAATATGAAAGGGAGCTGAAATGGGAGAAGCTCGAGTTAAAGAGGCAAGAGCTGGAGGAGAAGGCGAAACAGCGTAAACATGAGGAGAACCAGCGCCAGTGTGAGTGGGAGGAGAAGGAGAACCAGCGTAAACATGAGCGGGAGGAGAAGGAGAAACAGCGTAAACATGAGCTGGACCTGGCCCGGCTGAGGAGCAGTAAGGCTCCGGCTGCGGTGAGTGAGGGGGGACCCAAGCCTACAAAAAGCTTTGATAAGCACTTGCTGCCCCGGCGTAAGGAGGGGGAGGACATAGATACCTTCCTGACGGCCTTTGAGAATGCCTGCGAGCTGCACAGGGTTGACCCTGCAGACAGGATCACAGTTCTCACCCCCTTACTGGACTCCACAGCCGTGGAGGTGTACAGCCGACTGAAAGGGGCGGAGGAAGGGGACTACGAACTGTTCAAACAGGCCCTGCTCTGCGAGTTTGGGCTCACTCCTGAGATGTACCGGAAAAAGTTCCGGAGCCAGCGTAAAACCCGTGAGGTCACATACCTACAACTGGTCAACCGGGCGCAGGGGTATGCCCGCAAGTGGACAGCTGGGGCCCAAACTAAAGAGGACCTGCTTGACCTATTCATACTGGAGCACCTGTACGAGCAGTGCCCGTCCGACTTGAGGCTGTGGTTGATGGACCAGAAGCCGGAGAACCCACAGCATGCAGGCCAGCTGGCCGACCAATTTGTGGACAGTCGGGCAGGGGATGGAAGGGAGGAGTCTCGAAGGAGCAAGCCTGCCTCAACGCAGAGAGAGAGTCATCATGGGACCTCCCAAAGGGGGCCTATGGAGAACCCCCCCAAAAGGGGAACATCCAGCGGCAGGTCCCTCCGACCCACTCAAGGGGACCCACGAGACATGGGCTGCTATCGCTGTGGCCAACAAGATCACATACGGGCCCAGTGCCCCAAGCTCAGGGACAGACCAAACTGACCCAACCCGCAGAGGGTGGACTGGGTAAAAACCCAATCGGAGGAGGGGCTACATTCCCAGGAAATGGGGGCTGGCAACATACCACTTGTGGATGCTCCAGGCTCCAGGTTTTTGGTTTACCGGGTGGGCGCGGGGCTGCCCCTCCGGAAAGAGTGCATTGTTTCCCTGGAGATAGATGGGAGGAAGGTCACTGGGTACTGGGACACGGGCGCAGAGGTGACGCTGGCCCGGCCCGAGGTGGTGGCCTCAGATCGGATGGTGCCCGACACCTACCTGACCCTGATGGGCATGGGCGGGACCCCATTCAAGGTGCCCGTGGCAAGGGTACACCTGAAATGGGGGGCCAAGGAGGGCCCCAAGGATGTGGGGGTACACCGATATTTGCCCACTGACGTGTTAATGGGAGGGGACCTCGAGGACTGGCCTAGTAACACCCAGAGTGCCCTGGTCGTGACTCATAGTCAGAGTCGGCAAAGGGCACTGCACCCCGACAACGGGGAAGGTACTCGACCCGAGGTGCAGGACCCTAACCCAGGGAGCGGGGAACGCCCAGGGGCACGGTTCAGAGAGGCTGCGGCCTCAGACCCGGCCAGCAAGAGAGAGCCAGTCCCCATCCCTGTCCCAGCTGCTGAGTTCCAGGCCGAGTTGCAGAAAGATCCCTCCTTGCGGAAGCCCAGGGACCGGGCTGACCTTAGTGTGGTACAGACCATGAGGAGAGGTTGCAAGGAGAGGTTCCTGTGGGAGAAGGGGTTCCTGTACCGAGAATGGGCTCCCCCAGGGGAAGTAGAGTCATGGGGGATCAGGAAGCAGCTGGTGGTTCCCCAGAAGTTTCATCACAAGCTGCTGTACCTGGCCCATGACTTCCCTCTCGCAGGGCACCAGGGAATCCGACGCACCAGGCAGAGGCTGCTACAGAACTTTTACTGGCCTGGGGTGTTTACCCATGTATGACAGTACTGCCAATCCTATGACCCCTGCCAGAGGGTGGGGAAGGCCCGGGACAAGTGGAAAGCGGCTTTGAGGCCTTTACCCGTCATAGAAGAACCTTTCCAGAAGGTGGCCATGGACATAGTGGGACCCCTCAGCAAGACGACCCGGTCAGGGAAGAAATACATCCTGGTGGTGGTGGATTTTGCCACTCGCTACCCCGAGGCGTTGGCCTTGTCCTCTATCGAAGCAGACACAGTGGCAGATGCGCTGCTGACAATTTTCAGCCAGGTGGGGTTCCCCAAGGAGGTCTTAATGGATCAGGGGTCCAACTTCATGTCGGCCCTGCTCCGGTCCTTATGGCAGAAATGTGGGGTCCAGCACAACTGGGCCTCAGCGTATCACCCCCAGTCCAACGGGCTGGTAGAAAGGTTCAACGGGACGCTGAAGATGATGCTAAAAACATTTATGAACCAGCACCCACAGGATTGGGACAAGTACTTACCTCACCTGCTGTTCGCGTACAGGGAGGTACCCCAGGAATCTACCGGGTTTTCACCTTTCGAACTGTTGTATGGAAGGCGGGTAAGGGGGCCCCTAGACCTGATGAGGGACGAATGGGAGGGGAAGGCCGCTCCCGAGGGAGAATCAGTGGTGGAGTATGTCCTGACCTTCCGGGAAAGACTGGCCGAGCTCATGGGCCTGGCCAGGGAGAATCTGGCCCGAGCCCAGAGGAGGCAGAAGGTCTGGTATGACCGCACGGCACGGGCCCGTGCCTTCGCCACCGGGGATCAGGTGATGGTTCTCATCCCCGTGAGGAGAAACAAACTCCAGGCTGCCTGGGAAGGGCCCTTCAAGGTTATCAAGCAACTGAATGAGGTAAACTATGTGGTGGAGCTGTCAAACCGGGCAAATCACCGTCGGGTGTACCATGTGAACATGATGAAACCATACTATGACAGGGGGAATGTGGTGTTGGCCGTGTGTGGACATTGGGAGGGGCAGGGAGATGACCCCTTAGTAGATCTATTCCCTGGGACAAAAGCTGGTTCCCCCCTGGAGGCGATTCCCCTCTCTGATCAGCTGACCCCGGGCCAGCACGCTGAGATCAGAGGGGTGCTGCATCTATACCGACAGCTGTTTTCAAACCAGCCTAGACGCACTAATTTGACTGTCCACCGGGTGGAGACCGGGTCACATCCCCCTATAAGATGCTCTCCTTTTCGGGTCACTGGTAAAACTGCCCAGGATCTTGAAAGAGAGGTCAGGGACATGCTGGCTTTGGGGGTGATCCAGCCGTCTTCCAGCCCTTGGGCCTTGCCAGTGGTTCTGTTCCCCAAGAAGGATGGGTCAATCCGGTTCTGTGTGGACTATCGAAAGCTCAATGCCATCACCGTATCTGATGCCTACCCTATGCCCAGGACTGACGAGCTCCTAGACAAGCTGGGAGGTGCTCGGTACCTCACCACTATGGATCTTACCAAAGGCTACTGGCAAGTGCCGCTGGACGCAGATGCCAGGCTGAAATCGGCCTTTATCACCCCTCTGGGGCTCTATGAGTTTCTGACCCTGCCCTTTGGCCTCAAGGGAGCACCATCCACCTTCCAGCGCTGGATCAGCTACTGCGGGGGATGGAGAGTTTTGCCGTGGCGTATATTGACGACATCTGCGTCTTCAGCCAGACCTGGGAGGACCACATGTCCCAGGTTAAACAAGTCCTGGACCGACTCCGAAAGGCTGGGTTAACAGTAAAGGCTGAGAAGTGCAAGGTGGGGATGGCTGAAGTATCTTACCTGGGCCATCGGGTAGGGAGCGGCTGCCTGAAGCCGGAACCAGCCAAGGTGGAGGTGATCAGAGACTGGCCTGCTCCCCAAACCAAAAAGCAGGTCCAGGCCTTTATTGGGATGGCGGGGTACTATCGAAGGTTCGTGCCCCCCTTTAGTGCCATAGCCGGACCCATCACTGAACTGTGCCAAAAGGGGAAGCCAGACAAGGTGATTTGGACTGAGCAGTGCCAGGAGGCTTTCCGGGCGCTGAAGGAGGCTCTGGTTAGCGGCCCAGTTCTGGCAAACCCAGATTTTGACAAACCCTTTATGGTGTTCACCGATGCCTCAGACACGGGACTGGGGGCGGTGTTAATGCAGGAGGATGAAAAGGGGGAGAGACACCCCATCGTGTACCTGAGTAAGAAGCTGCTACTCCGGGAACAAAGCTACGTGGCCATCGAGAAGGAATGCCTGGCCATGGTGTGGGCCCTTAAGAAGCTAGAGCCATATCTCTTTGGGCGACACTTCACCGTGTACACCTACCACTCTCCCCTGACCTGGCTGCACCATATGAAAGGAGCCAATGCCAAGCTCCTGAGGTGGAGCCTGCTCCTGCAGGAGTATGACATGGACTTGGTCCATGTGAAGGGAAGTGCCAACCTGACAGTGGATACGTTGTCCCGGAGAGGGGGCCCTGAACTTCCCCAGGTCACTGGGCAGAGTGACCCTGCTCAGTTCAGTCTCGAAGGGGGGAGAGATGTGATGCAGTAGGGACTGTCTGTGTGGGGAGTGGGAGAGCAGGGGAGGACTTTAGGGGATGGACGATGCCAGGGCCTGTAACCTGAGCTAGGTAAGGGAGGGGAAAGGTCAACACCTTTGCCCGGGAAGGGGACAAAGGAAGAGAGTGGCAGGAGGGAAGCAGTTTGAGTTTGGGCTTGGGGCTGTGTGGGCAGAATTCAGGGTATCCTAGCTAGGATCCAAGCACTCTGAAAGCCCAGAAGGACTCGGTGGAGGGGTCCTGACTGTGCCTGCAAGCTCTGCTGTAACCTGTGTTCCTGTTGTCCAATAAACCTTCTGTTTTACTGGCTGGCCGAGAGTCACTGTGGGTCCCAGGAAGAGGGGTGCAGGGCTGGACTCCCCCACACTCCGTGACAAGGGGTTGCCACTGCTTTCTAGCTCATCATCGGGCTTACCGATCAGGCCCTCTGCGCAGGGGCAGGTGCTGTGCGGGAGGGTCAGGCTCTAATCCTGCTGCTCTTTTCCCTGGCAGGTGTAATCCAGGAGGAATTGCTGGAGCTGCAGGAGCTCCTGGTTTCCCATGCCCGCAGGTACGCGGTGTTGCTCACTGCCATGGAGGAATTCCACATCAGCCTCTCCCAGAGCGTGGTGCTGCGCTACCACTGGATAAACCCCTTGGTCCAGTCCCTCAAGGAACGTGTAGCCTCCTTCTACAGGTAGGAGCAGCAGAACCCTGGAGGCGCACACCCCTCGTGTCCCTCTCTCCTCGAGTCACTCCAGCCATTCCTAACCTCCCAGCCTGCTCTGACTCTGGGACTCCTAGCAATTCCCCGTGACGGGCTGTGGAGCCCGATTAATCCAGTGTCTGCTCTCGAGACCCCTACGCAGGGACTAGATCCTGCCCCATTGAAATCAATGGGAGTTTTTCCTTGGATTTGAATGGGTGCAGAATCTGGCACCAGATTAGTCTGGCGAGCGGGGCAGTGGCCTAGGAGGCTCTGGGTTCAGGAGCAGTGACAGTGTTGTATCGTCTGGCCTGGAGGTTGACTAGGCACAGCCTTATGCTATTTTGATGGCTAGGCTCGGGAAGTGCACAGCAGAGTGGAACCTCAGGTGGGTAATGACTGGTCCAAGCCCCAGGGAAGTTCGGTTTGGACTGATTCACCCTTGATAGAAATAGGCCTTTGCCCAGGCGCTTGGCCAGTGAGAGAAGCTCTGCTGCAGCAGCTTAATGGCAGGGCACTTCGCATCTCCTCCTTTGTTTCTTGCCCTAGTTGAATTTGCTTCTTTCCCCTATTTCAGGTTCTTCTGTACGGCCAGCCAGGTTAAGGTGTATACCAACCAGCACAGAACCAGGTGAGCGAGAAGCACAGCTGTCAACCCTTTAAAGAGCACTGGGGAGTAGGGGAAAGCTGGAGGTAGGAGGAGTGGATGGGGATGTTTCATGCTGTGCACAGACCCCTGGATCAATGTCAAGCAGCTTGGTGGCTGTGTGATGTGATGTGATATCTTCATTTGTCCCCAAAACCTGCTGCTGTCGGTTTTCATAGCCGTCCTCCCAGTCCCCGCCATCACTTCCAGGCTGGCAGCCCAAAATATATTGATAAATCCAGTTATCTGACTGGGCCAGTTCCTGACAGCTCAATGAGCAGGTACCTTTCCCTGGTGGTTTCACCTTGCACAGCAGAACCTCAGCTTTCATTCAAAAAATAATTTAAGCCTCTAGCCCTTTTAGCTGCAAAGGTGACTTCAGTGTAACCAATGCAGTGACGTCTGCCCGAGTCTGCAGGCAGCCTGTAACAATAGCCCTGACAAGTAAGAGCTATCCCAGTCATCTCTGTTGTATGTTAACTCTGAAGCCGAATAACGCTGATTTAAAATGTTGAGATTGTTAACCATTTCATTGCTGAACAAAGCACATGAAAAAGGAGGACAGTCAAACTAGGAAAAGTTGCCGACTCCATTGTGGGTGCTGGCTTGTGTTGGTGTCATGAGCGGATGGAACTTGGATAGCAGGTGGAGTTTAGGAGCGTTCCGCTACTTTTTTCCCCTCAGTCTGACATGACCCTGGGAAAGGATGGGGACTTGGTTGCCCTTAGCATCCTGCCCAAATTCATAGGGACTCTGAGGTAGAGTATTAACACTGCTCTTCCTGTGCAACAAAAGTTTGCTCGGAGGCTCTTCCTGCGCTCCATCTTTCTCCCTGTCTGTGCCCAGGACCTTTGTGGGCTTGGAGGTCTCGTGTGGGCATTCTCAGTTGCTGGAGCTGGTCTCGGAGGTGGATAAAGTAATGGAGGAGTTTGATCTCCCAACGTTCTACAAGGTAATGGTTTGTATCGTGTCCTCTCCCGCTTCGCTGCCTGTCCAAAACCTCAAAGGGAGGCCAGAGCTCTTAGCTGCTCCCCTGGCTTTAATATGGAGGCGGTGGCAACAAGTTCATAAGGGGCTTGAATTTCAGATGCAGCAAATAAAAGGAAGTGGGAAAACCTATCACAGTGTGAACTCGCCACTTGTGCCCCTCTCAAGGAGGAGCCTGGTTTGTCTGCTCTCATGTCATTCATTTATGCTGCTTTCCCGTTGGTGGCCATGTTGGTCGTTAATTACTGCCTGCAGTAGCGCCAAGCTTTCAAGGCCCTGTGCAGGGCATTTCCCGGCGGTCAGTGGCTGACTGGATCCAGGGCCTGAGGTCACTCGCTGCCAGTAATGCCTGGAGGTCGGTATTGCCAAATGAGAATGGGGCTAACACAAGCCTTTCACATCAAGAGCACATCCCGCCAAGCACTGTAGTGATTTTTAATCATTACCGTCCAATGGTCCGTCTGTGAAATGCGTTTCCTGGGTCTGAGCCCCATTCCCAGGGGACAGGGGGACGTGTCACAGAAACCACCACCAAAACTGGCCCCTTGTTGGCAGGAGAACGGCCTAGGGTTGTATGGGCCATGGAGAGTCCCATCCTGGTCATCTCTGAGGCACATTGGCGGGGCACTGTACAGGAAGCTGGCACTGATGCTGCCCATTCTGTGGACAGTCTCCTGAGCTGCCAGTCCAGTGTCTTTCACTGTGCCTAAATTCACTTACAGGGTTTGGGGGGTTTATTAAATAAATTCTGATCTCTGAGTCTATGGGCTGAGTTGTGTGCTTGCTTCTGGCTCAGAGGTGTCAAACAACGTCTCAGATCTGTATCTGTGTAGGAGGTGTTTCTCCACATGTTATGAATACATCTTGCAAAGCTGAGAGACGCTAGGCGGGGAAAGGCAGCCTTTGCTACTGATACCAGAGACAGGCAGCCTGGGAGCCAGGATTCATGGTATCTAATCCCCTCCCTGACACTGACTCGCATTGGGTCCCTATCTGTAAAGTAGAGATGATGATGCTTACCTATTTCGTGGTGGGTTGTGGGGCTTCACACATGTAAAGCGCTTGGAGATTCTGGGTGTTGGGACCCTGCAGGGCTGAGTTACACCAGCTCCCTGACTTTGCAGCCACTTTGCACTGAGCTGCCATTCCATTGCTCTGTCTGAGCTTCTGTATCTCTCTGTACAGAACCCGTCATTCCATATCAGCCTGGCCTGGTGTGTCGGGGACCTGACTGACAAGCTGGAAGGGCAGTGCCTCCAGGAGCTTCAGGTAACTCCCCATGCAGCTGTCTCCCAAGATGAGGGTGGTGGTGAGGGAAATGCAAGTAACACACCAGCCAGGTGTCTCTGGGGACAAGGAGGGATTCGGGTAACTTCCCAGCCACGTATCATCAGCTGGGAGCCTTCAGGTGGCTGAATTGTAAACCTTAGAGAGATGAGGGAAGAGAACCTTTTAGGTGGGAGTTTGAGTTTAATTCTGTTTCTCTAAGGGCTGGTCTACACTACGGGGGAAAATCGATCTTAGATACGCAACTTCAGCTATGTGAATAACGTAGCTGAAGTTGAAGTATCTAAGTCGAAGTATCTAAGATCGAATTACTCACCATCCTCATGGCGCGGGATCGATGTCCGCAGCTCCCCCTGTCGATTCCGCAACTCCGTTCGGGTTGGTAGATTTACGGAATCCATATAAGTGCGTTCGGGGATCGATATATCGCATCTAGATGAGAAGCGATATATCGATCCCTGAGCAATCGATTGCTACCCGCCGATACGGTGGGTAGTGAAGACGTACCTAAGGTGGTTTCTTTATGAGCTGCCTGGGAAGCCTGAGGACCTCCAGCTGCATCCTCTTCAGAAGGAGAGCCGTGGTCTGTGTGATGTGAGTGGCTGACTTGATCCGCGGGCAGCCTCCTGAGCTCACACACAGTGACGCTGCTCTTACGGACCCTGGGTGTGTTTTCCAGGAGATTGTGGATGGGTTTGAGGACTCTGCATTCCTGCTGCGATTCCAGTGGGATCAGATCCGCTGCAGATCTGGGAACAAGTTCTTCTCTTTCCCCTTGAGGTAGGAGACGGGAAGCCGCGCACTCCAGCTGCCCTGATGCCTCTGCTAACTGTTGGACAGTTTGGAGTTTCATATGCATGCCGAGCTGCTGTTCTCAGCTCATCAGCCTAGGGAGGTTTGTAGCCTCAAGCCAGGCTGCTTTTGTTTGAAGCCGCGGGCCCTAGATGTGTGTATATGTGAGGCTTTTAGGTTATTGTGCTGTGTATACTGCTGTCAACACAGGCCGTTCTAGGCTACCTGTGGTTGCCAGATGTGCTGATGTTTTAAGCCCTAGTCACCTTCTAGTGCAGAGGCAAGGGAGGTTGCTAAGGGAAGAGTGTCACACAGCTGAAAATTGCACTGCATTGCTAAGGGGCTCTAGAGCATAGTTCCTGTCCTGAGCTCTGAGTCGGTAGCTATTAACAGCAGGATCCAGGAGTGCAGAGTTAGGTCCTTCTCTGTTAGGACAGAGCATCTCTCTGCCTACAGCTGACTGGGGACAAGTGCCCTTATAAAACTCCTCCCCTCCAATGCCTTTATTGCCACACTGGAGAAATTGAGCATCAAATCCTCAGTCCAAGTCCAGGTGGGATTAAATCTGGCAGAGAGGGGGAAGGCCCTTGACTTTCAGTGCTAAGCAGCCTAACTCCAGTTTGGGACTAGTGGAAAGTGTTCAGTTTAAACTGATCCACGGAGAGACCTTGGGGAGGAGAAGAGCAGCAAGGCACTGATTTTAAGAGAATTTTAAAAGACACAGGGCAGGTTTTTATCTTAAATAGGAGGCTTGTCGTACTGCCAAATGCCCAGAAGAGGGCAGTGTTGGTTTTCCCAAGTGAACTGGCTAGCAATTTGGGGATTTGGCCAAGTCCAGAATTACCTGCTGTTGTTTAGCTTAATTTGGGCAAGCCAAGAACATCAGTCTCCAGGGCAGGGCGCACCTTGCACCAGGACTAACTCCACTTTCAAATGAATCAAGTTAACTGGATCCTGTAATGACCTCCCTGGACTTCAGCTCCTGAGGAGATCCTGTGCAGACTGTACTTTCCTGCCCGTGGCAGGTGCTTTGGCCTCTCAGACATTCTGGACAGGGCAGGCAAGTTATGTCCATCATTCCATATTTATCTGCCAGAAGAACCCAAGGCTTTTGTTTAGTATCAAACCCTGGTTTCTAGTTGCCATAAAGTTATTTTCCTGGTGTATTCTGGACATGTTCTGGATTCTTGGAAGTGTTGAGCATCTCTGCAGCTCCCATTGACTTCAAAGGAAATTGTGGATATTGAGCGCTTCTGAGACTCAGCCCCTCAATGGCCCTTCTCTCCATTGAGATAGCAGAGTGGGGTATCACTGGCCAACGCGGCTTTGAGAGACCAGTGTCGCAGGGGATTCATTGCCATTTAAAATCTTGCTAAGAAGTCCTTTATGTTTATCAACTTCTTACCTGCAATATTTGATTTCCAAAATTCTTAATGGACTCCCTGAGTGGGTTTGTAGGGGCCAGAAGATGAAATTCCCTGTTTAAAATTTTGTATTAAATATATAGCTAAATAAAACCTCCGATTTCTGCCTCTGGTCCCCGTGGCTGTTTTTTCATACAGACAGAAGTCTAACTGTTCTAGCGTGCGTTCGTTTTCTTCCAAGCCAGTAACCTGCCTGAGCTCAGTTCTGTCCAAGATCACTTCAGTCTATGCAGCCTTGCACTGAGTTACTTCTCTGTGGTCCATGGAGTTTAAGGGTAAGATCCTGGATCAGTGGACATTTTGATTCTAATGGGGCCAGGATTTCACCTCAAGCGTGCAGTTACCTTTAGCGGGAAACACTTCAACTCTCTTTCCTCCCTAAAATAATCTAGATATTAAGATCTTCCAGCTGTTCCCAAACAGTGATGTCTTGAGAGATCACGCTCCGTCACTATTCGTGATTATGAGGAACACTGCCCCAGCACTCCCCTCATACACAATGTAGTAATAATTTTTAAAAGCCTTGGTGAAATGAGCTCTTTATTCCACCCTGGTAATGGTGTGTTAGCGTGGCTGTGCTGGATGGGATGTGGTGGCGTCGACCTCTGCTCACACGGGCTCTCTGCCCATGTGAATGTGGCTTGCCCAGTGATGCACAACTTCATTGCTGGTGCTGCATGCTTGGTGTTATGAACAGGTTTCCCTGAGGGGGGCAGCACCTAGCTGTTGGGGCCGGGGGGGGCGGGGAAATACATTACACATCTCTATGGCCTGCCATTGGAGGATCTCAATGTGCTTTACAAACAACAACAACATAAAACGAACCCCCCTCTCTACTCTCATGGGTGAGTATCCTTAGCCACAATCCTACACATAGGGAAACTGAGGCTGGATGAAGTCACATGCCCAATGTCTCCCAGTAAGTCAGTTGCAGAGCTGGGAATTCTGTCCAGATCATGTCCCCCTCTCCTGGGTTTTAACTTCATGGCCTTTTCCCCCCTCATCCATTTGGCCCTCTTTATAACCCGTTAGCCACAGAGGGCAAAATTCTCTTTGTCCCATTTGCAAAGTGTCTTAAACACTTAGCAGCCCAAGACCCACTGACTTTCAGGGAGATGGCAGCTCGGCAGCCCCTTCTGAACAATGTACCCGTATCAGCTTTACTCATGGCTTGTCCCCACTAGCAATGTTCAGTTGGTAACCATGACAGCCCCCAGTCAGAGGCCAAAGCCAGCACATAGGGCCTTCATGTACTGTTTTTGCAGTGTAGGCAGGATTCCCTAACTGCTTCTGTAAATGGATTGGCCACTCCTCTGTTCTCCTAGCTCTCAGTGTGGAAGGACATCCCAGAGGTCATTGCTCCATGTGTTGCTGGTGCCTGTCTGTGCATGTCTCCCCCAATGAAGCACTATGGGACAGCTGGCCAGGTTTCCCAGGATGCACCAATACAAACCTGGTTAGGCGGCAGGGTGCTTGGCGCAGAGCGTGCACACAGTTATCGCAAGGTCATTGGGTGAACAAAGCTGCTGTTGTCTCTGCTAAACTCCTGGGTGTTTGTTGTCGCCAGACCTGCAGAGGGCTGCAAAGGCCCAGTTGCACTTGCAGTGTAGACGGGGCATGAGACGTGACATCCCATCGCTGGTCCCCTCAGTTGCTGGAGGCCATGATGGGAGTTGTATTGCAAGGTGAATGGGGAGAGGTTTCAGGGGGCGACAGCTAAGAGACCCCTGTAGGATGGTGAGAGGCTGGCTTGGTAGTGATCAGGATCTCAGCAAGGCCGTGTCTTGCTCAGTGTGTAGGTTGGTGGCCTGTGAAATGCAAGAGGTCAGACTAGATGATCTGGTGGTCCCGTCTGGCCTTCAACTCCATGACCTTGTTCATAGGAAGCCCTTGATACCTCACAGGAGCAGATCGCGAAATCGGGTTTGGCTCAGTGTGCAATAAGCATTTCCTTCGCCACTGTCAGTGCAAATACTCCTGTGCTAGTGCCTCCCTACCTAGCCCTGCAGGGCTGGGGCGTGTCCCCTCCCCAGCCTCCGAGCTTCTCCTTGGCAAACGGTGCTGTCTTTCCCTTCTAGCCTCTCCTGGATTTTAAGGGAGGGAGAATGAATCTGATTCCCTTATTTGCTTCCTTGTCAGTTCACCAGCCTCATTACTGCTGTCTGCTCCAGCTGGAGAAGCAGAGCTGTTTAATTACAAGTGCCACGCTGGAGCCAGCAAGGGGAAAACACCACTCCCTGGCTGATTGCTCTGCTCTCTGTGGGTGCATGCTTGGCAGGGCAGAGCAGTGCTGCCTCCCAGACCAGGGTTCTTCCCGGTGAGACAGAAGCAGGTCTGGATCTCAGCCACACACAGTAAATAGAGTGATGTCCATGAAGGCAATGGAGATGTTCTGGATTTACACTAGGGTGACTAAGCAGAGTCCAGCCCTGCCACTGGAGTGGTTTGCTCCAGTTGCTTGGAGCTGGGTCCTCCAAAGACACCAAGTGGTTACAACATCACTCGAGCACTGAGTGCATTCAGGTCAAGGACTGGAGCATCATCACCGCTTGAACTGATCCCTAGGATGTTCCAGGTCAGTTATGCTAGGGGTGTAATTGGCCCAACAAAGGCAATTACTGGAAGTAAATAGCCTTGTGCATCCAGAGGGTCACACGCTGAAATAAACCCGCTGGGAGATGGCTCAGCAGAACGTCAGTGGTATGTGCGAGAAACAGAACGGTTGTGTGGCAAGGCATGGTCTGTGCCTCATACAGCCTTGGCTAGGGAACTTCCTGCAGAACTGGACTCCGGCGTCTCAGCTTTCATTTTATTAAAAGCTCCATTTCCAGCCCTAATGGTTGAGAAGAAACCTTCCAACTGTTACTCAAGTGTGAGTGAGGCAATGATGCCTGGGAATTTGAAGAGAGCCTCAGCCAATAGCCTAGGGAAGTTTGAGCTACTCCCATTTGTCTCACTGAGGTGTTGACTCTGGAACGTATTAATGACACTTTACCTGTTAACTATTTCACTGCCAAAGTGTTTAGCAGAAATGGCCAACCAAACAGTACCAAATGTCCACACACACACATTGCATCAGGCTGTCCTTACCCTGTGACAGATCCTACCCTTCAGGTCTGTGTTTTCAATACAGAGATCTACAGCCTGTTCAAATTGAAATTGTGGGGGCAAGATATATTAGATGGACTCCAATTTCAAACTCCACACCAGACTGATGCTAGAGGAACTGTGTTATTCAGGCTTGTATTTAATTCAATAAATCCCATTTTAAATATATAAAAAAATCATTTTTATTTTGTCTGAATCTGACCCGGAATGCAAGGGGTCTGTACACCAAATTTAGGTCAAGCTTGCTGCAGGGGTTCTGCCTTGGATTTAATTCATTATTGGTTGTAAAACGCTTTGAGATCCTCTGACATGTACATTGAAGTGAAATAAACCTTAACTTTACCATTATAACCAGAGAGGCATTCACTGCCTCAATTGCTGCCTTGTTCCCTGCCAACAGAAGACCCTATCCCAAGCAGAGCTTCTGAGAACCAGAAAAGGGAAAACAAGCCAGAGACTCCATGCAGTCTCCTGCGGTACTTTGCTGTTGGTAATCTATTTACATGGAAGGTGCCTAGATACAACACTGATGGACAACAAGGCAAAAATCCTTAGAGAGAGAGAGAAAAGTGCAAGGTTTAATTCAGCGCACATGGCATACCCCTTGTGCGTGACACACCAGAGGTTTTTGCCCGTATGGAGGACAAAGTCCAGGCATTTAAAAAACAGAGTGGAGGTTATACAAACAAAGAAACAGTCTCTACAGACAGAATGCCCCTTTCCGACCTCTCCACCCTCGCATGCACACATGGGGATAACTTAGCACCCACCTTAATGGAATTTTAACATTTTCAAGGGCATTCACCTTAGAGAGGGCAACCAAGTTGGCACGTCAGCCCACACTGTTCAATGCACATGACAAGAGTTTGTAATGGAAAAGCCTCCTCCTTAACTGCTGGGTCACAACCACTGCACCCTAATACCTAGGCAATAGCACCTGTACGGTTCTGCAGACACCAGACAGCCATTTTCAAAAGTGACCACTGATTTCGGAAGGCCTCAATTTTTCACTGCCCAACCGAAGAGACTTTCAGAGTTGCTGAGCACTGGCAGCTCCCACTGACTTCAACTGGATTTTTTCGGTGCTCAGCACCTCTGAAAATCTGGCCCAAGTTAGACCCAAATATTTGAGACACCCAGAATGAGTGACAGGTTTCGGAGTGGTGGCCATGTTAGTCTGTATCAGCAAAAAGGAGGAGAGTACTTGTGGCTCCTTAGAGACTAGACTGCAAGCACTCCTCGTTCTTTTTCCAGAATCAGTGGCCACTTTCAGTCATTTTGGCCAGTGTTCATGGTCTCACTGGTTCCTTCTCATGTGTTAGCCAGGATCTGAGCCATCTACTCAATCCCTCATACTCACAGTTATAGTTCTGCCACCATAACCTCATAGTGTAGCTGTGGACTGCAGTGAAGGAAGGGGGTTTTCTAGCACTCTAGGAACTCCACCTCCCTGAGCGATGGTAACTGGGTCAAAGGAAGCAGTTTTCTGGGGAGGGGAGGTGGATTAAGTCAGCATAGCTCATGAGTGCTGGAACAATTTGTATAGTGGGGGTGCTGAGAACCACTGAACCAAACTGTAAACCCTGCATATAATGGAAAGGAAACCCCTTCAAGCCAGGAGGTGCAGCAGCAACCCTACTTCCAGCATCTATTGGCATAGCTATGTCATTATAGGTTTTGAGCATAGACTGGCTCCTGTCCAGTATCTCTGAAGCCTAACTGTATCTGTGTGTTTGCACGTAACTTTGGCTGTGTGCATATGTGTGAAGGGCTTCAAAATTTATAGGTGTGTGTGAGAGTGACTAGTGGTCTGAGGCACTGTGAGTGTGTGTGGACTGGAGAGGCTACTGATAAGAACAATCAGGAATCTCTCTGCAGTCAGAATGAATGAAATTCCAAGCTCATTCTTCCAACATAGCTCTTAGTGGTGGGGGTATATCTATTTCATTTTCATACCGCGGTGAGAGGGATCCACATAAGAATATGGATCGTATAAGTGCTGGCCCATAAATCCTCATTGAATTGAACTGACTGTGTGTCTGGAAGGGAAGCTAGTGTGTATACACGTCTGCATATGAGTTGGGGATCTGGTGTAGGGGCATGATGGGGAGAGTGTGTATGATTATGACTGTCTGTGAGTCTGGCTGTGTTACTAGGGTCTGTGGGTGCCTGTGTGTGTGTTGCTGGGGCTGTCTCTCTCTCTCTCTGTGTAGGGGTTTCATGGTGTGTGTGAGGGGTATGTGTGTAGGGATATGGGGGAGTCTGAGGCTGCCTCTCTCTGTGTGTAGGGGTGTGTCAGTGTGTAGTGGTCTGAGGGTGTGTGTGTAGGGGTCTGAGTGTACATATGTGTGTGTGTGTATGGGGTGTGTGTGTGTGTGGAGGGAGTGGGGGGAATCTGAGGGTGTGTGTGTCTAGGGGTGTGTCTGTGGGGGGAATCTGAGGGTGTGTGTAGGGGTCCGAGGGTGGGGGTGGACAGTGTCTCCCCGGGGTGGGGCTGGCCAGGAGGGGGGCAGCCCGCCAGCTCCCGGCGGCCCCTTTAAGAGCCCGCCCAGGGAGGGCAGAGGCGGGGCTCGGCCGCGCCGCACACCGAGCCAAGGACGCCGGGAGGAGCGAGCTGCACCCGGGGGCACCTCGGCGAGCCCGGCCGCGCTGCGAGCCCTGGGAGCAGGGCTGAGCCCGGCCCCATGGAGCGGGCGCGGGGCGCCTGAGCGCAGCAGACAAAGGCGGCGGCTGAGCGGGCGGCGGCCCCCGTGCAACTTTCCTGCGGGCCCCTGCGCGAGCCATGGGGGCCCGGCGAGCCCCGGCGGCAGGCTCGGAAGGCAGCGGCGCCCCGGGAGCCTAGCGCGGGGTGGAGCGAGCCGGGGGCGCTGCAGGATCCCTGCTGCGTCTCGGGCTCCCCCGCCGGCTCAGTGACGGGCGGGGGCTCTCTGCAGTGGCCGGGGCCGGGAGAGCCGGGGCCGGGAGAGCCTGACCTTGCCCCCCCGGGGGGCGCAGGACCACCGGCAGCAGCATGGGCGGGAGGGCTGGTCTGCGAGCCGCCAGCCCCACCTGCCTGCCGGGCTGGACCCTGCACCCGACGGGCTCTGGCAAGATGCTGGGCTGGAGCCTGCTGCTGCTGCTGGCGGCTTCCGTGGGGCGCAGCGAGGCGGCGGAGGATGGCGAAGTCAATGCAGAGGTAGGGGCCCGTGGATGTCGCTTACCTGGGGGAAAGTGTGGGTATGCCAGGGGGCAGCCCGGTGGTGCCCAGCCAAGGGCCTCCTTGGCATCTGGCCGGGCTGGGGGAGCCCCCCCTGGATTTGCCAGCTGGGGTTTGAGGGGAGCTCGCCTGCCCATGGCATTGTGGCTTGGGTTTGTCTCTTCCCTGATCCATGACTAGAAATTGTTCGCTAGCAAAACGACAGCAGCTGCCCAGCCTAGCTTCTCCCTGCCAGTGATGGGGCGGCTGGGGCCTCGTGAGACCTGCCCTTGGAGCACCCTGCGTGAGTAGGTTCTTGAGTTGCTTAGCCTGGAACTATGCTTTAATAAAGGCACACTTGTCTCCCCAGGCTCGCTTGATTTGCCTGCACTTCGGCTTCGAACCTGCCTGTTGCTTTCACTCTGCCCACTGACTGAAACGTCCCTTTTTGTGAGAGCACCGCTCCGCTTTCCGGCACCCCTGGCGATCCCGGGGGGCAAACTGGCCCTGCTCCCTCAAGGAGCTGCCAGGGAGCCCTGTCACTGAGTTCTGGGCCATCACCAGGCCTGAAGTAGTCAATCGAGGGGGCTACAGTGCCAGATAATTGGGGGGGGGGGTAGATTTGTGAAAAGTGACTGTGGCTTTGAATTACAAAGTGTGCAGGTCCCTGAGCTCGACTGGGTCTTGGGTGTAAATTCCCTGTGGAACTAAGCTGGTTAATGCCCTGCACTGCTCTGCCCCACCCCAACATTGTAGCTGTAACATTTCCCTTCTCCAGCTCTGGTTTTGCTCAGTTAGAGGATCCCCTCTATATCCATGTGTGTTTAGGTGCAACAACACACTTAGCTCATATAATGGGGATGATAGGAGCCATCCGCGGACTGGTATTACTTCTGCATGGGTTTGATTGGTGGCCCCTTCTGTCTCTGGTCTCACCCGCTCCCCTCACCACCACCTTTCCACCAGCCATAAGTTGCTGTGTCTTGTACAGTCACTTCCCAGCCCATCTGTCCTCTTCCTCCCTCATGGGAAAGCCAGAGGCTGCAGCACTGTGCTAGCTGAAGGGCAGGTGTAGCTTCCTCTGTGGGGAGGGAGGGGAATGTGAGCTGGGGGTGATCTGATTGGCATAAGAAAATGCAACCTGCTTCAAGTACAGGTGCAGAGAGACATGGGCACTTGCTGCTGCCCTGCCCAGGGGGCTAGAGGTCACATCCTGGTCTGTGTCTCTAGCTCCACTGGCAGCTGATCTTGCAAGATGGTGGATGAGCCCAGCTTCAGTAGGAGTGGAAGGCACTCAGCACCTTTCAGGACCTGGCCCTTGACTAGTACAGGCTGGGAATGCTACAGAAGCAGTGGGCCAACCTCCTAGCCTGAAGAGGAAGCTCTTTGTTGCTCATTGGGAGCCCCTTCTGGCTGTTGGGAAAGAAGGTATTGACGGGGCTCTGGGAGAGGATCTGTGCCGCATGGTGGAGACAGAAGCCATTTGGCCCTGAACCAGACCCACCTTCTCAGATTTAGCCTCCAGATGGTGTTTGGGTGAAATGGGACATGGCTGCTGATGACAAGGAAACAAGATGTGAGTCTGATAGTCCCACACCACCCTTATACTAGCTGGCTTTGATCATGGTGGTCTCTTGGCATAGGCCCAGCACTGGGATAGCAGTGGGTGCTGTGGATGACGACTCAAGTGCATTGCTGGGTCTGTGAAGAGACCACAACTGAACTAGGAAGGGGCTGGCCAGCTGGGATGGAAGTTAAATGGTTGCAATTCAGGAGGAGGAGGTGGCTGCCTCTGTTAACGACTGCAGCCCAGTGGTTGTTAGCAGGGCAGTGTTCTGTTTTCCCCATTATCCCCATGTGCATAATACGATTTGAAGGAGGGCTGACATGGACAGGATGTGTCGCTCCCTATTTATATGTGTGCAGTCCCTGCCCTCCCTCCCCCACAAGTCCCAGGAGAGGTTCTCTCTACCCGCCAGCACCAGAACATCACAGCCTGACAGAGCCAGCGACAGCGAACGGCTGGAAAGGAGGCAGGTGCCTCCTCCTGCTGGATGCAGAGAACATTTTCACTAAGTCATTCTGGTGCTGCGCATTTCCATTGTGGACCCTGCGACTCAAACAAAGAGACTAGGGCAACTGTGGGAGCCAGTGGGTGTCTTGCCATTGAGTTCATGGGAGCCTGATGAAGGCTGTAGGCTTACACAGGAGGGAAGTCAGTTTGAGTCTTGTAACAAGGATGTATGGAGTAAAACAGGAGAGTTGAGCGAGATGTTGCTGCAGTTCAGGCCCTGGCTGACATGTGGGGTGAGCTGTCTGATTCTCCTTGAGCCCCAGCAGTCACAAGGCTAGCGGCCGAGTAAGGAAACAAGAGATTTATCTTTAAATGACAACTGACTGGTCCTGTACGGAGAGGGAGTGGGGAATGGAAGGCAGAGCCTTTCACTGCTAGGTCATCGCTTCCAATCCATGCAGGCCAAGGAGTGGGAGAGCCAGTCCAGGTGGCTAGTTGCTTACAGCTGACCGGTGGTTCGGTGGCCTGTGTGACCGTGGTAGTACCGTCATTCCAGTCCAGTACCTAATGCCTAGGTGTCCCCCAGCACACTGGCCCCTTGGTGGTGGTTACAGCTGAGAGGCTAAGGATTGACTGGGCCTGCAAACGGAACTATTCTGCCCCAAAAGGGAACCTGTCCCCCTGTGGTTCAGGCTGGGGTGAATTGCTGGGCTGCGGTGTGGCAGGAGACATTTGCACTGGTTCTTTGGATGCACAGAGAGGGCTTCAGCCTGGCATGATGTTCCCATCCCTCAAAGTCTGAGTGGGGGAGGAAAAACCTCTGACGTCTGCATAGCACCAGGCCATCCCGTCCACCTTACCGGGTGACTCTGCAGGGTTGGATAAGGCAGCAGATGAGGAACCCAAGGAAAGTGAGGCCAGGTCTGCGTGGGGGTGGGGGGGATTCGCATGGGTGTATATAGCCGTTTCCCTTGTGAAGAGCGTCTGTCTCGCTGCTGCCCTTGAGCCGTGTCTGGGGAGTGTAATCAAGGCTTGTGCAGGAAGATCACTGCCTCACCAGCTGTCTGTGGAGTTTCATCTGGATGCTGCTTTTCCGCTGCTCCTGCCTGCTGGTCCGGCTGGGGCTCTGCCCTGACTGAGACTACTGGACCAGTGCTGCATTCCCTCCCCCAGCACCTCAGCTCTTGCCTCACAGCTGCCATGCCCTGACCTTAATGTAATGAGCTGGGCTGGGTAGGGCAGGGAATTCCTACAGGGCTCTGGTTACTGAGCTGGATTTCTCCCTCCGCCCAGCAAGTTCCTCCCACTTAGCCCTGCCTGGGAGTGCAACGGGCATGAACCTGGCCTTACAGTGGGGACACTAAATGCTTAGGAGTCTGGAGAGGCTCCCCCTTTCACCGGCCTGTGTATGTGTATGCACGTTCAGATGGCTTGGCCAGGAATCAGCCACGCCTCTGCCCATCCTTTGGGCTGAACTCAGTGTGAACCGTGAAGGTTCCAGATGGACTCGCTTCACTCCTGTTGCTGGCAGGATCCAGGTGTCAATATGTCACAAGGAAGGTGTTCCGCTGCCTTGTGGCACTTGGCAATGTGGCAAGGTTCAAGGGCATAGTGAGCCCATCTCATGCCCCATCCCCACTGCGGAGACAGTGACTGTGCAGTGCCACAGCAACACCCAGATCCCATATGCCGCCCACAATGGCTCTGGCACAAAACTCCTGCCATCTGGGAACTTCAGGAGACCCACTGTCAGGCAAGATAGCAACCCACGTTTGAGAACATGATTGAAAGGTCACCTTGGCTGAACAGAGAGCCTGACCCATTCAGTATTCCCAGTAGCTGGGTTGCAGCGAGGGTTGATGAGTAAGAGAGATGTGGTGGGGTTAGAGGGCATTGCAGGATGTGGCTGTCTTTGGAGTTTGTAACCAATGATCTTTACTTTGAGGGCCTAGTTTTTCTGACAACTTGTCTATATAAAAATGCATCTAATTAATTAGCATGCACAACTACAGTGATTGCACATGCAAATTAGGTAGCTGCCCAAGTACATGGTCATTTGCATGCACCAGCATCATGATGCTCTGCAATTGTGACTCATGCCCCTGTGCTCCAGTGAGTAAATTCATGTAATACAAATGAAAGAAGCGTCTCAATTTCCACCCTTTACAACATCTTAAACTATTACAGAGAGAAGAAAAAGCAAGCAACCTGCTAACCTTACATCCACTTGCAGCCAATGAAAGACAGCTCACAGCATGCAGTGAGCAACATGTCCAGCAGGGGGCAGCAGACTAAAACTTTCATTCCTGGGCCTGGCTTGAAAACCAGCTGGAATTTCAGTGGGAGTTGACTAGAAACTAAGTTTCAGTAGCGATCACAGGACCCTGTGAGCATCAAACAGATGTTGGTTTTATCAGCTGGATTCAGGGGAATTGAAGGTTTCACTTATCTCGCAAGAGGCAGTGGATGCCCGAAAGCTCAGTGAAGACCAGGGCATTGCCGCCTCTTGTTTTGTTTGTATCGCACCTAGCGCAGTGCGGTCTTGAGCCGTGCCTGTGGCCCCTTGGTTCTGCTACAGTGTAATTTAATAATAATAAAGAGCTGCCTGATCATCAGGCCAGGACCCCTGCTTGGAAACATTGACTGGTCCTGTAAGTATTTGCACTAGCTGTAGAGGGCTTCTAGCCCTTGCACATTGTAAAATGTTGCCTGTTAACATATGGGTGTCACTTAACCGATGACAATGGGGGGGTTGTAATAGCTTTGTTGCTATGAAATGTTCATGGCTCAATTGTTTCAGAGAACTAAAAGGCAAGGATGGCACTCTAGGGGCAAAGGTGCTAGAGTGGGAGTCAAGCAATGTGAGCTGTAGTCCTGGTTTTTTTTTTTTGTTTTTTTTTGCTAGTAACTTGCTGTGTGACCTTGGGCAGGTCCCTTCGCTTCTCTGGGTCTCAATTCCCCATCTGTCCTATCTACAACCGAGTGTAAGCTCGTCAGACCAGAGGCTGCCTTTTATAATGAGTACGTACAGCACCTCGTGCAATCAGGCAGCTAAAGACTGGTGTAATTATAATACATATCCTTCCACTGGGTTGTCGTCACCTGGCGGTGTTCCTGGGATGCTGTTCCCATGCTTGGGAAGTTCCTGTTTCTGCACTGATGCAGTGGTGAAAATATCCTACGTAGGGCAAAAAAAAAGTCTCTGATCTCTTCTCTGCTTGGTATTTCAGTATGTCCCAGGGAAGGCTTTACCATCCACGCCTCCTCTGGAACAAAATCCTCCTCCTGGTTGGGTTTAAATGTTCATATGTATGCAAAAGCTGCTTTTCCCCATCCCCATGCGTAGGGGAGGCAGGGTTAGCTCGTGGTTACAGCAGCAGATGAGGCAGCAAGAGGCCTGCCGCTGATTTACTGTGGGATCTTGCTCCAGCCCCTTCTGTGCCTCGCTTTTCCCCCCATCTGTGAAATGGGGATAAACACGTTTGTGAAGTGTTTGGAGATCATAAGAGGATGGGTACAAGCTGAGTGCAAAGTCATGGGGTGCCATTCAATGTAGCGAATCCATTGCCTGGATTTTGCCCCAACCGCCAGGTATTAGTAGTGAGTCTTTTGATAAAAGGCAGGCAGCCAGAATACAGGAGAATCAGATCCTATCCTGCTGGGCTGATCCTGAGAGGCAGTACCCAACCCTAACTCCCATTGGAGTCAGTGGAGCTTTGTAGGGCACTGCTCCTCTCAGACTGGACCCCACACTAACTGGCCTTACAGCAGAGTCCATCTGTACCGCTCCCTAGTGTGAGCATTGCTTCATCCAGTAACATGGGCCCAGACCTACCAGCTGATGCATTGGACACCCTCTTCCAATGCAGATCAGTGGGAAATGGGCATCCAGATACCCAGTGCCAGTTGAGAATCACGCTCACCTTGTGCAGTGGCATATCTCTGCCCTGGGGCCTCCTGAATTCAGCAATAATTTGTTGTGGAATACACCACCTGCTGCAGGATTGTGCTCCAGAACAGAAGTGTTTATAGTCTTTCTAGTCCTCACAATTACAGGGAACGCTTTAAAAATGCAAATAGAAAATAAACTACCGAAATGCTGTCTGCCTGGGCCTGCAGACAGCCTGAAACAGGAGCTCTGAGAGGTTGGAACACTTCAATCTGATTAACTCTGAAGCCTAGTGATGACAATGTCTCCATTGGATCTGTTTCACTAGTGATCATTTTAGCAGAAACATCCAGCTGAAGTGCTTACCCCCACAAAGCCAAACTGCCTCATACACCTCGGGCACTCAAAACCCCAGCTGCCCCACCGCCAGGCCAGCCCGCTCAGTGGCCCCCTCACGTCAATCCAAAAATTTGTAGCATATTAGAATGTCTCTTCATATTTCAGTTTTTATCTATTGTAGTCTAATCTCCAAATAAGCAAGGAGCTACTGACATTGATCATATAATTCAATTTCATATGTTAGTTCATTCTTAATCTCCAATATAGAATGTAAATAAAGCTTCCGCAGAACTTCTGCCTCCCTGGAGTGCCCCTGAATTCAGGGCCCCTGGGTAGAATTTAGCGGTGGCGCACACAGGGTGCAGGTCTATTAACAGCTGCCTAATGGACACTTGCTCCTTGGCTCTTTCAGCAGACTCCTCAAACAGCCGTTCGAACCAGCTCTGAGGCAGTGGGTTGAAGCTCACCTGAAATGATTCAGCGTGAATGGGTACTCCTGAGACTATCCAGTTAGCATCCCATGGGTGTAGTGGGTCATTCAGTGATGTGTTAGCGCTTACTCTGTGGGAGCCCGGGCAGGGTTGCAGTCCTGTTTGAGAAGCTTTGCTTTTGACCTCCAGGTTTCATCCTTTTAGAAGGGTGGCATGAGCCTTCTTGGCAGGGAGAATGGGGGAACCCGCAGATGTTTAAAGAAATACCCAACCCCCAGGTACAAGCACGTGCTCCATATCGCAAAGAGGTCTTTGTTAAATGAGGCACCCTAGAACCTGCTGTAACAATAGGTGGCTTCCATATACAGCACAAGTCCTAGGGAGGAGTGTTCGCCTGAGGGACTGACGTTCCTTAGCACAGTGATGGTTAGCAGGTGGCACACAGCACCGATCTCATGGTGCCGTGCTATCAGGGGAGCAGATTACTAGGTGACCTCCTGGCCTCTGAGCTCGCTCTCTGGCTCAGCTGCAGTCCTCTTGGGGCCGTGCCTTAGTACTGCCTAGGCACCTGTCCCAGGAAGCTGAGTCCGGGGCTGCTCCAGGCTTTCGGTTGGCTGCCTGGCCATGCATCTGACTGGTGATGATCTGGGTCCTGCCAATAGTGTAGTCCCTCTGTGTGCTGGCAGCTTAGCCAAAGGTTTAGCTCTTCTGGCCTGAAGGCCTATGATGGGGGTGTCGCACACCTGTGCTACGGGTCTCTGCCTCCCCCACCACTGGGCTCTGAGCCAAGCCCATTCCTACGCATCCTGGCAGTGGTGTTCAAGTGAGAGGGTGCTTCCATTAGCCGGGCAGGGCGTAGCCTGAGCAGCTAGCTGCTGTGCTGGGGAGATTGGCAAGGCCTGCAGGGGAGGGACCTCGCAACTCCCAGGCCTTCCCTTTGCAGGCTAGCAGCCCCTGTCCTGTGTCCATATGTCCGCAGGGAGCCCAGCACACAGAGGTGTTTCCTGAACGGGAGCTGGATTCTGCAGCACTGCCTGCCCCAGCTCATGGGGTAACCACCTCCCTCCCCATGGCTGGCTGTGTTGCTACCCAGACATTCAGACTCCATGGTGACTGGCTGACACAGTTTCCCTTGAGGTGGTCTTGTGACTTGAGCACTGCCCTGCATTGAATTCTGGGCTTGTCCCTGAGTGACCTTGAGCAAGTCATTTCACCTGTCTGTGCCTAAGCCCCCAGCAGTAAAATAGGAATATGGACCCTTCCTTTCTCCTGTGTCTGTTGCGACTGGAAGCAGAGACTCTCTCTCTCACTGTGTATGTACAGTGTCCATCACAAAGGGACCCTGATCTTGGCAGGGACCTCTGGATACAAATCGTGATAGACCCCCCATGCCTGTAGATCAGATTGCTATGAATCAATTAGCAAATCCATTGATTTATTAAAAAAAAAAAAATTCTGTTGCTCCACTCTCTGAGTTAATCAGGGCTGGTATCAGTATAAGGAAACAAACCAGGCAGGCTGCTGTATCTTCCTAGTGCAAGAAGAAACATGATCCCAGCTCTTAATAGGTTCCAAGAACCTCTCCCCAGCACATGCTCAGGGCTGGGATTTCCAAGAGACCTGACCCTGCCCTTGTTTGAGCGAGGCTACAAAGCACTCTGGGATCCTTTGCGTGACAGGGCCCGTAAGTCATTATTGATTTGGAGCCATTGCCAGGGAACTGTGACTGCAGCTAATGGAGCAGAGAGGAGATGCTGTCAGGGCCTGATCCTGCGAAGTGGTGAGGACCCACACTGCCTTCAGTGGGGGAGATAGTGTGGTCAAGGTTCAGCCCCCAGTCCAGCTCTGCTAGGGAGATGTTAAGGAAACCAAGCTGTTTGTTGCGGGGGTGTCTCCAGCCAGGCCTGAGATGGGGGATAGGACACCTGCCTGGCTGGGGGAAATGGAGTGAAAGGAAGTAGGTTAGATCTATGGCTGTCTCCCACTGGCATGCTCACGGTGATTGTGATCCCAGCTGCAGCTTCGCCTATCTCCTCCCCAACCCCCGAAAACCAGCTGCAAGAGCCCAGTGGTCTGGTCCAATAACGCAGTCCACTCACCTGGCCCTTGCCCTGCCTGGCAGGCATTGGCCATTGTGGAGCGGGCAGCCAGCAGCTCCATTCCTCTCCCATGCTTGTGCTCAGTCACTGTGCCTGGCTCACGGGCATCCTGCTCTACAAGGGTTTGCCTACGACACACAGTGGATGGGGTAATTCTGTGTGCAGCACATTCATTCGAGCAGGAGGCCAAGAGTCAAGTGAGCTGGATTCTTTGCCAGAGTCTGCCACGAGTTTGTTGTGTATCCATAGGCAAGTCATTCCCCATCTCTGTTTCCCCAAATGTAAAACAAGGCTCCTGAGCCCTCTCTGTCTGTCACGCTCTGTCCCTCACTGGGGAGTGAGGATTCATTGGTGACCTGCTAATTATTCACAGTGAAGCCAGCTCACAAAGCCATTCCACACAAGAGCATGTTTAGCAGCCAACAAAATGCAAGTTCAAAGTGGTGTTAGCAACGACCTCTCTGCCACGGCTCCCCATGCCTCAGCTCACCCTGCCCCACTGAATCCCACCAGCCCCTGCTCTGCTGGGTGGGATAACATGGGAATGTCTTCCCCCAGCTCCACTGATGTGTGTTACTAATCTGTCATTACAATATGACAGAGATGCCTGAGGCACCTAGGATCGCCCCTCCAGGGAGAGATTTCTGACTTCACACAGCCCAAAATCTAGCCCGCCACTGACACACCGAAGTAACACCGTGCCCTTCCCTAGTGCTCTCCAGCTGTGGCTTTCAGAGCACTTCCGGGTACTTGATCCTCACAAACCTCCCCAAGGCAGATGTAGCAGGTTAGCTCCATGGTACAGGTGGGGAAACTGAGGCACAATGAGGTTAAGTGACTTGCTCATGGTCACGTAGTGAATCTGTGGCAGCAGTGGACTAAAGCTTAGGAGCCTTAGCTTTCTGTTGTCTGAGAGCCCAGCTGAGTCCCCTGTCAGAGCACTGTAAACCTTAGCACAGCCAAGTCGCAGGAAAGGCTGTAAGCGTAGCTATGACCATGCGGGTGTGGAGATGCTTCGCCGCTAGAGGCAGAAGACCTGCTCAGGGGCTGGTGAGGATCTTGTGCCCTCGTGGATCAATGCTCCCAAAGGGAGGAGGGGGCCTCATCAGATCTTCACTTCAGGCTGCACAGGCAGAGCTTAGCTGGTGACTGCAGTGTCTGCATTTGGGTTTGCATCTGTGTCTATGGCTGCTTTCCCAGCTCCTTTCACTGGCATTTTTTTTGGGGGGAGGGCCAGGGAGGGCATCACTGTGGTAGCTGGATCAATATGCAAGGAACTCTGCACTGCATCAGCTGGGCCCCCTGTCTTAGAGGATTCACTGCAAGGCAACGTTCTCTGGGGCGGCTCGTGCTGTAAATGACAGCCAAGTCCCCCGACAGCCATAGAACGAAAGGGAGGGGGCCTCAGCCCTTTGCTAGCCTGGCTGCGTGTGCCCCACCTCAAGCTCTGGATTTGCACCAATAGAGCCGCTCCCAGCATCAGGCTTTGAACTGCTGGATGAGACCGAATTGTACAATGGGAGGTTAGAGGAAAGGCAGCGCAGCTCCCAGCACTTCTGGCTTTGCGTTGTGCCTGTTCTGTGTCCCACTGGGCAGCGTGAGGCCGGTCTCGGACCCCGAGGCTCTCCCCTGGTGGCACTGGGCACTGGCTGTACATTGCTGGCAGGAAGCAATGAGTTCTTCTCAGCCCGTCCCAGTGGGCCAGGGAAGAGCTGACTCTGCAAATTGGCTTATTCTGCCCCCTCTCCTCCCAACCCCTTTTAAGGAACCATCGGATCAATGACAGAACCCTGGCTGAAGTAGCTCAAATGATTTTGCTTCAGGCACACAGCCAAGTATTTCACACAGAGAAACCATCTCCTTCCCTGTTGCCTTCTTTGTACCCATCCGTTCATCTCCGTGGCTCTGACTCAGTTTCCACACATGCACCACATATATTACAAGAAACTGAGCTAACAGGAAGCATCTGGTGGGAAAACAATCCCCTCCCAAACTTTCACTAGGCAGGTCTCCCTCTTGTCCTCCATACCCTCTCCCCCCCACTGTCATCTTCCCCTGGGTCTAACCTGGACTGTGAACTGCTCAGGGCAGGGATAGGGCTTTGATTTGCTTCCCACCCGTAGACCCCATAACACTTCACAAAAAACAGCTATTACTGTCCTCATTGTACTGCTGGGGAAACTGAGGCAGCAAGGTGGGTGGGCTAATCTGCATGGGTGGTGAGTGTCCAATGCTGAGGGTGGATTTTTGGCACCTCTGAAAAGCAGGCTCTAAGGGGACGGCTTTTCAATTCAGCTCATCGAACAGTGGTCAGATTTCCAAAGCTCCTGGGCAAATCCTGCCCCAAGGTCACATAGAGTATGTCTACACAGCAAAGAAAAATCCGCAGCTGCTCCATGCTAGCTGACTTGGGCGTGCGGGGCTCTGGGACCTTCCCACTGCGCAGGGTCTAGAGCCAGGGCCCAAGCCCGCAAGTTTACACAGCCATGAAAGAGCCCCCCAGCCAGTCCCTGAGCCTGAGTCAGCTGGCATGGGCCAGCAGCAGATTTTTCTTTGCTGTGTACACATACCCCCAAGGAATCCACAGCAGGGCTCAACCTGCCACGCTCACTATAAAATAAAACACTGGCTTTCCCCAGCCTCCCCTTCGCTCTGCATTTTATCTCCTGCCTCACCCACGGGTTGACATGTTAATCTGCCTCTTCAGGATGCAGCCACCTCTGAAGTTCCCTGCGCTGACGAGGGTTGCTCGCTAGGGCTTTGCAGCGCTCCCTTGTCTGCAGATGGCTCCTTGTGAGGGGCTTGGAGCCAAGTGAGAAAAAAGGAAACAATAATGTGAAAGGATATGGAAAGGGTCAGGAGTACCCAGCGCTAGCAACACAGCAGCATGTTCCGCTTTCCCCAGCCTCCCCCTCCCACTGACCCTTCTCCAGTTAGATTTGCCAACCCCCTGGGCTATATTCCCGGCCAGCATGCCGCCTCCCAGCCGATGCCCATGTGCTGATGCTTCCTGGAATCTCCCTGGCCACATGATTGGCACAGTGCCTGGTTTTCCACCCCTCTCTGCCCCCTCTCTGTGACAAGCATGTGGGTTGCCAGTTGTTGTTACCATCCAGCGAGGTTGCCCAACCTAGGATACATGATCTCGGCTTTGGGGAGGGATCAGTTCTGGCCAGCAGCCTGGCAGATCCACATGTGCAAAAGGAGGTTAAAAACAGTAGGTAAATAAAAGCAAAGGGTCAAAAGAACAGGAGGGAGATCAAAGCCTTATTATCTGCCATGTAAACAGCCCCCCAGAGCCTCCTGGGCCTGGAATGTAAACAGCCCCATTCCCTTCTTATTTGTCCTTTGTTCACAGCGCAGCATCAGGATCCTAGGCCTCTGGAGGGGTCCGTGAAGGAGCAACCCCTTATGGCTAGAATCATTTATTTGCATTACCTGGATACCTCACAGCCCCAGTGAGCTGAGTGCTCCCTTGTGCTAAGGGCTGCAGCCAGTCTCTGTCCCTTGCTACTCCCCTGGGGCTGGGGTGGGTGTGTGTGGGGGGATTTCCCCAGGTGGCTAGAAGGCAGCACACAGCAAACGTGGGAGCAGTTCCCAGCAGCGGGGTGCCCAGGCTTGTCCCAGCAGCATGGGAGTAACCAGCTAAACTGGACCCTTTGGAGCCTGATGCCTTGACCCCAGCAGTAAGCTCACAGGCAGACCTTGCAGCGGTTGTGTAGAGGGGCATGCCGGAGACTGAGCGGGGGAGACGGGGCTGTTTTCCCAAGGGGCTGCGGAGACTTTTCCCTTCAGGGTAATGGTCTGACTCCAGACCAGGTTGGTAGCCACACAAAGGCCTGAGCTGGAGGTGGAAGGTTTGCCATTTTCTCACTAGCCCACTGCGCCAGCCAGGCACCCGGGACCACGGGCATGGGGAAGGCTCAGCGTGTGACCCTCATGACTCTTTTGCAGGCCTGGCTCCGGCTGTATGGCTACCTCCCGCAGTCCAGCCGGCAGATGTCCACCATGCGGTCGGCGCAGATCTTGGCCTCTGCACTCTCCGAGATGCAGAGGTTCTATGGGATCACGGTGACAGGCGTCCTGGACGAGGAGACCAAGCTGTAAGCGTGTGAAAGCGTGTGAGCTCCCCTCCCACCTGGGCCCTGGACGCTCCCAGGAGACACTGGCTGGACAATCCAGCACGTCGGGGTGGGAGGGCCCCCCTCCCAGGGCAATGGAGAAGACGGAGCTGTCCTCCCCTTTCAACCCCGAAGAACCCCAGCTCCCCACACCCTACATGTGCCAGACCTCCCTTTCATCTCCCCAACCATAACAACCACCTGACTCTCCCCAGTGCCAAATGCTCCCAGATGGGTGGGACTTGGGAACCTGTCTGGTGCCCCCCGCATCTAGCTTCCCAGAGCCTAGGGTCTGGTCTGCTGCTGGGCGTTGAGCCGCCCCTGCACAGCCAGTGGTGCTGCCCCACCCCCTCCACCATGTTCTGCTGTCTGAGTCCTAGCATGAGCCCCACGTTCTCAGTCCTCACTTCCCCCAGATGGATGAAGCGGCCCCGCTGTGGTGTCCCAGATCAGTTTGGAGTCCAGATCAAAGCCAACATGCGGCGGAAGCGGTACGCACTCACCGGGCGGCGCTGGAGCCAAACCCACTTGACCTTCAGGTATTGGTGCTCGGTGCACTTGGCCTTGGCTTCGAGTGCTCTGCGTCCTCACTCGTGCATCACCGGGTGCTGCTTGGCCTCCCAGGCTGCTAGGCCAAATGCAGGGTGCAGCAGGGGCAAACGGCTCGCCACCCAGGGCCTGATTCTCACTTACTCTAGTTTTACAAGGCTGTCATTCCATTGACGTTAGTGGAGCTCCTCTTGGTTTACAGCAGGGTGAGCGGAGGAGGGTCGTGCCCAGGGCACAACCTCCAAGTGGGGCAGCAGGGCTAGGGACTGGAATCTGCTCTGTAGCCGTGCATCAATCTACCTGGGGCATTATTTCAGCTGAGCAGCACGTACAGCAGATGGCCCATTGTCCGGGCCTCACCACAAAACAAGCCCTCCCTACCCCAGGCTCAGTGCTAAGTAGCTGCCATGTCGATCTGCCCAGGTGCCGTTCCGCTGTTACTTAACAAGCAGCCTATTGGGTCGATGCAGTGTTCTGTCTCTAACTCACCTCGGGGCGAGCTTCTCGGCTGCTGTAAGTCGATGCAGCTCTGCTGGCTGTACTGGACGTTGGCTCTCCAGCAATGACATTGGCTTCCCTTCTTGGGATGGGGTTCTGCTGTTTGCTTCGCTCCCACCCCCCTTTTCCCCCCGCAGCCAGGAGAGGATGGTTATAAAACATGGGGCAGTGCTGTTAGAAATCCCAGGGCATGAAATGGGGCGGTAAATGATGTCTCAGGCCCTTTGCCAAGGGACCAACAAGACTCAAAGATGAGAGCCCCTAGGGAAGGGCAGGGCTCAGCTTTCAGGGTATCATAAACCTTGATGTAACCCGTTGGCCCAGTGTCTGTCTCTCGCCCCGCCCTACCCCATATGGCTGATCCAGAGAGAACTCCCCACTCCTCTGCTGTGCACGGGGGATTTGGGGGCTTGCTCCTTCCCCACTGAAGCCAGTGGGACATTTGCCATTGACGTCAGTGGAAGTAGGCTCCGTCCCCCAGTGCTTAGCTAGGTCTGCGCATTGGAGCTGGAGATCCTGGCATCAGTCCCTGCTGGAGAAAGGTTTGGATTATGTTCTAATACATGAGTAATGCCCTGTGAAACCGTTTTTGGGTAGGATGTGAGCTTTCCCCCTGCAGGGTTCGCGGCCCAGATGTTGCTGCACAGAGAGAATGCCAGAGAGCAAAACTGACCTGACACCAAAGTGAAACTGACCCGTCTGGTCCCTCTCCTGTCCCACTTCCTCATGCCTCACAAGCGATCGCACGCTCACTCACGCACAACCCCACCCCACCCTGGTTTTGTGCCTCCAGCATCCAGAACTACACAGATAAGCTGGGATGGTACCACTCGTACGAGGCCATTCGCCGAGCCTTCCGGGTGTGGGAGCAGGCCACGCCCCTCGTCTTCCAGGAGGTCCCCTACGATGACATCAGGCACAAGAGGAGGAAGGAGGCCGACATCATGGTGCTCTTCGCCTCCGGTTTCCATGGAGACAGCTCCCCCTTCGATGGCGTGGGGGGCTTCCTCGCCCACGCATATTTCCCCGGCCCTGGGATGGGAGGTGACACCCACTTTGACTTGGACGAGCCCTGGACACTGGAAAACACCGACGTGTCTGGTGAGGCTGGCTGGCACCTTGGTGACTTGGTGACTGGGGCGGAGAGAGGGAAGGGACTTAGTGTGGGGAGGGTGAGTGCCAGCTGGAATTCAGAAGGTTGAGAGAGTACCTGCAGGTACCCACATGGGGAACAGATTTCTGGTTGTAACCGTCTCTTTAATCTAGCAGGAAAAGGCACAACGAGAAGCTGAAGCTAGACACGGTCAGGCTGGAATAAGGGGCAAGTTTTGAAGAGTGGGGGTAATTAGCCATTGGAACAGTGTACCTAGGGAGGTCGTGGATTCTCAATCAGTTGAAGTCTTTAATTCAAGGCGGGATATGTGCCTAAAAGACCTGCTCTAGCTCAACCATAAGTTACGGGCTTGAGGCTGGACTTACTGGGTAGAGTTCTCTGGCCTGCGTTCTGCAGGAGGCATGCTGGGTGATCACAGCGGTCCCTTCTGGCTGTAGCAGCTATAGTTAAGGCCGAGTTGAGTTTTACACTGGTGGGACTGTGGCTGGCAAGGAAGGAGGAGGCAGCTGTCTCTTGCCCCGCATGATGTGGGCGCGACGCAGCACGAGTTGAAGGCTGAAGGGGTTGCCGATGGGTCAGGGACACTGTCCAGCGGGAGTTGTGTCCTGATCCTAAGCACAGCCCCCTCTGGCGCATGGTCAGAGAGCCCCTGGCTTGGCACAGGGAGGTCTAGGGGAAGGGAAAGGATTGTTAACCCCTTGGATATCGAGCTGCAGGAGATCCAGGCTTGGCGAGCATCCTGGGGTCTGTCCACCCTGCTGGGGGCAGTCTTTGAGCTCGCATCCACGTCTGACAGCATATTTCTCCCTCCCAGGTAACAATCTTTTCCTGGTGGCCATCCACGAGCTGGGGCACTCGCTGGGGCTGGAGCACTCCAGCAATCCCAGTGCCATCATGGCCCCCTTCTATCAGTGGATGGACACGGAGAACTTCCAGCTGCCCGAGGATGACTTCAAGGGCATCCAGCAGCTGTACGGTGAGTGGGGTCCCAGCCTCCTGCATGGGGGCTGAGTGAGGAGCGGGGCTTGGCCAGCCCAGCCCAGGTGTGTGAGTTGGGAAGTAGAGACAGGCAGGATCAACGTCCCTTCCCTTCAACAAAGCGAAAACTCTAAGTTGCTGCTGTTAACCCTTTGGAGCCACTGGTTTTCTGTGCAGCATCGATCCAGGTACACCAGGCAATGAGGCAGGTTCCCCTCTGCCCCTTCCTCAGACTTGGCCCCCGTATCACCAGAACCTGTTCTGCAGTTCCAGTCGTCCAGAGCAGCCTCCCTGGATCTGCCTGGAAGTGGCTGTCCACCGTGGCCCGGGCCCCTTCCCCTCTCCAGACTCCTGTTACAGCTACCCTCTCAGTATGGTGCATGGAGGACATCGCAGTGGCCGTGGAGCACGGGGTTTGGGCGTCTTGCCCAGCGTTGCCTGTCCTTGCCCTTTGGGCTGCGGTTTGGGAACCTGGACTGTAGTCCGGGAGCCGTCAGAGAGGCTAGGGAGACAGAGAAGTGCTTCTCTGTCCCTTTTGCAGCAGGCAGTAAGGAAGTAATGATTTGTCATTCTGCCCCCAAGCCGGGGGTGTTTCCAGGCACACAGCTGTAATATGTGGGGAACATCTGTCTCCAGTCACAATAAAATCTAGGCACTACCCTGTCTAGTGAGTACCCTACCCTGCTCGGGTTGTGTCATAGGCCCTGTACTGCTGAGAGCGATTCCCCTGTAGCTGTAGTGGCAGGGGACTGTGCTTTTGGAGCCTTGAGTGCCAGGATCTCACACAACTGACTCCATGCAGCCCATGAAGATGGGGGCATGGTATGGTGAGGCCCAGTTGCCTGCAGATTTGTGCCAGCACTGCATATTCGCTCCTGCCCAGCTGGGTTAGACATTTGGAAGTGATTTCTCACTGCCCCTTCCTCTTTCTCAGGTGCCCCTGATGGACAGCCCCAGCCCACCCGGCCCCTCCCTACGGTGACTCCCCGTGGCCCTGGAAAGCCAGACCACAAACCTCCCAAGCCACCTCCGCCCGGTAAACCAGATCGGCCCCCAAAACCAGGCAACCCGGACCGGCCCGACCAGTACGGGCCCAACATCTGTGATGGAGAGTTCGACACCGTGGCTGTGCTACGCGGGGAAATGTTTGTATTTAAGGTACCAAGCACCATTTCTCCATCCTGCCCTGTGCCTCCTTCCATTCCCTCTGGATATGGGACACTTACTTCCCCCACCCGCTGCCCCCTTCCCCAGCTGCCTGAGGAAGCTATGTGCCTGGCCGTCTGCCCTGAGCCTGTGGAGGGTTGAGGTGAGGAGATCTGCCCCGGGCCGTCCCAACCAGCCCTACGAGTGAATCCTGCCCCTCAGCCGAGCCCAGGGCCTGGATCCCCACGCGCAGTGGGCTGGGCAGGTTTTCCTGGACCTTGCTGAGCATCACGCCTGGTGGCCTGTTGTCTTAAAGGGCCGATGGTTCTGGAGGGTTCGCCATAACCGGGTGCTGGACAACTATCCCATGCCTATCGGGCACTTCTGGAGGGGCCTCCCTGGGGACATCGACGCTGCCTACGAGAGGCACGACGGCAAATTTGTGTTCTTCAAAGGTGAGAGACCCAGGGGAGGGGCAGGGGCTTTCTGTGAATGCAGAGCTGGAGAGAGTGAGCGATTTTGCTGCTCCCAGAGCTGGGCAGACTTACCCCACCCCTGGCCAGTGCCCCACAACCCCTGCCCCATGCTGTCCCAGCCCAGGGCTCCCCTCCCCCTCGGCCAATGCCCTTCAGTCCTGTCCATAGCGCCTGCCCCCTGCTGTTCCACCCCTGCCCCCCTTGGCCAGTGCCCCTCAATCCTACCCCACAGCACCTGCCCCTGCTTGCCCAGCTGCAGGCTTCTCCCCCACCCCCTCCCTTCAGCCAGTGCCCCCAGTCCTGCCCCACAGCCACTGCGGTCCCAGCCCTGGCCTCCCCCACAGCCCAGCCAATGCCAGGGGCAAAGGCTCAGCACGCGGAGGCTGAAGCTCGGGCTGGGTGAGGAGGAGCCCTGGGGGTTGACAGTGCAGCGGATGGATGGTGCCCAGCAGGGGTGCTGCTGCTGAGAGAGGCCACGTCTCAGCGGGAGAACGGGGCTGGGGGCTGAGACGCGGGTGCTGAGCTTAGCCCAAGCAGTTTCTCAGCACCACAGCAGTGCATGGTCCTGCGTGCCTGGCCGGGGGGCCTGTGGGCTCCAGGGCTGGGTGGGATGATTTGTCTCCTATATGCCATGTGGCCCATGGCCCTCCTGCCATCTCTGCTTTCCCTTCCCTTTCCAGGGGATCGGTACTGGCTCTTCCGAGAGGCAAACCTGGAACCCGGGTACCCGCAGCCCCTCACCAGCTATGGGCAGGGCATTCCCTACGACAAGATCGACACTGCCATCTGGTGGGAGCCCACGGGACACACCTTCTTCTTCCGCGGGGACAGGTGGGTTGGCCCCGATGGGCCATGCGGACGGGAGGGCTTCCCGTGGTCCTGGGGTCAGGGCAGGGGCCTGGCTGTGGGGACCCGGGCTTCTATATCCAGTTCTGCCGATTCTCCATCTGTATCATGGGGACTATGCGGGGCACCCCCAATGGGATACACTGAGTGTTGTTTATGATCCTGCCCCTCCCAGCCCCTCATGTAATCTCCCGAGCACTGGCCCTTCTGCCTCTTCTCCTGAGAGACTTTTCTGCAGCCCAGTGGATTTCTCCTGACGTGAGCCCCGGGCCCCCGCTCCCTCCTCCCCTTCATCTGGGGTGGCAGCCCTTCACCACGGCTCTCTGCTTCTGACCCCCTGCCAGCCTCCCAGAATCCCTCTACCCCACAGCACTGTGGGACTCAAAGCTATGGTTGGGGGTGGGGGGCAGGTATATGTGCCGCTCCAATCTGCACGCTGTGGGTAGGATCCAGCAATCTTAGGGCATTGCAGCTGATGCATGGGACTGGGAGCCCCAGTTCTGCCACTGACCTTGGCAAGGCACCACCTGGTTCTGTGCCTCAGTTTCCCCTCTCGTGAAATGAGGAGGCTGCTGCTGCTCCTTCCACCTCCGCACTGTGCTCCGAGGTTCCAAAGGTATCGTCGTGTGTGTCGCTGAGCATCTGGTTTGACTAGGGTGGGTGGGTGGGAGGAGTATCTCTCCCCCACGCTTCCCGCAATCTAAGCAAGCAGGATGTCCCCTGCTGGTTCTAAGCCAGGGCCAGAGCTGCCCTAGCCATGGCGGGGTGCTGCCTTGCGGGAGGCGGACACTTTGAGCTGCCTGGGTGCCCTCTTCTCACAGGGGCATCTGTTCTCATGTAGGTACTGGCGCTTTAACGAGGAGACCCACTCCGTGGATCCTGGCTACCCGAAGCTGATCACCGTGTGGGTGGGAATCCCTCCCACGCCCAAGGGGGCCTTCTTGAGCTCGGATGCCTGTGAGTGAGACGCGAGAGCCCTCCTGCAGGAGCCAGCTACCCCCTCTGTAGGAACCCCCACCCCTGCAGGGAAATCACCCAGCACTGCCCATCAGCATCTGCATCAGACTCGGGGTCGGGAGGTGACCCACAGCTGATGTACATGGGCGCAGCTCCAGGGAAGTCTGAGATGCTGCAGCCATTGACACCAGCTGATGATTTGGCCTGGGCGCTCCAGGATAACAATGATCACTGCCCTTTATGGCTCTCTCACAACTGGGGGGGGCGGGGTGTTGCAATTCTGGCTGCAAAGATTACAGTGAGCAAAGCAGGGAGAATCCCTTTCATCCCTGTCTCTCTAACCTCCTAGCCCTTTGGCAGGGGTGTGGGAACCAGATGGGCACACACCACTTGGTAGGAACTTGGTCATTTCCCTGTCTCTGTACCCTGCCCCCTCTTCCCTCTCTCTCTGTCCTGCTTTGTAGTAGTATTGGTAACCCCCACCCCTCCAATGCTTTGAGAAGCCATTGATCAGCTTGTTCAACTGCCCCCCCCCCCAATTCTCCTGTGGAACCCCCAGCAGATTGCAGTCTTCTGCTTGCCCTGGCCTTCGTGACTCCTTTCTCTGTGTTCATGCTGGGGCTGCTGCTTTTCGCCTAGCTCCCCCAGGGTTACCTGGCTCCTGGTACCAAAGGGCACTAGAGCAGCAGCATTACACTGAGCCGGATGCGGGAATGGAGACTGGTGTCATCCCCTGAGCTTGCAGAGGGCATAGCAGAGCACCTCATTTGGAGTTACAGGAAGTTCAATTTCCTCAGCACCGTTTCCTGGTCGCTGGAGCATAACCTGTCTCAGCCTAATGCCCGTCTTCTGTTCTGTTCAGCAGGGCACTGAGCCGCTAAGCTCCCCCGGGGCACTGCTAAAGCAAAGGGAATTGTTTGTCCCTGGCTGGGAACTGACTCCCAGCAGGATGTCGCAAACAAAGTGCTCATTCATACTGCATGTAGTAGGATTTTGGATCCACGGAGTGATAGGGTCAGCTCCTGGGACTAGGCTTTAAAAAGGAAGGTGATGAGTAATTTAAAGGATCAATTATATTTGCACTAGGAGAAATTAACTTTCATGCTTCAGGGCATCCACCCTTCACTGCAGGGGTCAGGAAGGAACCCCCCCAATGCACATCCTTCAGCCTTGCACAATTGGCCAAATGCATTGTCACCAGCTTTATTCTCCTTTCTCTGAAGCATCAGTTATTGGCTACCACCAGAGGCGAGGATAGCAGACAAGATAGTCCAGTGGGCTGATCAGGTGTGGCAGCAGGCGGAACACCAGAGGAGATGGCTCCCTGGCGGGGAAGGTAGCAGAGAGGGTGACTCGGGGGTGTGGCCGAGCGGTTAGCAGATCAGATGGCACTAACCTATTCTCGTTGGCTCCCTTCCAGCGTACACCTATTTCTACAAAGGCACCAAGTACTGGAAGTTTGACAATGAGCGGTTGAAGACGGAGCCGGGGTACCCCAAGTCCATCCTGCGGGACTTTATGGGCTGCCATGAGGCACCTGTGCCAGACCCTGACCCTGGGCACCGATGGCCTGACCTGGACAGACCTCCCTTCAACCCGGACGGCAGGGGCACGGGTGCCGAGCGGGAGGGGGACGAAGGGGAGGCCGAAGAACGCCCCAGCGACCGAGAGGAGCAGGAGGAGGAGGAGGAGGAGGACTACAGTGGCCCCACCCGGGGCAACGGCAATGACGTGGACATCGTGGTGCAGATAGACAAGTACACGCGGACCATGAGCATCGTCATGGTGATGGTGCCCCTGGTGCTGCTGCTTTGCGTTCTGGGCCTCATCTACGCCATCATCCAGATGCACAGGAAGGGGGCCCCTCGGATGCTGCTCTACTGCAAACGCTCCTTGCAGGAGTGGGTCTGATCCTAGACCCCTGCCCTACCATGACCCCCCTCAGCCCGATTTCCCCCTCTCCCACCACCATGGTGCTAACAAAGAAGCTTGAGAAGATGAAGCCCCTGGAGCCTTTCCCGGACTACTTACACCGAGATTTTGCACATTGAGTTGAATGCGCTTGGCCAGGACTACTCCCCACTCAAGCATGTAGGAGATGCCCCACTGCAGACTCCTCCGTGCCTACAGCCGCCCCATGCCCTTCCCGTGCCTGGATCAAGGCCGCCTATGGCCCCTTCCCTGCTGGGGGAGAGGGGGGTTGCCTCACAATCTGGGTTGCTCCTAGTGTTCCCGCTGGGCGAGGGAGACCATGTCTGTGCTCTGCAGCCCCTGATCTCTCATCACTGCAGGGTTGGCAGTGGGGAGCAGCCAGTTGCTGAGGGCCCCTATCTCTGCTTCACGGAAGCACATGGGGCGTACGTGCCGAATCCCCCACGGGAGGGGACAGCTGGGTGGGTTTTCCTTACGGCACTCCTGGGCCATGGGGGTGTCTCCCCCGTCCTCAGACACCACCTTCCTCGGCTGCATTCTCGCACGGCGCCTACCCCCAGGCTCGGAGGGTCAGAACTCGAAATGCTTCCTCAGCTCGGCTCTTCCCCCAGGAATCAGCCCTCGGTGCTGTTTCCCTTTGGCGCCCATCCACATGTTGTGCGTGTGTTGTCTGTGCCGTGTCCGGGCTGGGCCACTGGAGCAAGGGGAGGGGATCCTGGTCTGGGTGGTTCACCCCAGCAGGTCACCAGTCTGGTCAGTCCTGGGGGACGTATCCCCTTAGCCTGAGGGAAGGGAGGCCTTTTCCCGGGTGAGGTCCTGGAGGAGAGGTCCAGCTCCTTGATCCATTCAAGGTGCTCTGGCTCTAATGCCTGTTTCAAGGAGAGTCCCTGCCCCTCTGTTTCTTTCCCCTCCCCTCCCTGTCTCCTCACATCAGTGGTCTTGCAGACCTGCTCCTCCCTGGGGCGAGTGGGCCAGTTGCTCAGTGCACTGCCCTGGGGAAGTGGGAAGCCATCTCCCTGGCCCCTCTTCTCGCCCGGCCAGTGCTAACATCTAGCAGCAGCTTTCCCCCCCCATGCAGTGCGCAAGTGCTGGGACCCGGGGGAGACAGCTGCTTCCAGGAGCTGCTCCCTTGGGCTCTGGACACTGGCTTTCCTGGGCCAAGGTACAGAAAGGGGAGGGCATGTGCCAGCTGGAGAACTGGATTCCAATCCTGCCTCAGGTCACGGGTGACATGAGTTTGATGGCCTCAGCCTTGTGTCTAGCAGGGATTGGAATGGGGACTGAGCAGGATTATACATCTGAGCCCCTGTTTAGGAGGGAGCTGCAGGGCAGGACAGAGGAGCATTGAGTTGGGTGGGAGCCTAGAACTGGAATAGCAGAGGGCTGCAGGGTATTGGTGGAGCTGAAGGTGCAAGAGGAGCCCAGCTCTGGCTGCTGCTCATTATCCAGGCACTGGTTGGGTTCCAAGACGTGCTGAGCTGGGCTTTCTGGCCCAGGCCGGCAGGGTGTAGGTGACATCACTGTGTTTATTTCCTGTTTAACTGTTTGCAGCTGGGAAACAAGGGAGGTAAGGAGCCTAAAGATAGTAGAGGTCTCTGGAACCTGCCCTGGGAAGGCTGGCCAGGAGCCGAGGGCCTGTGCTTTCTCCCAGCCCCAGGGACATGGGTCGGTTCCCATCAGCGCCTCTATCCATTGGGAAGATACTTATGATGGAAATCGCCCCATAGCTGCTTTTCATCTGCTTCCTTCTCCCCCGCACCTCCGCTTCCGAAACAAACAGCAGCCTCTGGGGCCTGTGGGAAATGGGGCTGGGAAAGCAACAGCTCCGGCACCGAGCCCCCACTGCCCTAGAGTGGAGCCTGAGAGCGCTGTGCTTGGGGAGGGGGGGGCAAAGGGGGGAGATGCAGCTTAGAAACTCTGCTACATAACAGCTTTTGTGGGAGGCAAGGGACAGCCCGATACAGGCTCGCAGCTTGGGTGAAACAAAGCTCTGGCCCTTGTAGAGTGGTTCAGCCTCTGGAAAGGGGGCAGCAAGGCCGGATCGACACCTCCCCAGTTTGGTCAGCAGCCTGGCAAACCGCAGCTTAGCAGACCCTGTACAGGTTCCTTGTAACTACATCACTGAATTGGACTGTAAAGAGGTGGTGGCCTTGTCGGGCCCACACCCCTCTTCCCGGAGAGCTGCGGTTCACCAGGAAGGTTGTGTATTGGGAGCAAGGAGGCTTTGAACACCCAACTCCAGTGGGTGCAGCTGTGGTCTTCTTGCCTTTCTCCTGATCCAGAGGGCAGCACCCACTCTGCAGAGCCTGCCCGCTCCTCCATTCTTGCACCAGATGTGCTGGCTTTCCTCTGAATGGGGAAATTGTCCCGGCACCACCGATGGGTGGAGAAACAGGTGGGATTTACTGTGGGTCCCTGATGCCTGTACTCTGGGAAAGACGCAGCCTAGCCAAATCTGCGTTTTTTCATGGTTGAGTAAAATACTGGTAGTTTTGTTATCGTGGTCAAGGGCCAGCAAGCACCATTTGTGTCTGGGCTAGTCCGTTTCCCTGGCAGTTTTGCCGAGGCGCATGGGATGTGCCTAGCCAGAGGTGATGGGGGTTTACTGCACACCACAGGGATGAATAGGCTGCTTGGGCTAAAGATTGAGCCAGCTCCTCGCCAGCTGGGAATCAGCATCTCTCCATAGACTTGGACGAGAGCCCCTGCTGGCATAAATGGATGTGGTGTCACTGAAGCCAATGGACCAGATCCCCACTTGATGTAAACTGGTAAAACTCGATTGACTTCAGTGGTGTGATACCAGTTTAGACCTACTAAGGATCTGGCCCTGTAGGTGTCCTTCCCTGCCTCTGACACTGAGCTGGAGGTGAGACGGCACCGCAGGGTCCCTGGGAGCCTGACCCCTACCACGCTGCATGTAGAGCAGTGGCCTGGGGGAGGTGTGGCTGGGGGCTCAGGGGTTGGTTCCAAACTGGTGCCTCTGGCAGGGCAGTTCACTCAGTGCCCCAGAGGCAAATTGGGATCCTGGAGGACTCCCCGAGCCCTCCTAGGGTGGCCTAGCTTGATCTGCAGGTGAGGACCATGGATAATACAGCATTCTAGGGTCCCAGGCAGCAGAGCCACTTGTTCTCCCTCACCCCAGGGTGCTGCTTCCCTGTGGGCATCTCAGGTATTACTGCAAAGGCGGGCATTTCTCCCAGGACCTGGAGCTGCCAGGCGAGATCGTTCTCAACCCTCAGGGGTGGGGGGAGTATTGCTGGAGTCCCCAGGAGCGTGGATCCCTCACTCAGTACCCCTCCACCTACCCCCCCGCCATGGGAAAGCACAGGCTCCCAGCTTCCCCGTCAGCGACCATGTGGCCACCTTTGTTTGGAAAAAGCCTTTTGTTGGCTCCAGCCACTTCTCTTTCCCATTTGGAGCCTTCCCAGCGCTGATCAGCCAAAGCCATTCCCCTCTTGAGCCCATCTGGAGCTGGGCTGGGGCCAGGCACTCGCAGAATCCTTGGCTGTAATGAATGGAAAATTGTTCCATTTTTAAGCGCACAGGTGTGCGCTGGAGAAAGTGCATTTCAGGCCAGGGCTGGCCCAGAGCCCAGCTCCCCCTTCACTCTGCCTTGGGGCAGGAATTCCACGCCCTGCCTTCCTGAAGGCGGTTCGGCTCTGCTGGGGCAGTGTCCCCCCCGGGGATCCTCTCACTTCCCTCCCTCAGCTCGTGGGACCCTGCAGGGGTGAGCTCACCATGGTGAGAGACTGATGGTCTCCACGCTGACTCCTGCTCGGAATGGGCCCCAATCGCGCAGCATTAGCAAGGCAGGCTGTGGTTAGGTTCCCAAGGCTGTCAGGCCCTCAGCCTCAGAGGAATTTAGGTCCCTAACTTCCAGGATCTGGGCCTCAGCACCAACAGGCCCCATTGAAATGTGAGCCTGAGGCTCCCTAGTAGGGCACGAATGCTTGAAGTGGTGACTCCACAATTCCCCAAAGTCAGCTGCCTCTGAGGATGGGCTGTTTCTGTAGCCTGACAGCTCTCCCCACCCTGTGTGTCTGTCCCTGCATCCCGTCCATGCCCCCAATCAGCACAGGGGAAAGGGATTGGCTGGGAGCGTAACTAGCCCTAAGCACCTCAGCTCTGTACCGGCAGGTGTGGCAGAAAAGAGGGGCCCCTGGCAGTAACTTGAGAGGTCGTGTCCCACAAGCATGGAGACTCACAGTGACATCCCACCAGGCCATGCCCTATCCCTTGTGGTGTCTGTCTGTCTCTCTTGTGCGTGCACGTGTGTTTGGGTTTTTTTTAACGTCCATGCTGGTCATGTTTAACTGCTACACAATAAATCCTACCGAACCAGCCGTGGGGTGCTGTCTCGTGTGTCCCCTCCCCTGGCTCCCCTTAGCATGAGTCCGTTAAGCCCAGGGGCAATTAGCTGCAGTTCCACTCACTTGCGTCTTACTCCATCTCTGTGGCCTGGGGACTCTCCGGTGGCCCAACCTTGCCCTGGTGCTGAGCACCTGCTGCTCCATTTTAGCAGGTTCATGGGTGCTCTACAGCTCACAGGATCAGGCCCCTGGGGTGGGGCACTGGAGCAGCTGCCCAGTCTGAGTTGGGCAGGACCAGGCAGTGCCATGGAGATAGTAACAGTCCACCCTGCTTTGGAGCTGCAGAGCCTTGTGGGACTGGGCCTCGGGGAGAGGGGCGCCGTGTGCATGGACAGCAAGGGCCCCTCTCTCTAGGGCTGCCTTCTCCTGCCCTCTGATGAACCAGGAGCCAGCTCCAGTGCTGGTCTGGCCGTGGGGATGGAGGCTAGCAAGGGTGGGGCTCTAGCTTGAACTTTCCTGTCAAGAAAAACCTAGGAGGAGCTTGGCCCTGGAGCCCATTCTCCAGGAAGTCACGTCAGGCGCAGCACAGACCTGGCTGGCTACATTTCGGTGTCTGGGGAGCAGGCACGCAGAGGAACAATGAGGCTGTGAGGAAAGGCAGCTTGCCTTGTGTTTGGTGGCTTTCAGACAAGGAGGTAGTGAGGGCCCAGTGAGCTGGGTGGGGGACAGGGGTGCGGAGGTGGGCTGAAAGCTCCAGGATTTACCTTTCTGAGGGCCTGGTTGCACTGCTTGATACCCCTGGGAGCTGCATATGTACCAACCTTCAGGAGTGTAAAAGGATGATGGCACCTCCCTCTCCCCATTCCATGCTAGCCCAGTTTGCCTTCCAGTCTGCGCCCTCAGCTCTGCCAGTGCCCTTGGTCCCGGCCTGCAGAACCCCTGTCTTCTAGGGCTGGGACCTCACACCCAGCTGCGCCAGTCCCCTCGGTCCCGGCCTGCAGAATCCCTGTCTTCTAGGGCTGGGACCTCGCACCCAGCTCTGCCAATCTCCTCGGTCCCGGCCTGCAGAATCCCTGTCTTCTGGGGCTGGGTCCTCGCACTCAGCTCTGCCAATCCCCTCGGTCCCGGCCTGCAGAATCCCTGTCTTCTAGGGCTGGGACCTCGCACCCAGCTCTGCCAATCCCCTCGGTCCCAGCCTGCAGAACCCTTGTCTTCTGGGGCTGGGACCTCGCACTCAGCTCTGCCAGTCCCCTCGGTCCCGGTCTGCAGAACCCCTGTCTTCTGGGGCTAGGACTTCGCACCCTCAGCTCTGCCGCTGCCCTCGGTCCCGGCCTGCAGAACCCCTGTCTTCTGGGGCTGGGACCTCGTGCCCTCAGCTCTGCCGGTGCCCTCGGTCCCAGCCTGCAGAACCTCTGCCTTCTGGGCAGGCTGGCTCTAGCAATTTCACTGCCCCAAGCACGGCGGCACGCCGCAGGGGGCGCTCTGCCACTCGCCGGTCCCGCGGCTCCGGTGGACCTCCCGCAGGCATTTCTGCAGACGGTCAGCTGGTCCCATGGCTCTGGTGGAGCTGCCGCAGGCGTTTCTACGGAGGGTCCGATGGTCCCGCGGCTCTGGTGGAGCTGCCGCAGGCGTTTCTGCGGAGGGTCCGATGGTCCCGCGGCTCTGGTGGAGCTGCCGCAGGCGTTTCTGCGGAGGGTCCGATGGTCCCGTGGCTCTGGTGGAGCTGCCGCAGGCGTGTCTGCAGGAGGTCTACCGGAGCCGCGGGACCAGCGGACCATCCACAGCCAGGCCTGCAGCAGGTCCACCAGAGCCGCCTGCCACCCTCCTAGCAACCAGCAGAGCGTCCCTTGCAGAGTGCCGCCCCAAGCACGCGCTTGGCATGCTGTGGCCTGGAGCCGGCCCTGCTTCTGGGGCTGGGACCCCGCACCCTCAGCTCTGCTAGTGCCCTCGGTCCCAGCCAGCTCTGGGCTTTCCCCTAGAGCTCTATCACTGCCCTTCCATCTTTCACCAGCTGTCCTGCTACTCCATCTCTGCCAGTGCCCCTGAAGCATCCCTGACCTGCCCTCATTCCAGTCCTGGGAGCCCACACCCAGTGCCCTCCATCCCAACCTGCAGCACCATCCCCCTTCCAGCCCAAGACACCTCCTCCCCTACCCACCAGTGCTCTGCAGCTGTCCTGCCTCCAGTCCACCAGTCCCTGACATGCCTGTGCAGAGCTCTCAGCCTCTTCCAACCCCTAGCAGCTCAGCTGCCACAGTCCCATTTCCTTGTGCCACACTCCTAGCCTGATAGAGCCAGGGAGCAGCAGGAGGCGGCCTGACCACAGCTCCTTATCAGCAATTGCTTCATTGACTTGGCTGGGGCAGGCCTTTGTTTTCCAGCCCATGAGAGTGCAGAGCAGGTTTAAAGCCAACATAAGCTGTTAGCAAAGGGGCTTGCTGAGCAGCCTGGCCTGCCATGGAAAGCAGCATAAACACAAGGCCAGGGTTCATTGCCGGTTCCTGGTGTTAGCATAAGCCCAGGCCTGCTGCAGCGATGGTGGCAAACACCCAGGGGGAGATGGGCTTCTGTAGGGCAAGCTTTGGATGCCATCCTGGCTTGGAGCATGCCAGCCCCTCTCCATCGGCTGCAGGGGCTTTGGGACAGGGCCTCTTGGCAGGCATCTGCTGCCTGGATTTCCTACCAATGGGTGAGCCATTGCAGCTGGGAAGTGGGGCAAAAAAAAGGGGAACATGTTACAAGACAATAAAAGACTGGCTTTGCCTGGCATTCAGCCTCCTGTAATCGCTGACCCACTGTGATCATTGATGGGGCAGGGGCATCGGTATGAGAACCGGGCCAAAGAGAAGCTGGAATCAGGTTCGCTGGCCCAGCAAGGCCCCACCACCACTACAGCCAATACCCAGGGAATGAAAGACCCTTCTAATTCACCTGACCGTGTGTGTGATGCTGACAGGGACTCCAATCCTGCTGCTGGGCACCACAAGATGCCCCTTGCAGTCAAAGGCAGGTCTTCATGTGGAGCAGCTGCAGAAGTCGCCTCAGCAAGGCAGGCACAGGACAAGTCCTTCCAGGCCTCCCCCTGCAGCAGTCATCCCAAACCTGGGCTCATGAGATGGGCTCATGACCAGAGTGGCTCAGCACAATGGTCCCTTTAGTCCAGTAGCCTATTTCCAGCAGTGCCCAGCGCTAGCTTCAGAGACAGCTGTAAGAGCTCCCATCATGCAGTATAGAGAGGTGTCTTCCTGACCCCTGTCAGCTGGAGGTTAACATGCCCTGAAGCATGACAGTTTCTATCCCTGCTAAATATCTGGTCCTAGCTAATGTACCTCTGGATGTTCCTATTCATATAAATGTCTAAGCTTATTATGAATCCTGCTAACGTCTTAGCTTTGGAAATATCCTGCAGCACTGAGTTCCACAGTTTAACTATGTCTTGCATTTAAAAACATCTTCCCACACACATGTAAATAAACCTTGTTTTATCACTGGGACAGGGGTTGGCTTTTAATGCCATTGGTCGGCCCCTCCTCTTGGTTTTATGAGAAAGGGTAAATAGGTGCTCAGGCTGGATCTGCACTGATAACCCTTAGCATCCTCTTAGCTTTGCACAGCTGTGGTGCTTACTGAGTGGGGGGATATAGTCTCCACACGAGATGTGTGTTTGCATTAGGCCCCCGCCCTATAATTAGTGCCCTGCTGCTTGGCTGCTCTGTCCTTGTGCAGGGTGGCAGTAATCCCACTATTGGCCTGGTGTGGGTAAGCACAGCGGCTGAACTATGACAAACTTAGGTAATGGCACCAGTGCAGGGCCAAAAAGGTGAGAATCTTGCAGGGAACAGCGCCCTGGTTCTCAACCCTAGCACAGTCGGCCTGAAGACTGGTGCTAAAGTAAAAGATTTCAGCATGCTCCATGTGCCAGATGGCCCTGGTCTCTGCACCCCCTGGGCCTTTGCCCCCTGAAAGCCCAGGGCGCTGGAGTTCAGGGCCGAGAGTTTGCTGGCTGGGAAACAGCTGGCCCTGGATTCACAGAGCAAATGGTTTTTCTGGCGGGTGTTGATTTCACCGCAAACCTCAGTCCCAGCCCACAGACACAGTAATCCATTGCCGGCCCGCCCGCCTCTGCTGCCCTCCTTGCTCTTTCCACAGCCGGGCGATGGAAGCAGAGCAGGGCCGTCCTCACATTCTGCAACAGGAGAGGGTCAGCTACATAGCGGTGGCCTCAGATGCAACTGACAACAACAGACGTTCTTTTCATGGGGCTGCAGCAGCCGGCCTGATGTTCCTCTTCCCTGCTGCTTGGACAGAAAGGCCTTTTTGTTATCCGCAGCAGTCACTGTGCTCAGTCCGCCGGAGGGCTCTGGCTAATGCCTGGGCATTTGTTTAAGTTTGAGGGCAAGGTTCAACGTGAAAGGCCAACTGAGCCCCCTTGCACTGTGCCCAGCCTGATGCCCTGATGCTAACTCCAGTGCATGGTGCTGCTCGTGACCCTTCTGGCAGCCACAGGCCAGCAGTGGCTGCACCGTTCTCTCTGCAAGGACAGCTCCTTCCCAGGGGACACTTGGTGCAGCAGACTGTGTTCGTCCACTGCAGGGGTTGGCTTGGTGGCACCTGGCTCAGGCCCCTGCAGAGTGAAGGGTCCTGATCCTTTGCTCATGCTATGGGGTATAATGAAGCCACTCCTGCTCTACACCAGCATGGGGGAGCACAGTCAGGTCCTAGGCCTCCTGACAGCCAGCATCCTCAGGCTGGACTCGGGGGTACGGGCTCCTCTCCCTGGCAAGGGCGGAACGCCGCTCCATGGCCCCTCAGGGAACAGTCAGGGAGATGGCGGTTCGGGGAACACGACCTTCACGTCGTTAGGATTCAGGCCAGGCATGAGGGGCTGGCCAGCTGCTCAATACTGACTGTCTGGGGGGATTGGGAGCCTGCCTCTGATGGAGCCAGTGCAGGAAAACACACCGGGAGGCTTTATCCCATTAGGGACCCGTAATCGGAACAGCACTTCCAGCGCACAGTTCAGCTGTTCCCCTGTGCCTGAGGCAGCAGCCATCTGTAAGTGACTTGCCACAGAAGTCCATGCAGAGTTGGGCGTGGAGCTCGGGGCGGGGGCAGGGAAGGCGTGTTCCTGGCTCCCAGCCCTGTGCTCCGCCCACTACCCCGCACAGTCTCTGTAAGACAGGCAGGCTGGCTGGCCTGCTGCTGCTTCCCGGGAGATGCTAGGCCCCAGGTGTGAGCAGGGCGGGAGAGCTTCTGGCTCACATGATGTTCTGGTCCTTGGTCCAGGCATGCCTCAGCCTGTGTGCAGTTGAGTGGGTTCCTCTGCCCCAACCAGCACACACACATACCCCCCCCCCCGATAGCGAGGCTGGGGAGACACCCCCACCCCACCTTCTTCTCCTTGCAGCTAGCTCCCTGGAAATCCCAGAGCAGCCGGGAAGCATTTGGCTGCCTGCCAACCTGCTGGGAGTTAATCACATTCCATTCACAGCACTGCTCCATCCAACAACCCCCCCCACTCCCCTTCCCCCCCAGCCACACTGACCTCATTCACTTCCTCTCCCATCAACTCCCACCCCCCACCCCCGAATCTCCCACAATGCACAGGCTGCCTTGTCTGACTTCCAGCCAATTACACCATTTGATGGAAGCACTTAATGGCCTCACAGGCCTCTCTGGTCAGGGAGTGGGGGAGTTGATTCTTGCGAGGGGTCATGCATGGGATACATGGAGTGAGTCCTCGCTGCGCCCTTGGCCGGAGACCTAGTGCTGACTCCAATGCGGTATAAGGAATGTGCTATTCCAGGCCAGGATCCCAACACACAGCTGTCCCAATGCACCTGACTCGCGGCACCCCTGCAACTCCAGCCCCAGCACCTTACAGTTCTGCCAGTGCCTCTCCAGCTGCTAGCTGCACCCGCTGCTAGCCCAGTCCTGGACCCAACAGCTGAGCCAATGCTCCTCAATTCCTGCCACTCCAGCTCACCTGCTCCTGAGCAGAGACAGCCACTGAGTCAGGAGCTGGCTCACGCAGCCAAATAGCCACTGGAGTGTACATAGTGGCCACGGTATGCATGCCACGTGTGATGCAGAGCAGAGGTCCAGATAGGTGCATGCAGTGAAGGAGGGAGGCCTAGTGGGATCACAGCAGAGGCTCAGGAGCCAGTCTGGGTCTATGCCCTACACTGCCACTGGCTTCCCGGGCATGTCATTGCTCAACACCTAGCCGATGGCTCCTCACCAGAGCAGTTGTGAAAGTGCTTTGGGAGCACAGGGTGAAAGATGGTGGCCCATGCACCTGCCAAGGCGAGGGGAGGAAGGCTATGGGCAGAAGGGCTGTGGAATCACAGCTGGGAGGGGAGAAAGTCCATGCATCAAGCTTGCCACAGTGAAAAGGTCTAGTTGCCACAGAAGCCCTGAGGATGAAGCTGATAGTTAATGAAGGCTCCTGAGCAAACGTTGCCCCACTGGCCTGGCCCCCATCACCACAGCTGCCCAACTGGGCAGCATTCAAAGGGTAGGATGCTGGGGGGGATCACGGGGCTTTATGGGTGCGGGCAGGGTGAAAGCTGGGTCTCCAGTCTATGTGTCCCTTGCTTGTGACTGGAGGCTGGTGCTGTGGGGACGTGTGGCAGCCTCAGGACCCCTGTGCGCAGCCGAGGCACACACATCACCTGCACCAATCCCTGCTGAGAAGCGGTTTTGCCAGATGGATGTGCTTATGGGATCTGGCCTCCGTGAAAGCAGCAGCCCCTGCACTGGGGCAGGTGCCAGGCTCTAGTCTGCTGCAAACTCTCACCCTGCTTCTGCTGCACGCAGCAAGGACCTGCTCCTTTCAGCACATGGCCAGGCAAAGCCCTGCGGGACAGCAAGCCAAGGTGAGCGAACCCCAGCCAAGGAGCACTCACAAAGCAACAGGGCTGGCTGGGGTCGAAAATGTTTACGGATTTATCTAAAAGCTCCATCAGTTTGGAGGCTGGGGCGCAACATATCTCAAACCTGGCATAGAACACCCTGCAAGCACCCCCAAGGTCTGTCAGCACCCCTCAGTCCCCACCTGCAGCCCCCCTCCCGGCTATCCCAGCCCCAGGCCCTCACCCAGCTCTGACGAAGCCCCCCAGTCCCCGCCTGCAGCCCCCCTCCCAGCTATCCCGGCCCCAGATCCTCACCCAGCTCTGATGAAGCCCCCCCAGTCCCCACCTGCAGCCCCCTGCTCTACCATTAGCCCCCCTCTTCTGACCAGAGATGGTGCCAAACCTCAGGGTGATTTACCAAGGGACAGACAGGGAGTGGGATCAAAGCCATTAACTCCCCCAGGCCCAGTTTGATTAGAAAAAGTTGGGGAAATTAGAGGAAAGGCACAGGAAAGGCAATGGAAAAAATGACACCCAAACTAGAGACCAGAGATTCAGGTCAGTCGCTAAACACCTGTAGGGAATGATCATTTACCCTGGATATCCAGGTAGTGCGCAGTGTCCCCAGCCCACCGGGCCAGGCTCTGTACATCGCAGGAAGACACAGTCCCTGCCCCCTAGAGCTTGCAGTCTAAGACCCACGACACATTTCATGACTGAATTAACCAGAGTCCCTGATGATGGCTGTGGGGGGGCCCGGATCTCAGCTCGACTGCATGGAAGAGCTCTCCCCACTATGAGTAACGGGGCAGTGGGATCGCTGCCATGGGGGAAGCATCCCTGCAGAGCATCAAGCCAGGTTAGCACAGACAGAGGGGAGTTTGCTGGGCAGCCTCCCCAGAGGAGGGGAGCAGTCAGCACGGGTAACTCCCCAGATCTGCTTTCCGCTGCTATCCCCAGTTGTGTGATTACCAGCAGATGGTTTTGCAAGAGGCAGCTGTTTCTCCCAGGGAGACTGCCAAAATGCAGCCTTCCCACTCACGGACAAAGGCCCTCCTCTGTCTCCTCTTCTCTCCCTGCAATCCTAGGAACACGGTGCTGGACACTGCCACCAGGCTTGCAAACACGCCCTCGGCTGCTCAGCTTCCTGCTAGGCAATGGATGGAGGGCACCTGTGATGGAGTAGGGGCTGTCTGCATGGGGGATGGGAGAGCCGGAGATGTCTTTAGGTGAGGGACAGGATCTTTAAGCCTGTAACCTGAGCCAGGTAGGGGGGATGGGGTTAGCACCTTGACCCGGGAAGCTGGACAAAGGAATCGGCTGGCTGGAGGAGGGGCAGTTCAGTTTCTGTTTTGGGCTGGATGAGGGGAATTCAGGGGATCCTGTGCTGGACCCAGGCACCCTGAAAGCCCAGAAGGACTCGATTGAGGGGTCCTGACTGTGCCTGCAAGCTCTGCTGTAACCTGCATTCCTGTTGTCCAATAAACCTTCTGTTTTACTGGCTGGCTGAGAGTCACTGTGGGTCCCAGGAAGAGGGGTGCAGGACCGGACCCCCCACACACACTTCGTGACAGCACCCAAAGGAAAGGCGAGTCTCAAGGGCGTTTGCTCCGAGTTCGTGGTGCAGGTTGATTGCTAAGCCCAAAGCTGCCCCACTACAGCCCAGAAAGGGAGGAAATCAAGCTGGAGCCAGGCCAGAGAAGCCTTGCTCATTAAACGTGCCCCCAGCCAGTGTGATGCACTGTCCCTCGCTACCTGTGGCTGGGTCATGGATAGAGGACGATGTGCCTTTGTCAGCAGAGTGGTTCTTTGAGCTCAGACAGCAGAGGCCTTCAGATTCTCAGGGTTAATCATTTCCACCGTGGAGCCAGTGGCTTCATGTTACATTGCCAAAGGGATGGGATGGGCCCGGGGCTGGTTTGCGGGATGTCTATCAATGAGGATCAAGGAGGGTGGTTTGGAAGGAGAAGAGCTGGGCTGCATCTCCTCAATGAGACCAGGCCACTAACTACCTGGGACGCTCAGCCGAACATCTGGCCATGCAAAGGAAGCTGTGCTAGCTCTGGAGAAACACCAGCTCCAGCTCAGAGCCGGATTTCAAATGCTGCCGTCTCACATCAGTGCCGTCTCCCCTCCTCTAGTTAGGGACGCCCTGGCATGGAGGGTACAAGTAAGGCGTATCCACCCCATTGGCTGTCACCCCTAAATAATAGTCAGTGCATTTCCTCCAGATCGGGGCCCCATTGGGCTGGAAGCTGGGCAAATACAGACCCAGCGCCTCAAAGCTACGATATTTATTCGCCTACCTCCCATTGAAATCAATGGGCAATAAGCATCTACATACCTTGGAGGAACTGGGTCTTACAGTCATGGAGAGAAGTACGAGAGGGCTCCCCAACTATTTAAAGGGACGCCACCCAAATCCCCTCCACTACAAGAACTGTCATGGACTCTAGACCAGACCACCAAGGTGGAGTCAGCACTTCCGTAGGCAGCAGCTGCTCTCAGCCAGAGGAAGGCTTCCTTCTCTGCTCCTCCCACACATGCATATCCTACCCCATTGTCGGCTAGTGGCTGGAAGCCACACCTCACTGAGAATATGCCCAGGGGTCTGGAAGGAGACAGCCAGTTAAAGGAGCCCAAAGAATCCAGGCTCACATTCCCCATCCAAACCACAGCAGGAAAACACTCCAGGGCCGAAATTGATCTTGAGAAACATGGAGCAGGAATCCAGGGAATGAGCAGCCCCAAGCCGGGGGAGAATCATGTAATTCCCACTGTGTTCCCCACGGAGAGCTGACAGCTGCTGCACATTGCAGGGTTCCCGGGTGATTCGGCCAATACCATTCCCCCAGCCTCACTATAATGCCATTGCACATTTCATGTGGACCGGGCCATCTTCCATCCGGTCTTACTGCTGCTTGTGACACTGCATCTTTGCAAGATGGCACTGACTTGGGAGACTTTGCAAACACGATGGAGGGCAGAGAATAAATTGCAGGGAAGCTGGAAAGATGAGACCAACGGGCAGGAAATGAGAAAAATGCAAAATAATGTGTCTGGGGGGAGGCTCCAATTCCCCAACGTTCAATGGAAAGGAAACACATGGAAAGAGGCTTAGGGGTGACAGTGGGCAGCAAATTAGATATGGGGTTTTCCTGTGATATAACAGCAAAAAAATGCCAATAGGCTGTTTGTGTGCATATGCAGAGCTATCAGGCCACAGAGCAGGGGCAGGGAGGCAATAGTCCCGCTCTAAAGAATAAATGAGGTACAAAGCACGGGGTAGGAGTAAGAAAATGAAAGCCAGCGACTGTGGTGTAGGTAACTCTGTACACACATGGGGGGAGTTCTGAGTCTGTCTTTGGTGTTCAGCACTTTTAAATGTAAAGGAATTTCCTGAACTGTCTGCTGTGACACACAAACACTCCTGGGAGTTGATTCAAGAAGGCTGTTACAGAATGAGTTATACACGCTGTGCTCTCTCTCTCTTTCTCTCACTGTCATGTGGACTTTGTATTAGGGCTTTCTTTGATTGTGGCTGCCCTTAATCGCCGAAGAAAGGTCTCCCAGACTGATCATGCATGTTTTGTTCTCTATGCCTGGAAAATAAACATCTACAGCAAGGACAGGAAGGGTGAAAAACATCAAGGAAGGAGGGAATGGTTTAGAGAGGCTCAGGGTTATAACTGGGAGTAAAGCTGGAGTCTTAAGCAGTGGTGGTCGTTAAAGATTCCATGGTACTTTGCATGTAAGAATGGCGGTCTCAACGTTGGTATCTTGCCACATTTCTGGACAATTCTACTATTGCCCCTCTGCCTAGGGGTAGCAGATCTGGTGCTCTGTAGCTCTTGCTCTGGCTGAAGGAGAAATCAATGCCAACCAGTCTTGGTATTTTCTTAGTGCAGTGTGTTTATTGACATTATGTACACATGTCCTTGAACAGAGGAGGTCACAAATGACACAGGCCATCCCCTCGTTCAGAAATCTCAGCCCCAAATATCAGTGCTTGGATCCCCGGGAGCAACCCTGCCCCAAGAATTGAGGCTAGCTAGAGAGATTGTCAGAGAGCGAACTCTCCTGCTGTTTGCAACAGCTTTCCCAAAACAAACTGCATCACAGAACTAACAATTCAGCACTTATTCAAAGATTGTACATATGCATGCGAAGAAAAAGAACTTATAAGCCCATGAGTAGGGCCCTACCAAATTCACAGCCGTGAAAAACACATCACAGACCTGAAATCTGATCTCCCCCATGAAATCTTGTCTCACTCGTGAAATCTGGCTAATGTAGGGGAGGAGCAGGGCTGGGGGCTCTTATTGTTTGTCAGTCTCTAGATGCTAGTCCCAGCCGGGCTGGGGAGGGATTCCTGGGCCCAGTCAGATCCATCTCCGGGAACTTCAGGTAGTGCCGCAGCTGCTGGTTGGGAGCCCATCTCTGAAGGCAGCACCACTGCCAGCAGCAGTGCAGAAGCAAGGATGGCAATACTGTAGCCTTGCAACACCCCCGCTTACATTCCCATTTTGGGCGGGACCCCACACTTACAACACAGTGAAATTTCAGCTTTAAATATCTGAAACCGCAAAATTTCTGATTTTTAAAATCCTATAACCGTGAAATTGATCAAAATGGACCATGAACTTGGTAGGGCCCTGCCCACAAGTAACGGTGCCACCTGGTGACTCCTGCTACAGTGATATTCTCCCTCCCTAAATTAGCCCCTCAGCTGGCTACAACGTTCTTCGCCTCCTGGCCTAAGCAGTTGTGAAGTGTCGCTCTGTTCTAGTAAACTCCCCTTATGCCACCTGAGAAGTAGCTGCCTTTCGCTGATGAGCCGCGTGTGCCGCATCGGTTTGCTCGGGGAGCCTTTGGGAGGACAAGGAGCTCCACAAATATAAGATCATTACTGTGAAGTAATGGGATGAAATCGAACTCAGGAAAATGCAGGCTGGCTGTCAGGAAAAAAACAAGTGGAATAGTCTCCTTGGGGAAGTGATGGATGCTCCGTTGGCTGAGTCATTCAGAGCTAATCAGGACAGTAGAGCACAATCCTGCACTGTCTGGGGGAGGTGCTGGGTAAGGGCCTAGAGGAGCTAATACTGTGGGCCTTTTCCATCTCTGTGATTCTGCACTAATTTGGGTTGCGAGAGATTAGCCTGGGGGGAGAGACATGGGTGCTAATGCCTGGGTCCCATATGAGCTCATATGGACCTCCGCTGCCTAGAGCTTTACATTACAGCCCCCCCACACCAGTTCTGCTGTTGTGGCAAGAGAATAAACTGATTTTCCACTGTAAACTCAGCTTTATAGGCAATGGGTGGGGGGGTTGTAAGTTCCTCCGCTTGCGCTATCACATGACAGGCTCGGGCTGGAGCAGAGACGCGGGGATTACACACACCAAGCACGTGTCGTTACTGCCATTCAGCTGCTGCTGCCTATGCGGAGCAACTTTCCGGGCGCCGGCACTCAGAGAGCAGCCGCAGTGGGGGAACGGCAGCGGAGAAGAGACCCCGTCTGCTCCCAGGGCCCTGACTCCGGCAGGACAGCAGGGTCATTTCAATCTTATCTCACCCTGGTCAAGTTCGCTCAGGCCCTGGCTGCTTCTAAGGCAGATCTTTGGGTTCTGTTTCCTATTTCCTTAGTAGCCTCTCTTGCAGGAGACCCTATCAAAAGCCATTTAAAAGGCTAAAGACATTTCATCCATTACCTCCCTCTTACTCACCGTTTTGTTAACTCTTTCACAGCCACCTTAGGGAGGCAGCGTTTCCCATTGCAACAGCCATGTCGATTTCCCCTCGGCCAGTCCATGCTCACAAGTGGCTTTCTCACGCGCCTCAGGCAGCTATGAACCTGGAAGGGGGCGTCGCTTGGTTTGCTGCGCATGGCACCTTTAACCGCACTAGCGGAGGCGTCTGCCTGCCTGCTGTAGGGGCATCGGTGCTGGGAAGCTGCTACTGCCATTTTGGGTTCCAGTCACGGTGTTTGTGGGATGGCCGCCACGCTGGGGCCCAGGGACCTCCAGAGCTAAAAGCACAAGGTGCTAATGCTCCCAAGCCAGGGCTATATCATTTGTAATTACTGGGGTTACTCTGTAGCTCTGCCAGTAGCATGCAAGGTGTACCACAGATTGGAAGCAAGCGCTGGTGCTTCAGCGTAAGAACGGCCACACTGGGTCAGGCCAAAGGTCCAACCAGCCCAGTAGCCTGTCTGCCAACAGTGGCCAATGCCACATGCCCCAGAGGGAATGAACAGAACAGGGAATCATCAGTTGGTCCATCCTCATCACTCATTCCCAGCTTCTGGCAAACAGAGGCAAGGGACTCCATCCCTGTTCATCCTGGCTAATAGCCATTGATGGATCTGTCCTCCATGAACTTATCTAGTTCTTTTTTTAGCCCTGTTATAGTCTTGGCCTTCACAACATCCTCTGGCAAGGAGTTCCACAGGTTAACTGTGCATTGTGTGAAGAAATACTTCCTTTTGTTTGTTTTAAACCTCCTGGCTGTCAATTTCATTTGATGACCTCTAGTTCTTGTGTTATGAGAAGGAGTAAATAACACTTCCTGATTTACTTTCTCCACATCAGTCATGATTTTATAGACCTCTATCATATCCCCGCTTAGTTATCTCTTTTCCAAGCCGAAAAGTCCCAGTCTTATTAATCTCACCTCGTATGACAGCTGTTCCAGAACCCTAATTCTTTTTGTTGCCCTTTTCTGAACCTTTTCCAGTTCCAATATATCTTTTTTGAGATGGGACGACTAGATCTGCACACAGTATTCAAGGTGCGGGCAAACCATGGATTTATATAGAGACAATGGGATATTTTCTGTCTTATTCTCTATCCCTTCCTTAATAATTCCCAACATTCTGGTCACTTTTTTGAGTGCCACTGCACAGCAGTGAGGCCTTGTAGGCGCTGGCCCTGGTGGGTCCCCTTAACTGCCTAGCCACATGACGAAGGGATTCCTTGTGTACAGAGACTTAAACAGTCACAGCTGTAAGTAAGCTACAGGGCTTCCTGCCCAGGTGGCAGGGGCAGTCCCGCTAAGCAGCCGGGCTCGTCGGGCCTGGTGCCTGGGCTGCCCTCTCCAGTCCAGTCTCTAGTCATCCAAATAAGCAGCTGTTGGTTTCCAAGCCAGGCTCAGTTAGTGCCTCTCTCTGCACACTGGCTCCCTGCCCAGCCACTGCTGTCGCTCTGTAGATCCCACCTGGACCTGCATCCAGCTGTGATGTCCGGCACTCACACCCTGTTCCACTCTGTCCAAGTTCCTAGGGCTTCTCTGCAGCTCCCTGCTGCCACGTGGCTCCCACACCCAACCGACCCTGGCCACTTCCCTGGTCAGGACATGCCCCCTTTCCCGGGAAGGTGGGTGCAACAGGAGGGGGCTGAAGGGAAACGTATTCCCTGCTTAGCCTGGAGGAAGGGGATGTGCAGTGGGGAGTCGGCTGATGGGAGCTGCAGTCCTCTGCTTTGCTGAGCCATCACAACTTCTCTGTCCTCCAAGGATTAGGCCCAGACGAGGCACTGCCGCATGATTACGCCACCAGAATAGCGTAGCAGCAACCTTAGGGGACTGGAGAATTGGCCTGAGCCCCAGGGATCAGAGATCAGGCCGGGGCCTAGTGCCCAAGCAATCAGGGCACTGGCCTGTGGGGAAACACACGGCTGAGCCAAACTGGAGAGAGGAGATGGCAATGGTTATGAGACATCATCTGCGTGTGTGTGTGTCTCTCTCGCTGTCTCCTCTGGTGGCTGGACATTGTCCCGACCATTGGTTCAGACAGGTTACAGGCTAACAAGTGCCTGCTTTGCTGAAAGAAGCTCTGTCATGGCTTCCAGCCTTGGAGATCTCTCTGGACAGACCTTCACCCTGTGAGCCCAGCTCCCCAGCCTCCCTAGCCAAGAGCGAAGGCCGTGGGGCCAGCGGCCCTGCCTGGAGATCCTGGCGTTCTCACTTTGCAGGTGTTTGCATTTCTCCCTTGCATTGAGAGCTGATCTGATCCAGCCCTCCCAGTGGGGAGAGCTCATTCTCTAGCTCGCCCTCTGCCCTGCTTCCTGCAACCACCAAATTAGATTCCTCTCCGTCCGGGAAGGGACTGCGTCACTGCGAATGACCCCATTAGGAGGCTGATAGGAAACGTTCACTATCGATCCCCCTCGCCCACCCCAGGATAGACACTGCAACACTCCTTGCTTTGTTTCTCGAAGGCTGCTCTCATCCAGCGGATGTGAAGTAATGGGCCACCTCCCCTCTCCGGTGCCCCCTCTCTGAGCTACACACACAGCCTGCGTTTGTGGCCAGGCAGTCTTTACAATGGACACTTCTCTTCTTCAGCTCAGAGCCCTGTCTTTACACACAAACTTTTAAAATGGGCCCCTGACACTAAGGGGCCAGGCCTCTCCACAGGATGGACAGTTCAAACCCGCCTGAGGGAAAGATTTGGCAAAGCCCCCAGCTGCAGACCTGTCCTCTCAGGGGCACATGCTCTGGGCTCTGTCCTTGAGGCCTGGTGGGAGGGGATGGCAGACAGTCTGGTGGCAGGAGAAAGGAAGAGAAAGAAAGACAAGAGGAAGATGAAACAAAGAATTGACACTGTCTCTGGTGGGGCGAGGAGGAAGAGCCGGGGGGGGATGGAGAGACCTTCCTACCAGCACTCATATTTCCTCTGTAACTGAGCACTGCTCCTCGCTGCTTTAATGGATTCGAGGGCAGGACCTCCAACCACCTCCATTTGTTTAACCCATTAGAGATCAATGAGGGGGGAGCCGGGTTACAGGCACAGAGTGGCGGGGGTTAGGGAGTGGTAAGATCTTAGAGAGACACGCTGAGGAGCTCTGAACCTGCACCATGCCTGGAGCAGATAAGAAATGACGGGTTTGGAGTGAGCTGTTACCATTCCAGAAGGAGATCTTGGAGTCACTGGGGCTGGTGCTCTGAAAACAGTCAGCAGCAGTCAAAAAAGCTAGCAGAATGCTAGGAAAGGGCTAAGGCAGAAAACATCTTAATGACGCTGTATAAATCCATGGTGCTCCCACACTGAGTGCAGGTCTGGGCGCCCAGCTCGAAAAAGCTAGATTAGAATTGGAAAGAGTACAGAGAAGGGCAACCAAATGCTTAGGGGGTGGAACAGCTTCCGTGTGAAGAGATACTAAAAAGACTGGGACCGTTCAGCTTGGAAAAGAGACAAGTAAGAGGGGATATGATCGAGGTCTATAAAATGACGACAGGTGTGGAGAAATTGAACAAGGAAATGTTATTTACCCCGTTACATAACCTAAGGGTCACCAAATGAAATTAACAGGCAGCGGGTTTACAACAAACATAAGGAAGGACTTGGTCACACAATGCACAGTCAACCTGTGGAATTTGTTGCCAGGGGATGTTGTGAAGGCCACAAGTATAAATGGGTTAAAAAAAGAATTAGATACGTTCACAGAGGATAGGTCCATCTATGGCTCTTTTAGCCAAGATAATCAGGGACACAACTCCATGCTCTGTGTTTCCCTAAACCTTTGCTTGCCGGAAGCTGGGACAGGAAGGCAGAGGATGGATCACTATAATTGCCCTGTTCTGTTCGTTCCCTCTGAAGCATCTGGAATGGGCCACTGTCCGAAGACAAGATATATGAAGCTAGATGGACCATTGGTCTGACACAGTACAGCCATTCTCATGGTCTTAAGATTATTATTAATGTTGTTCTGCCTGGATCCCATCCTGACTAGAGTTAAGCAATTCATGGATATCTTGGTTCTCTGGCAAGTCTGAAAAATCAGAAAAATCCAAGCTAATTCTTTTTTAAAAATTGGAAAAACCAAGAGGTAGAAAAATATTACTTTTGGGTCCGATGAAACATTTTGTTTCAATTTTGACCATTTGTAGACATTTTAAAAATACAATTAAAGGACAGTCAGGAACAAAAAAATTGTGTCAAACTGAAAAATTTAACCGTTTTTTTTTCCAGTACTTAGTTTAGTTTAGTTTAGTTTAGTTTAGTTTAGGGTTGTTTTTTTCTCCCAACCTAAACAATTTGGCAAAATGGACACAAAGTCACAAAAGGTTTCAATGTCACCGAATCTGCATTTTCCTTGGTAAAAAAGGTTTTGGTTTCAAAAAAAGCCACTCCAGGCCTGATCCCCCTGGGTCAATGGGAGTTTGGCCACTGACTTCAAAGAAAGCAGCAGTTGAATGTCTCAGATCCTGCTAGAATAGGGTGACCAGACAGCAAGTGTGAAAAATCAGGGGCTGGGGGGTAATAGGAGCCTATATAAAAAAAGCCCCAAATATCAGGACTGTCCCTATAAAATTGGGATATCTGGTCACCCTATGCTAGAACCCCCAGGTGTGCTATGAAGTAGTTAACTTGTCACGTCCCAGTGGTTCTCCCAACTCCTAGTCGTGTGTGCTAACCACAACCCAATGCCCTCCCTTGCACTGCCCATGGCTCTAATGCGGTAGGGGCTTGCTCAGAGAACTCAGCTATTATGGCACAATGATGCTGCATGGCTGAGGGTGGGTAAGTGGGGGTCTAGAAAGGAGGGAGTGGGACCAGGATTGCTAAAACCCATCCTCCTGCCCTACTTTACCACCCGCCCTGGACCCTGTGTGACAAGCAGTCCTGAAATAGGAATCAAAACAGGTCTCTGTTCCAGTGTGGGATTCCAGAGCTGCCCTGTCAGTACCCTATGGGAATCCAGCCAGGCCTCCATGCACATCGGCGGGGCTGCAGATCTGCCATCCTTGTGTGTCCGCAGCTCAGGACACAAAGAGTTCATTACATTTGCAGCTGGCGTGTGTGCAAGGCCAAGAGTGACTGGAGACTCACTCATTAACTGAGCTGATGGAATTTCAGCCTCCGTTTGTTCCACGCACTAAACGCTACCCACAGTCCTCGAGGGAAACAGCCCGGAGCTTCGCAATCCCGGGCTGAGCTTGGCATTCAGGGAAGTGAAAAAGTTGATTCAACTGGCTAGAGTTTGACTGAGTGTGGACAGGTGCAATGTGAACTTCTTCGACCAGCTCTGCCAAGACTCCTCACACCCTCCCAGCTCTGCCAATGCCTCTCTGTCATCATACCCAGCTCTGCCAACAACCCTTCATCCCCCTCGCCTCACCCAGCTCTGCCAACGCCCCTCTGTCCTCACCCAGCTCTGCCAACAACCCTCCATCCCACCCCATCTCACCCAGCTCTGCCAACACCCCTTTGTCCTCACCCAGCTCTGCCAATAACCCTCCATCCCACCCCATCTCACCCAGCTCTTCCAACGCCCCTCTGTCCTCACCCAGCTCTGCCAACACCCCTCCATCCCACCCCATCTCACCCAGCTCTGCCAACACCCCTTTGTCCTCACCTAGCTCTGCCAACACCCCTCTGTCCTCATCCAGCTCTGCCAATAACCCTCCATCCCACCCCATCTCACCCAGCTCTGCCAACACCCCTTTGTCCTCACCTAGCTCTGCCAACACCCCTCTGTCCTCATCCAGCTCTGCCAATAACCCTCCATCCCACCCCATCTCACCCAGCTCTGCCAACACCCCTCTGTCCTCACTCAGCTCTGCCAACAACCCTTCATCCCCCTCGCCTCACCCAGCTCTGCCAACACCCCTCCATCCCACCCCATCTCACCCAGCTCTGCCAACACCCCTTTGTCCTCACCCAGCTCTGCCAATAACCCTCCATCTCACCCCATTTCACCCAGCTCTTCCAACGCCCCTCTGTCCTCACCCAGCTCTGCCAACACCCCTCCATCCCACCCCATCTCACCCAGCTCTGCCAACACCCCTTTGTCCTCACCTAGCTCTGCCAACAACTCTCTATCCCACCCCATCTCACCCAGCTCTGCCAACACCCCTTTGTCCTCACCTAGCTCTGCCAACACCCCTCTGTCCTCATCCAGCTCTGCCAATAACCCTCCATCCCACCCCATCTCACCCAGCTCTGCCAACACCCCTTTGTCCTCATTCAGCTCTGCCAACAACCCTTCATCCCCCTCGCCTCACCCAGCTCTGCCAACGCCCCTCTGTCCTCACCCAGCTCTGCCAACAACCCTTCATCCCACCCCATCTCACCCAGCTCTGCCAATGCCCCTCTGTCCTCACCCAGCTCTGCCAACAACCCTTCATCCCACCCCATCTCACCCAGCTCTGCCATCACCCCTCTGTCCTCACCCAGCTCTGCCAACAACCCTTCATCCCACCCCATCTCACCCAGCTCTGCCAACACCCCTTTGTCCTCACCTAGCTCTGCCAACGCCCCTCTGTCCTCACCCAGCTCTGCCAACAACCCTTCATCCCACCCCATCTCACCCAGCTCTGCCAACGCCCCTCTGTCCTCACCCAGCTCTGCCAAGAACCCTCCATCCCACCCCATCTCACCCAGCTCTGCCAATGCCCCTCTGTCCTCACCCAGGTCTGCCAACAACCCTTCATCCCACCCCATCTCACCCAGCTCTGCCAACGCCCCTCTGTCCTCACCCAGCTCTGCCAAGAACCCTCCAGCCCACCCCATCTTACCCAGCTCTGCCAATGCCCCTCTGTCCTTGCCCAGCTCTGCCAATAACCCTCCGTCCTCACCCAGCTCTGCCAACACCCCTCCATCCCTCTCCACCTTGCCCAGCTCTGCCGATGCCCCTCTGTCATCACATCCAGCAATGCCAACAACTCTCTGTCCAGCCTCGCCTTGCCCAGCTCCGCTAATGTCTCTCAATCCCTCCCCGCCTCACTCAGCTCTGCCAACACCCCTCCATCCTCCCCAGCTCTGCCAACGCCTCTCTGTCATCACATCCAGCTCTGCCAACAACCCTCTGTCCAGCCTCGCCTCGACCAGCTCCGCCAACATCCCTCCATCAAGCCCCACCTCACCCAGCTCTGCCAACACCCCTCCATCCTCCCCAGCTCTGCCAAAGCCCCACCCTCCTGCCCCGCCTCACCCAACTCTGCCAACACCCCTCCATCCCGCCCTGGCCAGCTCCACCAATGCCCCTCCGGCCTGCCTCTCCCATCTCCACCAACGTCCCACCCTGCCTTGCTCAGCTTCGCTCAGCTCTGCCAACACCCCTCCATCCCTCCCTGCCTTGCCCAGCTCTGCCAACGCCCCTCTGTCATCACATCCAGCAATGCCAACAACCCTCTGTCCAGCCTCGCCTTGCCCAGCTCCACCAATGTCCCTCAATCCCATCCCACCTCACCCAGCTCTGCCAACACCCCACTATCCCACCCCACCACACCCAGCTCTGCCAACACCTCTCCGTCCTCCCCAGCTCTGCCAACGCCCTTACGACCCACCCCGCCTTGCCCAGCTCTGCCAACGCCTCTGTCATCACATCCAGCTCTACCAACAACCCTCTGTCCAGCCTCGCCTCGACCAGCTCCGCCAACATCCCTCCATCAATCCCCGCCTCGCCCAGCTCTGCCAACACCCCTCCGTCCTCCCCAGCTCTGCCAACACCCCTCCATCCTGCCCCGCCTAGCACCGCCAATGCCCCTCTGGCCTGCCTCTCCCACCTCCGCCAACGTCCTGCCCTGCCTTGCTCAGCTTCACCCAGCTCTGCCAACACCTCTCCGTCCTCCCCAGCTCTGCCAATGCCCCTCCGTCCCGCCCCACCTCACCCAGCTCTGCCAACACCCCTCCATCCTGCCCCGCCCAGCTCTGCCAATGCCCCTCTGGCCTGCCTCTCCCACCTCCGCCAACGTCCCGCCCTGCCTTGCTCAGCTTCATTCAGCTCTGCCAAACACCCCTCTGTCCTCACCCAGCTTCGCCAACGTCCCGCCATCCCACCCCACCTTGCCCAGCTCTGCCAACACCCCTCCGTCCTCACCCAGCTCTGCCAACCCAGCTACGTCCCGCCCCACCTCACCAGCTCTGCCAACACCCCTCCGTCCTCCCCAGCTCTGCCAATGCCCCTCCGACCCACCCCACCTTGCCCAGCTCTGCCAACACCCCTCCGTCCTCACCCAGCTCTGCCAACACCCCTACATCCCGCCCCACTTCACTCAGCTCTGCCAACACCCCTCTGGCCTAGCCAGCCACCCTCGTTGCCACTTTTTAATAATCAACAATTGGGAGTGAGCAGCGGCGGGGGCTGGAGGTCACACCAGGGACACAACAGTATTAGAGCCCCCTCCACACCCCAAACTGAGTCACATGGCAGCTTCCCACCAGGGTCCGACCCCTCCCCGGGGTCCTCCCTGCTGCGGCCCATGGGCCCCATCCCTCCCCAGGGCAGGGGCAACTCCAGGCACCAGCACACCAAGAGAGTAGCAGGGTCAAGGAGCCACCGGCACAACCTTTCCCTGCAGCATCTCCATGACCCTGCTGGCCCTCTATCAGTCAGCTCTTTAGCCAGCCCGGGCGGGACTGGGAGCTGGAGAGCCAGTGAGGCCCCAGTGGACGGGATGTGATTAACCAGATCAAACACTGCCTCCCACTCCATCCATCACCACAGGCAGGAGAGGTGAGGGCTGCTGACCACAGGGGAGGCTGGCTGGGCTTCCCGGAGCATGCGGGCCGGGCTTGGGAGGAACCCAGGGCACAATTCCCATCTCCTCCTTAGCTAATCGATTCCAGCGTGTTTTCCTGGCTGCTGGAGCAGCTCAGGGGTGATGTCAGGCTGTAATTGATGGCTCCTCTGAGGCCAGGGCCCCGCCCTGGGAGAGGGATCTGGCAGCTGCAGGCCAGTGGCAAAGAGCCATCTCCAGAGACAAGCGCAGAGCTCCTCTGCACACACACAGCACCTTCCGTCTGAGCATCTCCCCGCGCTCTGCAAACGCCCTCGCGAGGTGGGGTTAGACCCACTGGAGCACGAGGCAGAGGCAGCCTGGGACAAGCGCTCAGGTCTCCTGAGCCCCAGGCCTAGGCCTGCCCTGCGAGATCAGTGTCCATAGATAGCAGGATTCCCTCTGGCACCTGCCCCCAAGCCTGCACCCCCCCGCCCCACTCCGTCTGTGGTGCTTCCCTGTTTCGTTAGGACAACGAGGTCGACTGTCTCCCGGTGATGCCACCAGCCCAGACATCAGAAGCGCTTCCATGATGCTGAAGCACCAGGGCCCAGTCAACTGGGCTGTGGCCACAGCGAATGCGCTGTCCAGAGGGAGGGGGTGGAGGCTAGTTTCAAGGGAGAGGCGTTCTGCCAGTGCACAGACGCCCTGGCACAAACGTAACACACCATAGTGACAACAATACAGGCCTTGCCACGCCCTGGGGACAAGCGCTCTCCAGCCATCAGTGACCCTTGGTGCGGTAGGGAGAGAACATTAGCACCATGGGGAAACTGAGGCCTTTGCCCAGTGAATCAGTGATGTACCTGGAGTAGAACACAGGTCTCCAGTCCTGTGTGCTCCACGCACCAGCCTACATCATGGTTGGTAAAACACTGTATTAAATATGCCTGAGTAGAACTGGGGCCCGTTATGCTCTGCAAATCCTCTGAGCTCCAGAGTCCCAGAGGTCTCTAGTGTGCAGGACTCCAGCCATTCTTGCAGGACTCAGCCCGCCAAAGTTGTCGCTAGACATCTGTCCCAGGACGCTGCAGTGCCCTGCAGTTGTCTTGTGTTAACAGGGAATTTCCTAAGAGCCCATTGAAACTCCTCGGAGCGCTGGCGTTGAGTCCGAAGGGCATCAGCCAGCATGAGCCAGAAAGGTTTAGGGATTGAAGCAAAATCTGCGCCTCCGAAGGCCACATGGCTCACTAAGCTGTGTACCATGGGCAGAACTGCATGCTGAGAGCAGGGATCAAAACCCAGCGCCTGCCCGACGCTAACGGAGAATCTCCACCAGTAGACATGCTAGGGCCTGCACGACTTAGCCATGCACAAAGCGCCCACTGGCAGCCATGCAGGATACATGCTAGGGCCTTGCCCTGTATGTGGATAACAGAGCTGTTGTGTAGATTGGAGAGGAGAATTTTTCCACTGGATGAGGGGATAGGATGAGCTCCATAGTGTGTGTGCAGGGAGGGAGGGGAGATGTCAAATGTTCTGCTTCCATCCACAAAGAGCAACTGTGGACCTTCAATGTAAGAGGGCTTTTAGTTTAGATTCAGGAAAACTAATGCCAAGAAAGAACAAACACAAAGTCTACATGAACAAGAAAGAGAGAGAGCGAGGGCGCGATGTGTGCATCTCCTCTGGACCAGGACATGCTGCAGCCACTCAGAGAACAACACGGCTGCCAAACTCTGCATCTTGGAGGGGCAGGTCGCAGAAAACAACGGGCATCACATTTGAATGGCCCCTCACAAAGGAAGCAGAGCACGGCTGCAGAGCCACCGAGCACTAGAAATGGGCTAAAAAGAGAACGCCCGCCGTGCCGCCTGTGAACTCTCTTCGGCCTTTCAATCAAGGCCTTGGGGCAGTGCCCCAGGAGAAGTTATCAGCCGTGTGGCTTGGGTTCAGCAGGTGGTGTTAACGGCTTAAAATTAGAGACAAGAGACAAACTGGAGGAGCCTGGCAAATGGGTTGGATGGGGATGGGGGCGGGAGCTGTGCCAGCGTGGTGGGCTTCTGCCCAGCGTTTCCGTTTCCCGCTTGTCAGGAGCTGGAGACCCAGCACTCTCCACATCCGCTGAGCGGCGAGGCTGGAAGCATCCCGAGAGGAAGACGCTGTTTACACAGAAGCTGATGCCGCTCCCAGATACGGGCAGCTCCTGGAGTGGCTGCCTCCCAGCACCACCTCTGACCTTCCACCATCGCGCTCCAGAGGGCAGGAAGCTGGTGAAATAGCCCTTTCTTCCTGCTGCTGCCTCAGGGGGCTGGGACCCGGCTGAGGGCTTAGCTAGCTGCCCCACCTGTCAGGGCCCTGCAGCCGGAACAGGCCGGTCTTATTCCGGGCCTTCCCCAAAGCTTTTGCGCCGAACAAGAGACTTGTGTAGCCCAACCACTGTGACCTCGACTCTCCAGCCGGCCAGCACCCTGGCCCCTTGCTCAGAGCACAGGCCCCATCCTTCGTCTTCTGCTTCAGATTTCACTTCTCCCCTTGGTCTGGAAGACCCCGTACAGCCTGGCTTCCATCCCCGTCTCGCTCATCTCACTGTTCTCGGCCCCTTCCCCACCAGCCCCTTCCATCTCACCTCTAGGCTGGAGCCTCAAAGCCCCCCGCTGAGCCGCACCCTCCCAAGTCTCCTCATGGCAAACGGCCCTGCCTCAGCTGCTCAGCGTTTCGCTGCTCCTGGGCTTTGCCTGCACCTAAGTTAGCGCAGGCGAACTTCAGGACCGTACCCTCTGTAAAGCACCCAGCATGCGTGGGGCACCAAGGCCAAGATTGGGGTGCTTGGCTGAAGCCACCTTGCAGAGGCCTGCTTTTCAAAAAGTGCTGAACTCGCCAGCCCCCCCATCTTCTGGAAACTAGGCCACTCTAAGGTGTCTCCAGTTGGGGGGGCGGGGGCAGGATCACTAGCCAGCCCTGAAAATCTTGGCCCAAGTAAATAATACATTATAAAGTAAAATAGTGATGGTAGGTAGATAGATCGATTGTGCCTTTCATGGACAGAGCGTGCACCGTCATCCCCTGGAGTTTTTCTAGGCTCTGGTGCTAACAGGACATAGTCCCTGACCTCGGTCATGAGGCGGTAACATCTTATTCCAGACTCTCTTTGGTCCGATCCCTCCCCCAGCCCCTTTCTTCCTGTCTCATTTCCTTTCCTTCTTCTTTTGCTCTATTATCGTTCCCACGATCCCTCCCCTCCCTCTCTTCCTCCCTGTTCTTTCCTGGTCTCACGCTTTGCTATGGTTTGTCCTTCTTTCTCTTTCATGTCTTTCCTACCGAGGCAGCACTGTCCAGTGGTTAGAGCAGGGAGCTGGGAAGTCCTGGGTTCTAGTCTCTGACCTACTTGGCAACCTTCAGTATGTCACTGCCCTGCTCTTTACCTCAGTTTCCCCATCTGTGAGGACTCTCTAATTTAAGATGCCCATCACCCTGGCTCAAAGTTTGGCAACGCTGAGTGGAGATGGCCCACCCCTGATATCTGGGGCGGTTCTGACCCAGCTCTGATTACCGGGGCTCCAGTGCTGATATAATACCCCCCCTTGCGTCTCTCTTCTCTGTTACCCCATCTCCCTTCCTCCTTCATCCTCGTCCCATTCCCCTCTTTCTATTCCTCTCCTTTTGCCTCCTCCTTCGCTCTGTCCCTCCTGTCCCGCTGGGAGACTGGAGAGCACTCTGGCCCTGACCCAACGAGGTGCTGATGCCTGTGTCTCCCGCTGCGGCAGAGGGCGCGCTGCCTCTCTTGGGATCTGGCCCGTTGTTTGGCCGAACATGTCCCTTTAATTCCTTGGCACTCCTCCAGGGAGCAGGAACAGCATCCAAGGGAGCCTGGCAGCCGCTGGAACTCAGCCTGGGAGCGAGGCGCCGGCAGAGTCCTGCAGTAAATTAAACCAGGCCCTGCTCGCTGGCCTGAGAGCCACTAATTACTTTAAAAGGGAAGGACAATCTCTCGCTCTTCCCATCCCCCAGCTGCCTCCTCAGGCTTTAATGGAAGCTCTGTTGAGAGCAGAGAAAGGCCTTCTTTATCCTCCGGCTGGGAACCCTCTTCTCTGAGCCCTGCACATCAAAGGGCCCCCCAAAGATGCCATTATGTCCTCACTCCAAAGGCCTCATTGTCCTTCCTTCGGACCTGGGCCATCTTAAAGGGAAAGCAGAGCCTTTCCCAGCTCTCTTTGTCTCCTGCGTCTGCGCCTTACTCAGGCTGCGAGAGATCCAGGGGAAAGGAGCTTGGGTTGAAGCTGGAGCAAGGATGCGACCAAGGGCTGGCTTGTCTCAGCAGCGTCGCTGAATCAAGCCCCAGGAAAAGCAGGGGAAAGCTCTGGACTCTGGCAAAGCGGCCTCAGCTACCATGATTTTGCCCCAGCCCAGAATCGTGCCAGGAAATGCCATGTGGAGAATGCACTTAGACCCAGGTCCCCAAGAGATTTAGGCACCTGACTTCCATTGACTGACCTCTGAGGATCTTAGATCCCACAGTGATGAGGGCGATAGACAGTCATGCAGGATGCAGAGTGAGTGCATCTACTACATCTCTTCTGTGCCCATCACCATGGCCTACCTGCTGGTGTCTGGTCATTGGTGTCTGTTGCCCCCACCATGCTGGAGTGCCCCAGGAATGAGGCACTATGGGACTCTAGGACTATACTCTGGGGAGGCTGAAAGTGTGATCCTTCTGCCTCCAGCCCTCTTTGCCCTTCCCTATCAAAGGAGGTTGGACAAGGGAGGTTCGGAATACCGAGCCAGCTGCCTCTCCAGGGCTGAATTGGGCACGATGCCAAATTTCAAGGAGCAGTGCTGTGACTCTGCATGCCAGGTCATAATGCCATTCAGTCTGGGGACCCTCTCCAATGAGAGGCCCGGGGCAAACTGCCCCTTTTGCCCCTCTGGGCGGCCTTGCCCGCCAATTGGTGTCCCTGCCAACAAGATGCACTGGGCATAACATGCGTATGGCTGCTGGCACCATTGGCAACAGCCTGAGACAGCTGTCATGCATGGCCCTGCATCCCAGGCACACAGGACACCCTGTGCCAGGATACCTACAAAAATTTTTACGATTGGGCAGCTGGTCTGCAGCAATCCCGCCTGTCATGCTGTCTCATTGTTACCTTGTATTCCCCCATCCATCCATATCCAGCTGTTGTCTTTTGGCCTATATTTAGCTTGTAAGCACCTTAGGACAGGGACTGCCATTTTGTTCCATGTCCGCCTAGCGCACTGGGGTCCTGGGCCATGATTGAGACTCCCAAGGACTCCAATAATACAAACAAGAAATAGGAATAAAATGCTCGGCCCAGCCTCAGAGCCTGAACCCAAGGGGCTGAGTTGGGAGGTGCAGAAATGAACTCATACGATCTGGGAGTAGAATAAAACCATCCAACACCGAGTACCGGACAGCCCTGAAAAATAAGAGCAACCAGCCTGACAATGGAACGGAAGATGGTGTCTCCCCATTGGTGCCACTGAAACCAAGATACTGAAAGAATCTAACCAGGGACCTTGGTGTTCCCATCTGCACAATGGGTGTCCATCAGCACTCCCTACATTCCCAAAGCCATGTCCCAGCATGCACTGCGCTCAGCAGGAAAGCTGAGATGGATAGGTTGGGGTCAAACTCCTCAATCGATTAAGCCAAAATCCGGGGCTGGGATTTGGACTGGGCTGGTGTGGGGTGTCCAGGAGATCCACCCTTAATAATCTCTCAATTGCATCTATAAACCCCCTTACCCAGGTTTGAAAATCCACATGCCCCATTGTCCAGTCTTGACTCACAGCACTGCCCTTCCTGGAAAAGCCCCATCAAAGCCCTTCATTTCTGAGGAGGACAAGACCTTGTTCACGGTAACAAGAGGTTTGAGATGTATGAGGCCTGAATAACTGAGCCAGCTGGCCACGGACGAACATCTACAAGGCAGCAGGTCTGTGCTGGAGGCCAGATTGCCTTGTTACAAACTGGACCTATCAAGCACCAGTGGGATAATCCATCCCTGGTGTAAACCCACCAGAGGGCGGTTTTGTGGGTGAAGTGCTGAGCTGGGACTCTGGAGATCTTGGCTCATGCTGCAACTCAGCGATGGACTCCCTATGCGACCATGTGCTGGCCCAGCAGGACTTCAGCTAAAGGGCTTCAGCCACCGTGCCTGAGCTGAGGGCTGGAGTGAACACACTGTGATACCAGCCCTCAGTTATCCTGCTTTCCCTAAGGCAGGTCAGCTGAAGTCCTGCTGAACCAGCCAACCTTGGGGGAAAGCAGGCACTGCCAGGAAGCTGGGCATCTGGGAGCTAGCGATGAAAGAGCGGAGGGATCTCTAGGAGCCGACGGCTGGCTGGATAGAGCAGACTGGCCACCAGACGGTCTAGCTGTCCATCTGTTTCACCCCGGGGGGTTGACAGATACGGTGCAGCGACAGCCACCTGTGAATGGGCGCTGATAACACCCTGCATCTCTGAGCGCTGGGCTGTCTCGTCCCTCCCACTGCTCTCGGGCCAGTTCAGGGGTTGGTTTGCCTGCCTCCAGAAGAGCGGTAGCAACCCGAGCATGCAGGGCCTGGGAACAATGTGTGAGCATCACTGAACGCAAGCCAGGACGAGGGCCCTTCATTGCCGGGAAGAGGGCTGCAAACTCACTTGGCTTTTAAAGCAAAGCGAAGCCGAGTGTCCCAGGTTGGAGATACCCTATTTGGAGGACCCAGGAGGTTTGCAGGCCCTGAATGCAAGCTCTCTAGGCCCAGCTAATGGAGAATCGCCTGGGTTCTCACCAGGGACCGCACATGCATTCGTGCTGCTGGCCTCATCCACGTGGCATCGGCCAGCTTAGTCTGTACCTCGCTAAGGATTTTTCAAGACTAACCAAGGCCGGCTTTCAATGACCTAGGCCCACCCCACCGGCCCCGAGCTGGGCCCTGCTGGGGGGACTTAGGGGACATCATCCCACTTGAATTTGTGGAGGAGGGAAGAGAAAAGGCCACAGAACTGGGTGGGCTCAAGCCTCCGCCCCAGGGTTTGGGCCTGGGCGACATCTCTGGGTCTGGGGCCGTTCACTGGGTTGGGATCGGGAGCCGGCAATAGGACTGGACTCCAGTGCTCAGGGCTGTTCAGATCTTCGCGGGGGCCGGGGGAGGGCTGCTTCCACCCCTCCCCCCGCTCCTGCCAGACCCGCTGCCAAGCCCCAGGCCATCTGGAAACTCTCACTGACAAAAATGAAACAGCGAAACCAGGAGACAAACCTGTGAGTTGAAAGCTGGACCCAGCCTCATCGCCATAGCAACAGGTTTCCGTCACAACAGCCAAACTTGGCACCGTGCTGGAAAGCAGTTGAGCCCCACTGGGCCTTACATCAGCCGGGGGGTGGGGTGGGAGCCCCTGCCAGAGCCGGGGAGGGGGCTGCGGGTTAGCATTTATAATGCTCAGGGACGTGCTGGCCAGCCTTGCAGCCCTTAACACTCTGCTCAGCTGACAACCCTTGATCCTGACCTGCAGCCCCCACCCCACCCCGAACAGCCCTGTCACTGCCCCCCACTCAACAGCTACAGCAGCCCTTTGCTTCCAGTCCTGGGCACCTCAAGCCTAATCATGTGACATACTCCTGCCTTTCAGGCTTGCACGTCCACACGCAGCTCTCCCAATGCACCTCAATCCTGACCCGCAGCACCCCCTGCTGTTCCATCAGTGCCCCCCGCAAGTCCTGCCAAGGCACCCCCGCCCTGGCCTGTCACTCCGCTTCCAAGTCTCTCTAGAACAGGCGCTGTGGCATGTTTGATCGGCCCACGCCGTGTGACCAGCCTGAGAAATAGCCGATTAGCTGGAGCTCACCAAACAGACTGTGCTCTCATACTGCTCTGCAAACAGAGACACCGGCCTGCGCATGGACACTGCACGCAGACCATGCCGGAGAGTCCCCTGCTGCTTGGTTAGACTCAAAAGGCCCAGCTCAGCAGCACGTGGATCGAGCTCCAAGCTGCTGGAGCCAACAGTCCCAGTCTCAGCAACAGATGTGAATAACTAAAACTGGAGTGAAGAAAATCAATTGGAGATTCGCTAGGAAGGAAGCCTGGACTGTGCCGAGTGGAGGCGGGGAATCCATTTTCCCAGCTTGTCTGGAGCACGGCCAGGATCTTGGTGTAACCCTTCCATGGGAAGGATCAGAGGACATCCCATTGCTGCCAGCCCCAGCTGTGGGCTATTCCAGAGCCGCAGAAACAACTCCCTTTGGTAAAAGATTTTCCACCTTGGCTGGGTGTCATGACTGGAAAACCCGACATTCCACATCTGGAGGTTATCAGTGCAAACATCTGGCAACTGGCTGGCAAGATTCACAGCCAGGGAAGCCGGATAGGGGGACCCAACCTGCACCCCCAGGCAAAGGCCATACAAGCTCTGTTAAAGGGGCAGTGCCACTTTCTCTGCACAGCTGACCTTGCCCTCGGTGGCAACCATTTAGTGACTGGAGTTAGGGTTTTCTGCAGTTTAGGACAATCCTAGCTTGCCTGCAGGAGGCTCTGCCTGCCCCGGTGCTTCAGGGAATATCTCAGGCAGACTGGGTCATAGTTGACAATGCCCAGTACGTTCTGGGGCTGGTACGAGCAGCCGCTCATAGCAGGATCTAATCACAAAAATCATAGCAGGAACCGGTGTGGCCCCTCCCCCTCATCGAACTGCCAGGGGAGAGAATTGCTTCCACCTGGCCCAGCCCCCACTCCAGGCTCTGGGGAAGCAGGACTGAGGCTGCAGACTGAAACCCCCGTCCCTGCCCCCTGTGCCCGTAACAGCTGAGGGAGTCGCTCTAGCTGCCTGGCGCTAATGCAGAACCTTAGCCAAGTTCTAGCCCATATGAGCGAGTGGAGCTCCATGGAGGGTGGGCCAGGGCAGGCGGCCTTTGACTGGCAGCTCTCACAGGGGAGTTGCTGCACTTCAGTCTGCGGCTGATGCACGGTGGCAGTTCCAAGGAGTCCACCCCCAAATGGGGCTCCAGACTTCCCCGAGCCCCTGCTCCGGAGGGGCCAGTCTGCCACGCACGGATCGCTCACCAAGGTCAGGGAATGGGGGTGAGTGAGTGCATCCCTTAAGGGATCCAGAAGAAGCTCCCTCTCCACTAGACTCTCCTGGTTTGGGGGAAATTTTCCTCCTCCAGGGCCTGATGCTTAGAGATCCCGGAGCTCAGCACTTGAACTGGAGAAGGCTGATATGGATCGACACAATTCCACTGCACAGCCAGAGGGCAAACCCTATCCAAGGGCTATTCCCCTAAGCTCTCCCTGGGCAGTATGCTGGGGAACCCACCAGCCTCAGAGCACCCCTTTTCCGGCAAGCCTTGCCAGCTGCACAGTGCGCGGCAGCCAGAGGTCGCCTCCTGCAGCCCTGGCCCTCTGAATGCTGCAAGACTCAGCAGGCAGAGAGGCTGGGCTTGGCGTCGGCTCCCCACTTGGCACAGGCAGGGGACAGTGTTATCATCTCCAATCAGTGCTGGGAAACTGCATCTGCCCTCCAGCAAGACACACAGTCGCTAGCACCACTGTTTGGACTTGTTTATGCCCCATTTTGGAGGTGGGTCTCCAGCCAGCTCTGCTTTCTGCTGCAGTCATGCCCCAATCTCTGCAGCATTCAGCACGGCCCTGGCCAGACTGTGCCCAGCCGAGGGCCACTTTGGCAGCCTGCTAGGAGCACTCAAGGGCCGTGATCCATCTGCCTCAGCCATCTACAGGTCCCAGCATGCTTGAGCTAAGTACCATCGCTGGGATCAGGAGCAAGCCTGGCCTTCTGGAGCCTGTGCTTTCCCCACGCCTGCCCTCCACATTAACACCAGAGTGCGTTTGGCCCCTGCAATGCTGGATGCACCTCTTGGCAGACCCTGCTCGTTCCTAAGAGGTTGGGTGGAGGCAGCTTCTTCTGGGGACAGGAGCCACTCACCCGTGTGAGAGGAAGGATGGCCAGAGGTTGTGGCACTAGCCTGAGCTTTGGGAGCCCTGAGTTCAAGTTCTTGCTTTACCACTTGGGCAAATCACTGAGCTTCTCAGGGTCTCCGTTCCCTGTCTGTCCCATGGCGATAAGAGACCTGCCGCACAGGGGGTAGTGAGGGTGAACACATTAATGAAAGTGGCCCAGTTAACCACCAGAGCTAGATTACTGCCCCCCTTCCCCAGATGGAGGTAGCATTCTCAGCCTATGATCAGCTGTGGGTGTCCCTTTCCAAAGGCACCAGGGGCACATTACATGCACAGCCTGTGGGGCCAACCTCAGGAGTTTAAAAACCCAGAGCTGTTTTGTTTAAAGAATTGGGAGACTCTTTATTTGCCTTCTGATTGTGAACTTTCAGCAATCACTTGGGTCGTATTTTCAAGCTTTTCCTTTGTCACCAAGCGGGTGATAAACTTGTTGATGTTTTTAAATGAAAGCTGAGAGTCTCTGGCAACCTCATGACTCAAGTGGGTGATAAACTTGTTGATGTTTTTAAATGAAAGCTGAGAGTCTCTGGCAACCTCATGACTCCAGGAGCTGGGACTTTAAAGAAAAACACCATAAATCATGAGGGCCAGCGTGCTGCATTAGGCCGCCCATCTGGCCTGCAGTGCATGGCTGTGGAGAAAGGGAGCAGAGCATCAGAGCGAAGCCACGTCCAGAGCTTGGATTCTTGGCCGCTTACGTCTGGGGCTTGTAACAGCTCCCAGATGAGAGGGAGGAGGTCAGTCTGCATGTCCCATTCAGCCTTCGGCTTCCTTGCTGGGACTGTTAATGGGACCACCAGTAAGGGCCAGGAATGTTATGTGACCAACCAGGTATTTTGCCATTCAGGTTCCTGAGACTTTCAAATATCCAAGGGAGAAAGCTGGAGCTGGAAAAGACCCATGATTTCAGACTTGATGACCCCTGGCAGACCAGGAGGCATCGCCATCTAGAGGCTGGACATGATGCTATTCGCAGAGTGCCATAGGTAGGGCCCTACCACATTCAGCGTGCATTTTGGTCAATTTCCTGCTCATATGATTTCAAAAATCGTAAATTTCATGATTTCAGCTACTTAAAACTGAAATTTCACAGTGTTGTAACTGTAGGGGTCCTAACTCAAAGGGGGCTAGTGGCAGGGTCAAAGGGTTATTGTAGGGGAGGGCGTGGTATTGCTGCCATTACTTCTGCACTGCTGCCATCAGAGCTGGGCCCTCAGCCAACAGCCACCACTCTCCGGCCACCTAGCTCTGAGGGTAGTGCAGAAGTAAGGGTGGCAATACCACAACTTCTCTACAATAACCGCACAACCCTCCCACAAACCCTTTTTGGATTGGGGACCCCCCCGTTTGAGAAACGCTGGTCTCCCCCATGAAATCTGTATAGGAGCGGGTAAAAGTACGCAAAAGACCAGATGTCACAGTCCGTGAAGCGTTTTTCACGACCCTGACTTTGGTAGGGAGCTAGCCAGAGGCATGCTCTGAGCTGTAGGACATACTGAGGAGGACGTCACGCCCTGGGGGCTCAGAGCAAATAGATTTACTGGGTGTCATTCAGCATTTGAGCCTCAGCCAAACTAAACAGAAGACAGAGGGCCACCTCCTCAGCTGGCACAGCAGGACACGGCTCTGGTGGCTGCAGTGGGGCCACCAGCTGAGGAGTGGGCCTAGCTCTCTAAGCCGATGTCTCTCCAGGGGCTTTGCATGAGTCAGGGTTCCATTAACTGCCCAGATCACACATGGGCAACCCTGCAGCTGCTGACACAACTGACAGCAGCAATTTCTCTCCAGAATGGAGATAACAGGGCAGGAATAACACAGCACCCACTAATAGCTCCTAGAAGTGTACAGAGCAGCTGGTGGATTTATGGTGCCTACTGGTTTCCCCTACCTCCAGAGAGCCGTTTGCAGGGCTGGTATAATGGGAGAAGACGTAGATGTAAATTCCTGAACACGAGGATACTGGGAGGGGTGCAGTGCTGCTGCTATTTCAGCCGAGTCTATTCTGCTTCAGGCAAAGGCTCTGACACCCCACCAGCAGGACAGGCAGCCAGGTCAGCTGAACCCAGCTGCCCCTCCCTGTTCTCTTCAAACAGCTGGAGTTTGCTAACAGGGTGTAGATGATACATAAATAGCAGAGGCCTGGCAGTCAGATGCAGATAAGCAGAGAGCCTATCTCGCAGAGGCCCCAGGGGACAGGCAGAGAGGAAGGAATGCCACATGGGTTGGGCACGGGGCTGGAAGCCAGAAGCTCCTTCCTGCTCACCCAGGCTCAAGGCAACTTAATCTCAGCCTCAGTTTCCCAATCTTTAAAATGGGGCTGATCCAACTCATTCACAGGGCTGTCATAAGGAGTAAACAGTCAGTGCTGTCTAAGCTCACCAAACTGCAGTGGGCTATGGCTGGTGTGTGCAACGCTGCCCTCTACTGATGGAATCACACCTGTGGAGCACAAGCCCTATCCTACTTTACACAACTGTACCCCGATTACACTTCCATTTTGTATAACCAAAGACAGCCAGAGGCAGTCAACTTTCAACAGAAACCCCTGACATTCTACTAGGCTGATTCCTATTTAGCTCTAGTAGTAAAGGCCAGGGGTTCAAAACACATGAGGACCTGAGTTCTAGCCCTGCCTTCCCAGAAGCATCCTTAGGCCTTGGCTACCCTGGAAAGTTGCTCCAGTTCAGTTTAAAACAGTTGTTAAACCAGTGCAAGGCCCTGTGCTGATACTGACTGCAGTTTGACTTACAGCAGTTCCCAACCGACTTTAAGCTATACTGAAATAAGAGCATCTACACAGATGCTGGGAGGTATTGCTAATACAGAGAAGGACTGGGATATCATACAGGAAGATCTGGATGACCTTGTAAACTAAAGTAATGGGATGAAATTTAATAGTGCAAAGTGCAAGGTCATACATTTAGGGATTAATAACAAGAATTTTTGTTATAAATTGGGGACACATCAGTTGGAAGTAACAGAGGAGGAGAAGGACCTCAGAGTATTGGTTGATCACAGGATGACTATGAGCCGCCAATGTGATATGGCTGTTAAAAAAGCTAATGTGGTCTTGGGATGCATCAGGCGAGGTATATCCAGTAGAGATAAGGAGGTGTTAGTACCGTTATATAAGGCACTGGTGAGACCTCATCGGGAATAGTGTGTGCAGTTCTGGTCTCCCATGTTTAAGAAGGATGAATTCAAACTGGAACAGTTACAGAGAAGGGCTACTAGGATGATCCGAGGAATGGAAAACCTGTCTTATGAAAGGAGACTCAAAGAGCTTGGCTTGTTTAGCCTAACCAAAAGAAGGCTGAGGGAAGATATGATTGCTCTTTATAAATATATCAGAGGGATAAATATTAGGGAGGGAGAGGAATTATTTAAGCTCAATACCAATGTGGACACAAGAACAAATGGATATATACTGGACACTAGGAAGTTTAGACTTGAAATTAGACAAAGGTTTCTAACTATTAGAGGAGTGAAGTTCTGGAACAGCCTTCCAAGGGGAGCAGTGGGGGCAAAAGACATATCTGGCTTCGAGACTAAGCTTGATAAGTTTATGGAGGGGATGGTATGATGGAAAAGCCTAATTTTGGCAATTAATTGATCTTTGATTATTAGTGGTAAATATGCCCAATGGTCTGCGATGGGATGTTAGATGGGGTGGGATCTGAGTTACTACAGCAAATTCTTTCCTGGGTGCTGGCTGGTGAGTCTTACCCACATGCTCAGGGTTTAACTGATCACCATATTTGGGGTCGGGAAGGAATTTTCCTCCACGGTAGATCGGCAGAGGCCCTGGAGGTTTTTCGCCTTCCTCTGCAGCATGGGGCACCGGTCACTTGCTGGAGGATTCGCTGCAGCTTGAGGTCTTCAAACCACGATTTGAGGACTTCAATAGGACAGACATAGGTTAGGGGTTTGTTACAGGAGTGGGTGGGTGAGATTCTGTGGCCTGCTTTGTGCGGGAGGTCAGACTAGATGATCGTAATAGTCCTTTCTGACCTTAAAGTCTATGAGTCTATAAGTTTGCACTTGTTTAACTAACACAGTTTCACTACACAGCTTAGGTCAAATCGGTGGCAATTCCTCACATAGAAAGCCGAATTTGCCACCGATTTGTTCTCCCTACTCAAAGAACAATCCTGTGCGATCAAGTCCACTGCCACTGATTTCCTGAGTGGCCTTGGGCGGGGCCCTTGACCACCTGAGGTCTGTTTCCCCAGCTGTAACATGGAGATAGCATACAGCTTTGGAAAGCACTTGGAGTTCCTCTAATGGGAAGAGCTACAGATGGCCACCACGTAACTCAATGGTATGTCACATGCTATCCTGTGCGGTTCAGGGGACTTCCCCGTAAGAGAAGAAACCAAGTGAAATAGGACCCAGAACAGGGCAGAGGAATCACAGTTGGTAAAGGGAAGCCAGTGACTGTCCCTGCAGGAAGGGGGCGGGGTGATTTGTTGGGAAAGCAGAGTAAGATGGGAAAGACGATGGAGTTCTTCAAACTGAAGAGTTGCTTAATGAAATCTCTTCCAGCGCTCCCATTCATCCCTGCCAGCGCTCCCATTCATGCCTTCTTATCTTAGTACAAGAACAAAGGGGCTGGGAGTGAAAGGAAACACGGTTCCGACGGATCAGAGGAAACGCTTTTGTTGCATAATGCCAAGCGCAGTCGAGCAGCAGGGTTCAGGGCCAGGGGATGTCCGGCACAGGGCGGAGTGCGGGAGGGAGGGTTCATGAAAAGTGGTTGAGGGGGCTGGCTGCTGCCACCATTGCAGAGTTTGGTGGCTGATTCCCACTGGGAACAAGATCAGGCCCGAGCCATTCAGGCAAACAGGAATAACTGTTTGCAGCTCTGCTAGGCGTGCCAAAACCAAGAGGAAATCCACCTTCCCAGGGCTGGAGGGCGTGAGCTGGTCAGCTGGGCAGGAAGGAACTGAACTTCCCCTCCCCCAGGTTAGCACTGAGCAGTGGGGAGGCAGCGTGGGGTTTCACCTTCCTCTGTTGGCCATGTGGCATGGCCTGATGAGATGAGGCAGGAGATGCAATACCAGGCTGGCTGGACCAGTGTGGTCACATGGGGTGGGACTGGAACCCAGAGTGGATGGAGCACTGATGGGATCTGGCTAATGGACCCTCCTGGGGACAGACATCACCTTGCCTCTGCCTGGGGGGGTGACCTGCAGGAGGACAGTGCCTGTTGGGTGGAAATCTTTCCCCTATTGGGAAGAGGCTGGGGGTGGGGAAGGGGTATGCTGGGATCCTGCACTAGTTTGGTCCTACACTGGGGCTATGTGCTGAGCAGCTGTCTTCCCAGCAACGCTTGGCTTGGCTTTCCCAGCGGTGGAGCATGGGAGTAGCAGCCTGAGCTCCCCTCTGACTCTAGGCTCTTCTCAGGCTCCTGCTGCAGTAACCTCACCTCACCTAGTGCCCATAGCCTGGAGGATGCACCTTCAAATGCCCCAACTTCTGCCTCTACACAGCAAGCCAGGCCTGCAGAGACACAGAGCACAGCAGGGAGCCCCCTCCCACTGGCCCGTTCTTCCTCAGTAGATTTCTCTCCAGGTTCTGGGCAGCTCTGAAACAAAGAGATGCCGGTGGGGACTATCCTGGCACTAGCTGCTGGACTCAGTGCTCCCAACTCTGGCAACTGGGCCCCTGCAAACTTCCCCAAACACACAACTAAGGGTTTTCCCCCTCATCCTTTCACTCCAGGCCTTTTCCCTCAGCCAAGCACTGAACAGGTATTTTCTCACTCCTGGAAAGTGAGAGAAGGAAGGCCAGAGATACTGCTGCTGAGCTGGCCTTAGCCGAGGTATGCATGGGGCTGCTCATTTTCTTCTCTGATGTGTGCCCTTCAGCCCAAGTGCAGGGGAGCTTCACCAGCCATGGGCTGAACCTCTCTCTTTAACCGGACACTGCTCCCCTAGCCCTTTCTATGCCATGGAGAGCGGGACGGCCAATGAACATAGTTCCTGCCCTAGAGCTGGCCTGGAGCTAAGCTCACGTCTGCTCATGAAGTGTTTTAGGTAGGGCTGGGTGAACTACACCATGTTGTAATTAGCAGGTATGTTCCAGCTTCTCCACACAGCTGTGCTAATTCACCTCCATTCCAACCGGCAGCACCCACTGCTTTCCACCAGCTGGGATGCCACAGCCCAGCTCTGCCAGTACATCTCAACTTGAAGCTGCTCCAACCCTGGGCTCCACTGGACAGCTTGGCTAATGCACCTCCACCTGGACCTGGGACACCGCTGCTAGTCCAGACCTGGGCTTCTAGGGAAGACTTTTGCTGTCTACAGTGGAGTCGGCAGAGGTACCACCTCTGTTCTAGGACTGGGAGAGCTGGTAGGTTGTGTTAGAACAGCACCATCTAGTGTCCTGTTTCAGATTTCAGACTCCAGATCTGTCCCCCTGCAGCCAAAGCACAACCATTCCTGATCCCAATTAAACCTTGCAGTGCTTGGGTGGTCCAGGCTTTCATCAGGTCTGGGGGAGTTTTAACCCTCTCGAGGTAGCAGCTCATTTACAGAAATGCCCGGAGCAAAGGTCCCAATATGGCCACTCATTGTTCCTGGTCAGAAGCCAATGCCAAAACTCAAAATAAATACTTCCCTCCCCTTCAGCAACTGTCCACACCACATTAGACAACAGCTGCAGAGGCTTAGCACAGGGGCAGGGAAAACGCTCACTTCACACAGAACACAAAACTGGGCTGAAGACACTTCTTTTGGCTAAAGGGACCCAGCAATGGAGGGAGCTTTTCACATACTTGGGTGAGGCCTGTGCATTGGATGACAACCCTGCACCAGGAAGCCTACCTGCCGGGAGTGCTGGCAATGGGGGCAGGACAAGTTTTGTCTAGGACATTTGCCTTTAGGACGCACAGGAACATGATCCATAGTAGATCCTTTGAGAAATGGTGCTGCTGCTACTAATTTTCTTCTTAAAACATTAAGAACAACCATTGCTCAGGCTAGCTGAAGGCATGGCTTGCATGGTTGAGAAGCGCATGTTCCAGTGAAGAGAGGATGGGTCTAGGAGCCAGGGTCCTAGGTTCTATTCCTGGCTCAGTAAGCAGGTGCTTGGGACAGCCAAGGGGAAGGTGTGGCACGGCGGGCTCTTCGGCAGCAAGTCCCTTGGTCCCTCTCCAAGGGAAGGACCTGCTGTGGCAATTCAGCAGCAGAAGAAAGCGGCGGGGTGGAGCTGATACCGATTGTGGCTCTCTCCCCCCTCCCCCCCCCCCCCCCCCCCGCTTGGGGCAGCAAAAACCCTGGAGCCAGCCCTGCTATGCCACTGCCCAGCTGTGGGACTTTGGGCAGGTCCCTTACCTCTCTGTGCCTCATTCCCTTCCCACCCTTTGTCTATCCAGGTCTGTGATTCTGGGGGCAGGGACACCCTCACCTTACAGTGTTCATTCACAGTCTACCACACAGGGACTGCTGTAGTACAAATAGCAACTATCACTAAAATACCAATTTCTAGAAGCTGTCCATGTGCAGAGTCATCATCAATTTAAAGCACCAGCCTGCTGCTAAGCCCAATGGAAGAGACTTCAGATCAGCATGTTTTCCATTTGTGATGGTGCCTGCTACCCCCAGGAATTCTGAAAACCTGTCTATGAACTAAGCCCCCCTGAAAGAGTTAACACCAAATTATTCTTGAATGTCTTCAAAACTCTTCCTTGGGAGAGACTAGAAACGTGTGATCACCGGTGCTTCTCATAAGTGACTGAAAAAAGCTCCGTAGCCATTCCTGGGTGGAGGGGTCAGGCAGTCATCTCCCAGCTTTAGTTATTTGTCTGTCTGTCTCTATTCCACACAAGCGCAAAGTACCATTACAAGCATTTCTTTATTCAAGAAGCTGTGAAAGAGAAACAGCTGCAAACAGAGATTTCTCAATAGCAACAGCACCACCTTTCAGAGCTATGCCCTGGTGTCTTCACCCCTGAACGCAGCAGCTTTGTGGAAGGAACACCCCAGAGTTAGAACCAAGGAAGAAAAGCACTTGCTCTTCTCTCTAGGACCATAGCCAGAAGGGGGGCTGGCCAGCTTAATGCACCTACCCAAGCTTGTGCATGCCAGTCGCTGGTGTTTCAGGGTGTAACTTAGGCACCGTGGCTCTTGCTCACAGATGCAGGGTTGCATGGACTCCCAAACCTCGGGTCAGGAAGACATAGCAGCAGCTGCGGAGCATGACTGATGGTGGAGCATCAAGTGGGGATTGCGTCTGAGAATCAGGTGGGTGAATCCCATACAATAAATACCCTGTGATTACTGCAGTCCTTGCACACTGAGGAAATTACGTCTCTCTTCTAGCTCAGTGCACTACATCTGTAAGAATTTATAACTGTATGAGGGAAGCTCCCTTTGGAGAATCACCATGGGCCAGGGGACAGATGTTCAGGGATTCATAAGGGGTAAGAGTCCTGATGCTACCAGTGTGTCTGGACTGGAGAAGGAGGCAGCAAGCAGAGATAGGCCTGACCATTCCTGAAGCACATCTGGCTACTATCGCCAAGACAAGAGGAAATGATGCCTAGCGGCTCAGGCAGGCAACTACCCAGCACAATACCCCAGCTAATATCCAAAACTTTTAAAGAGAGATTAGGCAGAAACCTTTTCTTATGCCCCAAACACATAGTACACCCAACCGAATAAAGGCTCTGCACAGAACAAAGGTATTCATAATGAAACAGCTAGATCCTGATCCCAATGTGGGAGGACGGCAGCCTGCAGAAGAGAGATCAAACAGCAAGATAGTGACCAGCTACAGAAGGCAACCACTGCAATTCACATACGCATTGTTTTACAGTTCCAGGTTCCTGTGACTTTTTAAACAAACAAACAAACAATCTCCAGCTGACCACAGTGGTATTTCCCCCACAGTGTTTGACTGCTTTTTACCTGCTAGTGGTAATGTATGGCACGAAAGGTTTTTGTTATTGGTTTTCATGGTAGCTAGCACTTAGAGACCACAAGCTCCAAGCCTAGTGTGACCAGACAGCAAGTGTGAAAAATTGGGACAGGTGGTGGGGGGTAATAGGAGCCTATATAAGAAAGAGGCCCCAAAATCAGGACTGTCCCTATAAAATCAGGACATCTGGACACCCTATCCAAGCCCCATGGTGCTAGATTTCAACAAGTTTGGCCGACTGGGAAGATCGTCCTCATGAGGCTCAACTGAGACCTCTGCTGGTGATCAGCAGCAACAGCAGCAGAGTTTGGAAGGAGTTCTACTGACCCTGGCAGCAAGAAGAATAGTAGCAGAGGACCAACAGCTCTTTCGCACGGATCTGACTTGGGCCCCACTGTGGCCAAGATCATGGACTTCACCCCTAAGGACCTCCCTCTAGAGGGCATATGCATGAAGGAGCCAGCCTGGACACAGCTGGGTGGGAAGGGGCCATGACCTCAGGAGCTTGCCTAAGTGTGGATGCACATGCACAAACACAGATGTTATTTAATCAAGTTTGAGATAGCAGACTGCACTGGAGTATTTTATCAGCAGCAGTGCACCCTAATGAGCACAGCAGAGGCCTGGGAGCCAGGAAGAGCTTGCTGCTTGGGTGAGCTGTTCTGAGCCATGACGCGCTGGGCGTTCTTGGGCAAGTCACTTGTCTCTTCAGACCTGCCGGAAACAAGGCTAAAAGCAGGAGCGTCATTGGCAACAGCTGCTGTAACTCAAGTGAGTCTTTGCAGCATGAATCCCCCAGCGCAAAACCAGCTATGAGTGCAATATTCTGCAGGTATATCCAGCAGCACACAAGGGCAGTCCGAGCAACACAAACACTATTCTATCCCGCAGGCAAACGGGTGTGTGAAAGAGCAGCCTCAGTCTCAAAAAGCCAGCCCTTGTCTAGACAGGGAAGTTAACCAGCACTGCAGAATAGTTATTCCAAAATAAAGTCACTTTTATCCTGCACTAGAGTTCACACAGGGTGCTACAGCACCATAGACATGACGGTCAATTTCCCCATGTGATCAAGCAATGACACAGTGCCTGAGAAAGGAACTGGAGTCTATCTCCCCCTGTCACAACAAGCCTGACTCCTTCCCCTAGGTGAAGCAGGGAAGGGGGAAGATTGCTCTCCCACCAATCGGTTATGCAACGCACTGCGACCTCCACACTCAAGCACTTTCCACAGCTGAGATTTCAAAGGGAAGCTTCGCCTTTGATGTAGAAAACAGGCTCTTAGCATTTACAGGACTGATCAAAGAGCAGGCTCCCTGGCCGATAAAAAGAGAACGTGAGGATTCTGGAAGTGTGTGGAGGCAAGAAAAACTCATCTCTCTGGGAAAGAATCTGCTCTGCATTGGGTTGAAAGCCTTTGAGATGTTGGTTTGGTATTCGTTAGGGCTTTCCCTTATGCTCTTAACAACATGCAATAAAGATTAGAAACCAGAGGAAGGAGCTAGCTGCCCCAGAAAGTAGGAATTAGCAAGAATATTTTAGATTTCCCTTCCCTCTGGCTGGCTTGCTTTGCAGGACAGCCAATTTCTCTCTTTCCTGAGGTGTGTCTGCCATCTGAACCCAGGCTCTCGTGTAACCCAGCAGAGGGGAACCCAGAACACTCATTCAATAGTTACCTTGTACAGGTGCACAAAACATTTTTTGACAGAAATATTCATGGAAGTGATTGATACCAGAGCTGCTACCTTCCCTCCTGCACCCACAAGCACCAGTCACAGCGAGAGCTCTTAGGAGAGCATAGCCTGGATGGGCCTAAGATACTGAGCTATTGACCAGCGGTTAAGGATGGACCTTTAACACTAGTAAGTATTCTGGTGCATGTCTTCTCTCAGGAGAACACCTACTGCATGCCTTAGCCCTCAAAGATCAAGGCTCTTACATGCCAGCGTACTCAGTCCCTGTTGGATGGTGCTATCAAGTTCTCCCTCTTGTCCGATGACAGCTAAAGCAGCCATCAGAGAGCAGCACTAGGAGAGGCGCTTGGTTGAACTACACTTTGTGAATCCAATGTTGTCTGACCCAAAAGGGAAGGACCATTTACACCTACAGCAGCACCAACACAAATAGGAAAATTCTATCATCTTTTGGTTTGCATTAAAACTATTGAGAAACTTTGTGGCCATCAGTTTATTCCAGGAGGATACAGCTGGAAGAATGAGTTAGGATGGCATCCCACTGAAGACAAAGATCAGCTCGGCGCAGCGTTCCCTCTAATTTTCTCCACCTGTGTGTGGAATGAATTTTATTATGTGCACAAATATCGAGGTAACGTGCAGATGTGCGCCACCAGTAGAAACCAAAAACCTAGATATTTATTTATTTAAAGTTACCATAGGGATAATTACTCCAGCCAGGACAGGTTAGGCACTTGAGAACTCACTATTCAAATAATTAAATTTAAGCATAAGAGAAATAAAACTTATGAAATACATAAACCAGTCAAAACAGTAAAACAACACTTTGAGAGCAGTATCAAGAAGTTACACCACCACCACAAATGTGTGTTGGGAGGTGAGTGTGACAGAGACACACACCATGTGTGCGTGTGAGACAGAGACATGCGTTGCCCTTTTAAGTACATTGACCCCACTTTAACTATGCTGCCCTTTTAAGTAAATCAAGTTCAGACACAGCAGCAGCTTCAAGCTCCCTCCCTCCTGAGCCCTGCTGTGTCGTCCCCCCATTCTGTGGAGATGGGGTACAGGGGCAGTCAAGTGCGGCCTTTGGCAAGCTCAGTAAATGTGTCTGGATAGATTACAGATGAACTTCATTAAGGGCAGACTTGACACTGAGCAGATGGGCGGGAATGAAACAAGTCTGAAGCCAAGACTAAGGGTGTCAATGCAGGATTGATGCCTCCCATCTTTTATATCTGCTCCCATGTTAATTTATTAATCAAAGCTACCTGGAAATTCAGTTGTTAGAACACCCCCAGATGTCTCCTGCCAGAAGTGCTCTACAAGCAATTCTGAGGGGTAAATTTCAGCCTCCTTGTCAAAGGCCACCTTCCCCATTAGACCCGGTGAGAGAAGGTCTGTCCGTCACTGCTTAGCTTGCATATGGATATAAGTTTGTTCACATTTTGTTAAGACTGACAGAATGGAAACGACACTCATCCAGATTGGTTTGAGAGGGGAAAAAGGCTGGTTTAGAACAGGAAAACGCTGCTTAAGCTCCTGTTCAGCTGCTCTGCTAAAGCTCCAAAGGAAAGGAGCAACTGTTAATGTTTATGTTATGTTGTGTCCTTCCCTAGAAGTGGCTGTTCGAAGGCTAGTCAGAGCTAGGACAGGTTCTATAAATATACAGATAACCGAGTGAATCTTTCCATTGTGTAAAGATAAAACCAACTGATTTGCGGCGCCTGAGAAAATTGGCTTATTTATAAGAGACTTACATGAAGTATACAGACCCATCTTCCACAGATGAGCAGTACACATGGAGAGCCACTCTTGGGTATATTCCACCCACAAGGTTGAAGTTGCCCTGTATGATGTGGCTAATGCACCTCTAGCCGCAGCACTGCTGGGGCTCTGCGGAGCAGGCTGCCAAACCAAGTGGAATTCAGAGGCAATAGTAACATCTGGGCTGCTAAAGCGATTCCTCAGAGCTTTTTAAGTCCAACCATCTGTGAGTGAAAGAGCACCATCAAAGGAGGGAGATGCATGGACACACTTACAAACAGAATCAAATGTTTAATAACTTTCAAAGTGTGAGTATTACATCCATATTTAGAGCACATATAAAAAAAAAGATGGAAAACCAGGAAAGGAAAAACACATTGGTATCTTTCAGAGGGCACACTTAACCCCGTAATTCCACACCAGATCCTCTCTTCAGACACACTACTCTCATTGACTTGGTAATTCCCCCAAGCCAGGCAAAGATTAGGTACCGCGTCACTCGCAGTGTTTAGACTCCGCTTTTAGGAACAGCCAGATAAATACTCTGATTCTGTGCTTCCTATGGATGTACAATGCAATTCCAGTATTATTACATGGTTAGTTGTGTCCTGCCCAGGAAAGGGATACCAAATGATTCAAGTTACCCTATGCAGAGTGAATTTAGCTAATTGTGTTTCATTAGGACATTCTCCTCCACCTGCCTTCATGTTCATACCGAGCCATGGCACGTTCCTCATGTTTCTTTCCAATGCAGTTTATTGCTGGGGGGGGGTATAAAGGAGACAGTATTAAGCGATTAGCATCTGACATTCCTATTCCACCGTGCCCCATGCTGCATGTGATTGTACAGAAGGCAATGCTCCATTGACAGCCCTAAACTATCCTCATTCCTGGCCACATGCTATTACCATGACCTTTGAAGCATGCGATCGTTAACACAGCCCTCCACCTACCCCTAAATAAGCATCAGTCTCCTTGGGGCGGGGAGAGAAGATGCACTCCCTTGAGAATTTCCTCCAAGTTCCTACCCATCTGTCTTATTCTACCCAACCCAGAAGCACTTTCATCATGAGGGTATCTGGTTAAGGAGGACTGGACATTTATCTATAAAGCCCCTTAATAATGATCCTGAAACTAGACTACTGATCACTGGAGAATGATCCAGCGTGCTCCTCTCCCGCTCAACCCAAGGACACTCTTCCTACTCTAAGGCAATACACTCATCCTTCTTCCCCTTCCACAGCAATGACGCTCCCAGAGTCAGGCAGGGACAGGAACCAGAGTGGAACTCTATGGGAGAGAAGGTAAGTGACCAGGGAACGAGGAAACAGAGGCTAGCACCTCTGTTTGGAAGAGATCATCACCAACAGCCAGTTTGGCAGCAACCATCATCTCTCACCAGCAACAGAGTGGCAGCTTCTGGGGTTCAACCCCAGAACAGGAAGAGCACAGACAACAGCAGGGGAACCATCTCGCACACACTATTCCCCATGAAATTTGGAAGGCCTCTTTCTAGGGGCAGGGAAAGGAACCGAGACTCCATCAACTTCAGTGCTCTGCTTCCCGGGTAAGACTGCCAATCAATAAACAAGTTGAGATATTGCTACTGATTTTAATAGTTGGGAACCAGTGACTGGCATAAGCGACAAGGGCATGTTCCCTACCATGAGCAAAGGGGAAATACTTTTCCGATACAAATATTATGTGGAGGCCTCTTATTGCTAAAACCTCAGGAGGGAGGAGGAAATGCTAGACAAAGGAGAGAGATTTTTGAGATGGCCCTAGCTGCTGCTTCCCCACTTCTCCCTCCTCATCAGGCTAGCTCACCTTGGCCTTGTTCTGAACAGGGAGGTACAGCTTGAACTCAGCTGGAAGCTCATCCTCCGAGTAGAGTCTGTCAGAGAAATACACCCTCCGGATGCGACAGTTCGCATGGATCTGGTGATGGAAAGACGGAGAGAATTGGCTGCATCTTTAACATCTTCTCCTTATACCTCTCCCCACCAGCTTGACGGAGGCTTGGCTTGCAACCCACCGATTACGGAACTCTCCCATCATCTAAGAATCCCAGATCCAGAAAATCCACTTTGGTGATCAGTGCTGCAGGAATTACGCTGATCTGCTGACTGCCCCAGAGGCCTTGTCAAGTCTTCCTGGGGGTATCCTATTCCCCCATCTTTCTTCCTAGCAGCTTTAAAAGGTAGCAGCTCCTCCTCCACCCTCTTCTGAAGTGTCCCAGCCACCCATCATGCTCTTGGTTTTTATAGCTAGATGTTCCAGCGTCTCATGAAATCTCAAGTACTGTTACCTGGGCTGAAAACTGACTGAAAAAGGGTCATGATAAACAGCAAGGTAGCTGTTTAGGGAGGGCAAGAGCCTGGGAAGCAGTGTCTAATTGGGTTGGAACATCTTTCAGAGTCTCCAGCACTGTTGCTCATGTGATTGGCAGAGGCTCGGAGATGGTAGCAGAGCTGGTTCTTGCTCGGTCCTATATTAGCACCTTTCATTGTTCAGGAACACATTCAGTAGAAGGCACGTGTCTAGGAGCTGGCTAAAGAGATCAGGGCAGAGCACTGGAGACTCCATAGGATCAGCTCTGCACTGGCTGCCAGATGACACAAGGTTCCCCACAATTACCCCCGTCTCTGCTCCCTACTGCTCCTTTCTTTAATCAGTCCTCACTGTTGCTGAGGAGAAAACGGCAATTCCACTCCTCCTTAGGATTTCCCTGCATAGGAATGAGAATAAGGACTGCCAGCCCACTGTCAGATGTGTGCCTGGCATCCCTAATAGACTTAAATATCACCACACCCCAGAGAAAGCATCTCCCCAGCTTCCTCGTGTAGCTGAAGGCTGGTGGGAAAAGACCATGGATGAAGCTAGTTCCATCATCTGAGAAGCAGCTGAATTAAGAGTGGGGCAGGCTGAGGCCCAGTGTAGTCACCCATCACTAATACATGAGGTCACTAGCCCCAGTTCTGATCCCCTCTAACAGTGCACAGTTAAGACAGGAAATTAGCTAAGACGCCAAACGGGGTGGAGTGCAGGCTCCTGTTCTGCTTGGACTCCAGCAGCCCAATCTCCTGGCTAGCAAGAAGAGAGACTGCAGGGCATGATCTCTACAGCTATGGAGTAGGGGGAGCCCTGACCTCTCAGAAGTAGGCTCCCTGGCAGCAGTTTGGCCGAGCTCATACCTGGACCCTCAGGGTCTCGATGTAGTTCGTGCCATAGGCGCGGCGTGTGAAATCGGACAGGTTGAACTGAATTTGGTTCCAGCCATCATCCAGCCGCATGGGCATGGTGCAGATGAAGGGCTTCACCCGGGTTGTGCTCTGGTAGTTACTTGCCCGGAAGCGCCTGCGCACGTTCTTATCATCCAACACCTGATGCAGAGGAAAAAGACAGCCTGTCAAGGAGATACAGAGTTCACTCAAGACAGGCAGTCTCCAACCCAGAGTCTGACTCTAGGAGATTCTGTAGCATAGGACTTTCCCCTCCACTTTACAGCTAGAACATCTATAAGTCAGTGCCTAGATGCAACATGAAAACCTGGGTTTCAAACATGGTCACTACATTCTCTCATGGCCTGACTCGTGCCCCTAAACTCTGAGCCACAAGACTCATGGGATCAGGCTGCAATGGGAGAGAGGGTTTGATACTAAGGGGCTGACAGGGGAAAAAAAGGAAGATTTTGTGGTTGATGCACTGGACTAGGAGATGTGGCTCTGCCACAGACTACCTGTGTCACCTTGGACAAGTCACTTCATCACCATAATAATCCTCCTTGGCTCTTTATATGCTTTTCATCTGCAGATCTCAAAGTGCTTCATTTTACAGATTGGGAAACTGAGGCAGAGAGAGGGGAAATGACTTGTCCACAGTCACCAGGAGAATAGCAGGTGAGCCAAGAATAGAACCCAGGCCTCCTGAGTCACAGTCCTGTGTTCTGTCCACTAGGCCACCACTACCTAGGGCCAACGTCAAACAGGGATAATATTTCTCTATCGCACAGAAGTGCTAAGAACAGATTCATTAGTTTCTGCAAAGTGCTCAGATATTACAGTGCTGGAGTCATGAGTCTCTAGACAGCCAGCTCCCACTCTCTTTATACCCAGCAGTTATTGGGGACTGGGGGATACTCCCCTCTCTAACCCCTACTGAGGCAGCTCTGCATGTTACCCCACTCACCTGCACTTCAAAGGTAAAGTATTTCTTTAGGTTCTTAATGATCATCACCAGGAAGGGCAGTTTGATGCCCAGTGTTTTCTTTGGGTCAGCAGGGCAGGTGATGTACGTGGTACTGGGAAGGGGAGAGATAGACAGAATATTTCTAGCTCCTTATGTCAGTTTGCCTGGTACACGGCAGATGTATCAATAGAGCACATTCTGAGACAGATCCATGCGCAAGAGGAGTTAGCCAGGAAGCCCTTATATTAGATTAAGCTTTCCAGGTTTAAGGAGTACACAAACCACAGGGTTTAATTGATTCCATATAACGTGGATGGTCTGAAGCTCCCACTCCCTTCGTCTCCTAGTCACTAGCAGAGGTAAAAATTGCAGGCCACTTAGAGACACTCTTCTGGTTACTATCTTGCATGGATGCGCTATGCTCTGCTGACCCCTTGCAAGTTCACACAGTGCACCAGTTCACTACCCTTTGCTCATATGGGGTACTAAGGAGTGCTCAGCCAATCAGATTGCCCAAACACATCTAGCCAGGCAGATCGAACCAGTGGGGGCCTCAGTGAAAGAGTGGACTGTTCCACTCCAGTGGATGGGGAGGACTAGGACAAACCACTATTCAGTTCAAATACACTCTTCCTTCTCCACCAGGTTAATAGGACACTCTACAGTTATCATGAGAGCTTCCTGCTCACACTTCAAGCCCACAGCACTAGACCCCCTCAGCCCTTGATCTAAGCAGGTAGCGCCCCCACAACAAAAAGAGCAGCAACTCCCAAGCACGGCACATGTTTAAGGAAGAATTAGAGCCAAACAGCCCCACAACTTTGGACCAAAGGTCTGACAAGCTCTAAAATCCATGTGTCTTGTAAACAAAAGCCTCTTATATTTCAGCTTCCTGCTGCAAGTCTTTCACTGAGGGAACTAGTGGGTCTTAGGACAACCAGATGCAAGAGATAGTGCATTGCTTTTGCTACAATTCAGCTCTCCCCTGGCACTAGATAACCCATGGGCTACAATGCCCAGATTGTCTCTAATAAGAAATGCAAGTTATATAAGGCGAAAAAGAGAACACCTGAATATTACTAGGACCTGCTGAGAGAGGGAAGACATCAATGACAGTCAAAGAGCTCGGTTTGCATCCAGAGCTCTATAAGCATTTTTAAAACTCCAGCAAAAACCAAAATGTCTGGGAATAAAAACAGAGCTAGAATGGGCCATGCCATAATACTGCTACAGAAGGGGACACTTGATAGAGAAGAATCTCATCAATAAACTTGGGAGGAGATTAATAGGGAAAGACAAGATGACTGAAGTGGCACCATGATCGTTCATTCGGTTTGAGGAGCTAACGGCCCATAGCATGTTAGGGGAAAAAATGGCCTCTTACTCTACCTGACATTTGTTCCTTCAATCTCCAGCACCAGTGACTGGATATCGTTATCGGTGATTCTTTTGATATGGCCATTCCGCACCTAGAACAAGAGAAAGTGGAACAGTTCGTTAGCCACGGGAGAGATGAAAGACAACTGCCATTCCTAAAAAGCAGGCGAGATCTCCCAGCCCAGAAGAGCACGCTAGAAAGACATCTCACAAGAACGCCTCTCGGCAGTCACATGCAGAAATCAGATGGCTTCCTTCCGTCATCCCACGCAACTATAACTGCAATTACTACTACAGGACACGCTGCCAGCAAACGCCTTTACTGAAAGTCTGCAAGGTCCAATGTCATCTCCAGATGCTGATGTCAGAGGCCAGAAACAGTACCTTGACAAAGCACATCAATACACAGCAAAATGCATGCTGAGTCACTCTGATGCATTTAAGTCTAGTATAGGAAGGCTCAAAGAATGCTCAAGCCAGACAAGTACTAAGTTAGACCAAACCAGGGAAAGGAATGCAAGGTTGTAGCAAAAGCTACAGGAAGCCCAGGTCTATTTCTTCGCTCATTAATCCGTGACTCCTGGAGGCCAGTGCATCCACACCCAGAACATCCTCTCCACTGACAGGACTTTTACCTCCTGTGTGTTACTGCCCATTGGTAGGGCTGGACACTGCCGCCTGGTGCACTCAGGCAAACAGCAGCAATGGACGAAGAAAGCTTGTTTTAAGTCATACTAATAATGGAGTAAGGCTAGAGGGAAAAAAAGCCCATGACAGAGGTGATATGAGCTCTCCAATGATTCAATAAAGTTACTCACAGCCAGGTCCCTGAACAGTGCAGGAAGGCCAGAATAGGAACTGGCACAGTAACTCACACTTACTCTTCTCAGCAGCCAACTTATGCTGAATCTCAGGATATGAGAGTTCATTTTTTAACGAAAAAGCTCGTTCCACATTAAAAAACATAAGTTCTGCATTTAAAGGCACTTCTGCTAATTAAATCACCCACTTCTTCGTGCAGAGTCAGCACTGCAACCCTGTGAATCCATGATACCACCACTCTGCTGCTAAAATACAGAACCACATTAAACATCTAATGGGAGGATTCCAGTCATAGGAAATAAAATGATTTACAAAACCAGCAATTCATCTGCAAATTGCTTAGTCGGTTGCTCTAGATTGACCTATAGTGGATATAATGTGTGTTTTTGCTAAAAGAGAAATAAGAATGGCAAACAGGAGCCCATCTCTCTCTGATCTTTAAGGATGTCTCTATTCAGATCACCTGAAATGGATGCTGGGAATGGTAGGAATGCTAGCATGGACTGACAGGCCATATTTTTAATCCTATTCCGAGCCATCACAGATAAAGAAGATGTTAAGATGCCAGAGAGAGACTCCTCAAGGGATAGCAGCGTATTCCTCTTCTCCAATCCTGTGCCTCTTCTGCACCAAATACATCTCCCATTTATGTATAGGTCTGTCTATAAGAAACTACCATGGCAATATTCAGATGATTTGATGTTTTTGTCAGCTGCAAATGGAATTATCCATTAGAAGACTAATGTGGAGTTCTCTATATTAGCAGCAGCAATAGGCTCTATCAAAATTAAATCCTGGAAACAAGGATGCAACATGCTGATTGAGCACTGGGAAAGTACCATGGTTAGCCGGCTGAGAGAAGAGCAGTAAGAATACCTGCTCGCAGACTACATTACAGCTTTCACCATTGGTAGGCCCCTTTGTTTTCGGTTTTGATTTTATTTAATTTTTCCTGGGAATTTATCAGTGTTTATTACCACCTCAACAAAAACAGCTGAAGAAAATCAGTGCAAAAAAACTATTAAAATTGTTCTTGGTAAATACCAGGGTTTAGTTTGGTGGAGCAAGAACAGGGGGAAAAAGTATCCAGTAGATGAATGCTTTAACAGAATTCAATGCGCTTTGCTGCAGAACTAAAACAGAACTCAAAACACAATGCTGCCACTTCTGAGTTTAGGAAAACAATATCCCTTCAAACCCCAAATAAAACTTTTTGTCTGAATAAACAGTTTACTGTTGTAGACTTAGAACTATATTAACATTTAATAATTGGGCCCAATATTCAAAAATATTTATAAACACTCACTATCTTATGTGAAGTCCTTCAGTGTAACTTCCCAAAGTCCTGCGTAGCGAAGGCTCGCAGCAAGCTTTTTAAGGAGTCTTTTCCAAGACCCATTCTCCTATAGCCTTGCATGTAGCTGAAATGTGTATGTGGCGGGCATGAGATTCATCAGGACATTCAGATGCACACGCACTTCAGAGCTTGCCTGCGTGCCTGTTTATTTATTGTGTGTATCTTCTAGACTAATACACAGCCTTACTTCAACAGACGGCTTTGCACATACACAGACTGATGTATTATTGTAATACACATCTTATGCAATGCATTTTATTTTCCTAATAAAACAAGTTATTTTTTATATATTTGAAGGACAGCAGGGTGAAAAATCAGAGGAAAAAACAATATAATTTTTGTTAAACCTGGGATTTTTTTTGGTAAAAATCGCTTTAAACTGAAAGCAAAGGAGCTTAACCATTGGTAATCCCAGGACTGTACCATTGGTAGCCCAAGATTTCTTAGTGATGAAAAGTGGAGATAGGGAAGGTTCAGTGAGACTCCCAGTATGGATGATAGTTCATCAGTTAATCAATATTTGACTAGTAAAAGAATGTTCTTTTCCTTCTGCCACCAGGTCAATTTAGTGCAATGTCAATTGACTAGTCATGGTCCATGAAAGCCAGTTTTTTTCTCTGAACGCAAGAGACACATCGAAGGATCACAGAGGGAATGCGTTTCTTCTCATACGACATTCCTAGGAGCAGGATGAAGAGACAAGAGCAAAGATATAAGGCAGGCAGGACAGAGAAAAGCATGGATGAGACAGCGAAGCAGGGTGGAGGGCATAGTCATGGTATGCATCCAAGGGCAGCATATATTAAGAATGACAAAGAATTTGGGATGACAATGTTTAGAGATGAAGTAGGCTAGTCTACAAAACAACAACAACAGTTTGCTAGCTAATCAACTCATCTCCTACCCTATCAAAACCAACGTGGGGTAGACAGAGAGAGCAGCATAACACACACACACACACACACACATACATACACACCCTTCTCCAAAGAACTCTATTGGCACTCAGACATCGAGCCCCAATCCTCCCCTAGAAACTGGGGTAAGTGTAGGGACAACCAACTTGTTTCACAAAGGCCTCTAATGAGTCATCAGAACTAGCTTATCAACCAGAGCTAATTTGACTAATGGCTATTAGCCAGGATGGGCAGGAATGGTGTCCCTAGCCTCTGTTTGCCAGAAGCTGGGACTGGGTGACAGGGCATGGCTCACTTGATGATAACCTGTCTGTTCATTCCCTTTGGGGGGTACCTGCCATTGGCCACTGTCAGAGGACAGGTTACTGGGCTTGATGGACCTTTTCTATGACCCAGTATGGCTGTTCTTATGACTCTCAGAAGAGAAGAAAGCTAAAAACTCTGGATACCATTACTTAACATCCCACCCCTTGCAAATCACTCCCCCAGAGGCTGAAATTCTGATAACAGTTAACACTGATTTCATAGGTTAGAGCAGCATTGTTCAACGAGGGATCTCTCAATGTCATGGAAAGAGAATGTTTATAACTATAGATTACAGCAGATGCTCTGCAATGACCAGTGCACTTAAAGTGAAGGGATTTTTGTTGTCACTTTCAATGCTCAGAAGTTACACTTCCAGAAAAACTAATTTTGAGCTAACATTTTCTATATATTGTCACAACCCAAAGACGACTTTTTTGAAAGTAGAGAAAAAAACTTCTAATCAAGTCCTATTTTATGCAACTGTGGATACCATCATCCATATCAACATCCTATTCTGAGTTACACTAATTTACTAATTATTAACCTGCCTGCACTCAAGACAATAAAGTGCTTATTCACACACTCAAAAATAGCTGGACTACAATCAACTTTTTAAAAACATCAGTTTTGTATGACATTTTTTACCTACTATTGTTACTAGTAACACCTTAGATCAGTGTAACTAGAAGATTGGAGAAATTTAAGATTAACTCAGCCCTTGCTAGAAGAATTCAGGTTCAGTCCAAGCAGTGAATAGTGAATTAAATCGGCTGAGGGCGACCTCTAGAGACACCAACAAGTATTTTATTGCTGTCCAGCATCAGTGCAGACATGGTTAGGTCAGTTTCTGTGGCTGGAACCATGCTAGCAACAGCTGTGTTTATACTCTGCTGTTGCTAGCACCATTCCCCTGACCACTGCAGGCAGAGATTCTCCTCCCCTTCGAGAATCAAGCTAGTCTGACTGTGCGATATTCCACCCATACATGGGCTATAGCAGGGTTTTCTAATGTGGCTCTGTAGATGAGTGCCTTGTCGCTCACAGTACAAATCAGCCAGAGACCTCAAAACCCAGTGTCCTTTTATTTCCCTGTGTTCGTTCCCACCACCATCTATGCACAACTCTGTACAATTCAATAGGAGTTAGGTAGCCACCCGGGGGACAGCTAGTTCCTTGCTCCTCTCGTTCCTCCCCCCTTTGCCACTTCCTTCCTGCCAGCTTTATAGACCTTCTCCCCAGCAGGCTCACAGGCCTTTAATGAGCCACACCCTGCCAGCTCCAATCAGTTCCCCTGTATGGGAGCTAGCAGGTTCTGAGCTAATAGGGGCTGGTTCAGAGCCTCTTGGGCCCGCACTCTGCTACAGGTTCCCAGAAAACAGGTCCTTCCACACTGGTCAGGGAAACCATGCAAGTAACAGCTATTTGTATTCTGTGGTCAGATTCCAAGAGTTATTTGGTATTCAGGTGAATACTAAACACTGGCATACACTGCATTGCTAGAGAACAGCATCTGAAATTGCTCTAACTTTTAATCTTTATCTTTCAGTTTAAGGAAAGTCTCAGTAGTTGCGTACTTGGAGAAATCATGCAGAGAATCAACCGATTTGATAAGTTCCTTTGAACGGTTTCAATCCACTGCAGCAGAACAGCTTGCAATGAGTTCCCCTGAGATCCGAGAGCCAAGGACTCAGGAATGAAGAGAGGTTCTGATTAACTAAGTGTTAAAATGGAGATAGTGACAGTGCCTTGCAAAACAGGTCTCCCAGAAAGGCCCGGATGACTCTGAAATGGCAGGGGATGCACTCCCTGGGTAAGTGATCTGAAGACTGATCTGCTCTGCACAAAAAAGTCTAAAAGAGCTAGAAAACACATTCTGTATTTAGGGGGCTCTGGTGGCTGTCCTGGCAGGATGGTGCTGGGTCAGCAGCTAGCTCAGGGGTTCTCAAGCTGGGGGTCGGAACCCCTCAGGGGGTCACAAGGTTATTACATGGGGGGTTCGCGAGCTGTCAGCCTCCACCCCAAACCCCGCTTTGCCTCCAGCAGTTATAACGGTGTTAGATATATAAAAGAGTGTTTCTAATGTACGGGGGGGGGTCACACTCAGAGGCTTGCTGTGTGAAAAGTCTCACCAGTACAGAAGATTGAGAACCACTGAACTAGCTCTTCCCCTATCTCAGGGAGCCAAGAATGTCCACTTCAGTTTTCAGTGGCATCATCCACTTTGGACTCCAGAAGCGAAGTCTGTGAGCTAGATGCTAAGTACAGAGCAGATGAGTGAAAGAGCTGCCTCAGTGCCAAACCACCTGTTGAGAGACTAACTGCAGCCCATTGGGGGGGCGGGGGGAGGGACAGAAAAGGAAGGAATGAAACTACCTCATAAGGGGAGCTGGAAGCCAAACTGTTCACACAGCATAATCAAGGAAAGGTTTCCAGTGTCCACGTTAGTCTCTGTAAAGCGAATGCTTCCAAGATGTTTAGAAGAGTCTTTGCCCTCCCCCTCCATCTACATCAAGAAAATAGTATAGTTACACCAGTATAGATCCTTGATGTAAACAACCTTAGCAGGGCTGACACCAGTGCAGCTTACTATATGTTGCCAGTGCCAGTTTCCTTAACATGCACAATGCCTAACAAGACTACTAGCTCTTGACATATTACAAGTGAACCCAGAACTTCAGGAAATGCTAAACATCTCTGAAGACCCCTAACTAGAAGCAGAGTAAGAGTGCAGGTGAAAGTGACAAACCCATTTACTTTTAAAAATAGATTATTAAAAGAGCATTTTAAGAGTAGCTGTAAGATAGAAACTGAGGTTCAGCTGTGCAGGGTGCCACAGTTGAGAGGAATGTCCTGACTTCAGTCTAGTTCCAATGGACATTGACACACACCCACCACCATCAGAATAAGCTGGACCAGAGTTCAGCAGACTTCACCATGACAGACAAGTACCCGAATGGCCCAGCACTCAGAAGAACAATGAGTCAGCTGGCAAGGTAAGAGCATTTTCACAATTTCCACCCAGCCTGTCTATCTCTAACCAGCGCTGTCACTCACTTAGGCCACGTCTACACCGGGAGGGGATCGAGTTAGCGGGTCTAGTGAAGACCCACAAAATCGACCGCAGAGCACTCTCTAGTCAACTCCGGTATGAGAAGAGTAAGGTAAGTCTACTGGAGAGCATCTCCTGTCGATACAGAGTGGTGTAGATACTACAGTAAGTTGGCCTAAGCTACGTCGACTCCAGCTATGTTATTCACATAGCTGGAGTAGTGTAACTTATGTTGACTTACCTGGTGGCGTAGACAAAGGTCTTCGAATCATAGAACCCATAAGTTAGAAGATCGCAAGGGTCATCCAGTCTAACCCCCTGCCAAGATGCAAGACTTGGGAGCCCCTACATTGTAATGAGACCATTACAAAATTAAAAAGAGGCTTATAAACCTCCTGGTTAAGAACATCCCTATGGGCACAAGTATTTTTCTTAGACCAGCACTGCATCCACTGGCTCAGCCTTCCTCTAGATCTGTTATGTTCATTTCAGCCCTGATCCTGCAACTAACTGCTTGTGAACAGGCTGCTGCTGTTAACTCCAATGATGCTCCAGGCAGGCACAGCAGCCTTCTCACATGCAAGAAGTTGCATGACTGAGGCCTTGTAAAGCTAGCATTTCCCACAGCACGGATGTTAGCTGAATAGCATTTAAAAACACAACATTATTTCTTTGCCCTCACAGGCGTTTGCAACACATTCCATTGTAGTATACTCTGAAAGCACCACTGGGCTCTCTTTCAGACCACAAATAGGCCTTGTTTTATTTACTATATTTAGCCCACATCCCTGAAGCAGCACATGGGACATCTGTAACAAAACACACCTCCAATTTAAAGAGCACCTTCAAAAAGGAAAAGAGTTGCGCTCTTGCCCCCACCCCACTCCCCTTTTCTTTGTGCTGCTCTATGATGTACAGAGAAGGCCTGAAATGGTTTTATAAATATAAACAGATGTTTTCCTGCCTGCGAAGTTATATTAGAATTTTAGGTCTTGTGAATGGACAGCTAGTGAAATGATGATGTCACAAGAGAATGAACACGGAAGCAATTGGGAGGAGAAAAGAGATTCAGTCAGACTGTTTCTAATTTATTTTGGGGTTGATTTTTGCAGAACATCAGTGACTAATGAGTACTTTCGGGGAAGGGATGTCTCTGTTAAAGGTTCAACACCTGCAAAAGCTGACAGACATCCCAGAGGCCTAAAAAGCATTGCAGCAAAACCAGGAAAGGCTAAAGTTGACATTCTTGCCATTTCTATGCAGAAAAATTAAAAGACACTTTCAAGACTTCTTTATACGTCCTAAAGGGGGAAAAACACCATTTTAAGTGCCCTTTGCAGGCCATTTTTAAAAGGAACATAAACAAAACATCTTTGGCTGACATCCTACTGTTCCAAGTAACATGCAAGATGACTGTAACTGACAGAGCAAAAAATAATTACCTATTTTTTCCCCAGGTTGTTTACTTTGACCATCTGACAGCATATTGTTACAGTCACTTTAATTACTTCACTATGGCTAGCACCCCATGTTTGTGGGAACTGGAAAAATTCAACTTTTAGTAATAGAAACATGCTATTTTCAGACTACAACATTTGCCAAGGAGATTTTGGGGCAGATGTAGAAACAGATACTTAATTTTAGAAAATGAGATACACATAACTAGATTTCACATTGACTACTTCATATTTTATAGTGTGTGGAGGGAAATTTCTCTTCTCAAGGAACTCAAAGTACAGTATGAGTCAAAGAGAAAACTGCAGATACTAAACTTGATATTTCTAAGAGACACTGCCTTCTTAACACACAATCATTCTTGGGACAAGCACAAGTTCCCTGCATTGAGGATCAAAGCTGGTAGACGTTCTGAGGACTGTTTCTTATATTTCAGAACACTGCATGCTGCTGTTTATCATTAGGGCTTCTATTTTTCAGTATTTGTATTTAGGAATTTTTCAGTTGTACATAGATGCCCAAAAACTGTGTGTGTGGCAGGGTTCCTGGGCTCTCTCTCATATATGGTAACGAGTAATAGTTATATACAATAGCATATATTACAGTAATGTAATGATGAGTCATCTCTTTGTAATATTCTCTAGTGCACTTTAACGTAATACTGTTTCAAACCTTTAGTGGCACCAGCAGGGTCAGCATGGACCAACTGATGTTCAACACAGTAGTGAGCTTTAGAAATCAAACCGTCACAGTCTGCATTACTCCTCTGTGCAGACAAGCCTTTAGATACAAGTAACCATTTCTAGGGTTATGCAAGGTAAACCCCTGATTTCTTTTTGGAGAAGGAGTTGGGTGGAGGGGTTGTGATCAATTAAAAAACAATCAGATGCATTGCTTACTACTTAATCAGCAGCCTCCATCACACCTGTAAAGGATGAGGTATGAAGTAGCTACATGGATGGGACAGAAATTGACTAGGTTTTGCAGAAGTGGCTCTGCAAAATATAAGGTTACAATTCTCTCTCTTTCAATCAAATATAGTCTTTTAAACAATGGTATTTCAATGCTTCACAACCAGCTCCAGTTACTATGTCAAAGGACAAGTAACACACACGACCTACAAGACAACAGGAGCTCCCAAGTTTCCTTACTGAGACCCAAAGGAAAATCAGTTTAGGAATGTGCTTTCCCCCAAGAGAGGATAGCCCTGGTCTGTCCTGGGCTCCCTGCCCCGTACATGAGGACATATTCCATTTGGAGGGCAGCTTGTCAGGAATTGGCTCACTCCTCCAGCCACTGTCCTGGAGCAGAACAGGCCCCCCTAAAAACCTGCCAAACAACCAGCGATGCCCAGGCCTGGGATGCAGGTTGCCAGGCAGCTTGTTGCCATAGGGACAGCAGATCACCAACCTCTTTGGATCCAACCGGACACAGACATGGCACTGAGGTCCCTAAGCCCCAGAGGGAGGAGTCCGTGTTCCCCCCAACACACACACGTGTCCCAGGGACCACAACCCTCCCTCCTTCCCCTAGAAATCAGAGCCACTAGCAGCTTCTTGCTGCCACCACCCCTGGGAAGTGGTGCTGGGCATTGGAGGAGCCCCCCTGTCCCCGGGGCCAGCCCACAGACACCTTCTTGTCCCAGATCTGCAGGGGCCCGGCCCAGCCCACCCCCGGGCCTGGTACCTTCTTGTCCCAGATCTGCAGGGGCCCGGCCCCCAGAGCTCCACCTCCCCCCCCCCCCGGGCCCGGTACCTTCTTGTCCCAGATCTGCAGGGGCCTGGCCCAGTCCCCCGGGCCCGGTACCTTCTTGCCCCAGATCTTCAGGGGCCCGGCCCAGCCCCCCCCCCGGGCCCGGTACCTTCTTGTCCCAGATCTTCAGGGGCCCGGCCCGGCCCCCAGAGCTCCCCCCCCCCGGGCCCGATACCTTCTTGTCCCAGATCTGCAGGGGCCCGGCCCGGCCCAGCCCAGCCCCCCCCCCCCCGGGCCCGGTACCTTCTTGTCCCAGATCTGCAGGGGCCCAGCCCCCCGGGCCCGGTACCTTCTTGCCCCAGATCTTCAGGGGCCCGGCCCAGCCCCCCCCCCGGGCCCGATACCTTCTTGTCCCAGATCTGCAGGGGCCCGGCCCGGCCCGGCCCCCAGAGCTGCCCCCCCCCCGGGCCCGGTACCTTCTTGTCCCAGATCTGCAGGGGCCCGGCCCCCAGAGCTGCCCCCCCCCGGGCCCGGTACCTTCTTGTCCCAGATCTGCAGGGGCCCGGCCCAGCCCGGCCCAGCCCAGCCCAGCCCCCCCTCGGGCCCGGTACCTTCTTGTCCCAGATCTGCAGGGGCCCGGCCCGGCCCGGCCCCCAGAGCTGCTCCCCCCTCCCCGGGCCCGGTACCTTCTTGTCCCAGATCTGCAGGGGCTTGCTGCCGATGCTGTACAGCACGGAGAGGAAGCCGCTCTGGAACGTGTTCTTGAACATCCCGCCGCCGGGCCAGGGGAAGGGTCTCCCGGCCGGCCCCGCCCGGCTCCCTCCGCTCCTCGCTGCCGCCGCCGAGCCCAAGCCACCCGCTTGCCGCGCGCAGGGAGATGTTAGGTCACTTCCCGCTCACAGGAAAGGGAGTAGTCTGCGTGAGATTCTTCCGCGCCTCGCAATGTTCTCCGTGATTGGCTCTATGCCGCTTGGTTCAGCCCCTTCGGTCAGGTCGCGGACCGTCACCAAGGGACTACTTTCCCCTCCAGCCGGAACTACTTCCCCCCTCCCCAGCCGAGGGGCCGTGTGTTGTCGGCGTGTGCGAACTGCTATGGCAACCGCCCTGAGCCGGTGGCCCCGCCCCTCGGGCTGAGGGAGGCGGAGGAGTCACAGACTCTCAGGGTGGGGAGGGACCTTGGGGGGTTCTAGTCCCGCCCCCTGCTCAAAGCAGGACCAATCCCCAAGTGACTTATCCCAGCCAGGACTTTGTCCAGCCTGACCTTAAAAACCTCTAAGGATGGAGATCCCACCACCTCCCTAGGGAACCCATTCCAGTGCTTCACCCTCCCAGTGAAATAGTGTTTCCTAATATCCAACCTAGACCTGCCCCACTGCAATTTGAGACCATTGCTCATTGTTCTGTCACCTGCCACCACTGAGAACAGTCTAGATCCATCCTCTTTGGAACCCCCCTTCACGTAGTTGAAAACAGCTATCAAATTCCCCCTCTTTCTTCTCCTCTGCAGACTAAACAATCCCAGTTCCCTCAGCTTCTCCTCATGAATTCACATGCCCCAGCCCCCTAATCATTTTTGTTACCCTCCACTGGACTCTGTCCAATTTTTCCACATCCTTCCTGTAGTGTAGGGCCCAAAACTGGACACAATATCCAGATGAGGCCTCACCAACATTGAATAGAGGGGAATGATCACGTCCCTCGATCTGCTGGCAATGCTCCAACTTATACAGCCCAAAATGCCATTAGCCTTCTTGGCAGTAAGGGCACACTGTTGATTCATAGCCAGCGTCTCATCCACTGGAACCCCTAGATCCTTTTCTGCAGAACTGCTGCCTAGCCACTCAGTCCCTAGTCTGTAGCAGTGCATGGGATTCTTCCGTCTTAAGTTCAGGACTGTGCATTTGTCCTTGTTGAACCTCATCAGATTTCTTTTGGCCCAATTCTCCAATTTGTCTAGGTCACTCTGGACCCTTTCCCTACCCTCCAGCATTTCTACCTCTCCCCCAAACTTAGTGTCATCTGCAAACTTGCTGAGGGTGCAATCCATCCCATCATCCAGATCATTAATAAAAATGTTGAACAAAACTAGCCCCAGGACCAGTCCCTGGGGCACTCTGCTTGATACTGGTTTCCAGCTAGACATCAAGTCATTGATCACTACCCATTGAGCCTGACGATCTAGCCAGCTTTCTATCCACCTTATAATCTGTTCATCCAATCCATACTTTTTAACTTGCTGGCAAGAATACTGTGGGAGACTGTATCAAAAACTTTGCTAAAGTCAAGCTATATCACATCCACTGCTTTCCCCATATACACAAAGCCAGTTATTTAATAATTGAAGGAGGGGCAAGGGAAGCTGGAGGAAGCAGAGGCGAGGTGGGAGATGGAGGGGAGGGGAAGGCTGGGGTAGACAGAAGAGGGGAGAGAAGGGGAAGCTGGGGGAGGCAGAGGAGGGGTGGGAGATGGGCAGGGAGGCAGAGGAGGGGTGTGGCGATGGAGAGGAGGGAGAGGCAGGGGGAGATAGAGGTAGAGGAGGGTTGGGGAGATGGAGGGGAGGAGGTGGCTGGGGGAGGCAGAGGAGGTGTGGGGAGATGAAAGGGAGGGGAAGACTGGGGGACAGGAAGATGGAAGGGAAGTAGAGGAGTTAGTTCTGGTTCTCAGTAAGTTTCCCCTGTGGGTTTATCTTCTTCCCTGTTGCGGTTCCTTCCTGGTGCGGGGCTTTGGGGAGGGAAATCGCTAGGCTGGAGCCCTGGTGCTGCATTTTGGGCTGTTGAGACACCAGCATGGGTTATGTTTTTTCCCTGCTTGTTTTAGCCTTCACAGGCCCTGGCAGGACAAGCCTTGCTTTCCTGCTTTCGCTGGGGGTCTCAGTGGAAGACTCAGAGCTGTGAGTTGGAAAGCTCTCCGCCCTTATAAAAGGGGAGCATGCTGCTGAATCTGTGACCAAAGAGCTTTTCTCCCAACTTTTTATACAAGTGTTGGAGTTTAAATTAGTTTGTAACAAAACCAACAAAAAGTCTTCATAAGACTCTCATCCTCCCATCCCTAAATTGGATCTCACATGCATGACCCCTCTTCTCCTATCCTATTAGCGCTTTGGTCATCTAGAGCAGGGGGTCTGAACTTGTTTCTTTCCAGGGCCACCCATTGGATTCAGGGGGCCTGGGGTCTTTGGCAGTAGGGGGCAGCAGGGGGCCCCCGGGCGTGTGGGAGGGCAGCGGAGTTTAATCGTTAACTGGAATCGAGAAGCATCAAGCTTATCAGTTAACTGGTTATACCATTACATCCCTACTCCGGGTGAGGGGGGGACAGGCTCAGGGCTTCGGCCAAGGGGAGGGCACGGACGTAAGGGGCGGAACCGTGGACAAGCCTCCCCAAAGGGGGGCTCCACCCATTGGATTCAGGGGGCCTGGGGTCTTTGGCAGTAGGGGGCAGCAGGGGGCCCCCGGGCGTGTGGGAGGGCAGCGGAGTTTAATCGTTAACTGGAATCGAGAAGCATCAAGCTTATCAGTTAACTGGTTATACCATTACATCCCTACTCCGGGTGAGGGGGGGACAGGCTCAGGGCTTCGGCCAAGGGGAGGGCACGGACGTAAGGGGCGGAACCGTGGACAAGCCTCCCCAAAGGGGGGCTCCACCCGCTGCCTATGGAGACAGCCCCAGTGCGCGCCCCTTGCCCCCATTGCTGGGCCTGCCCTGCAGAGGCATGGGGCTGACACAAGCAGCTGTGGGGAAGCCATGGGTAGCCTTGGCCAGGTCCTGTCCTTTCCCTTAGTCTCCATGAGTAGCTGACTTGCTGGCATGGCATCAGGCTGGGATCCTGTGGGGAGCGGGCCTGAAGGAGCCTTCCCCTGTCTGAGTCCAACCGGCTAGAGCCTGAACCTACCAGCGTGAAGCCCAGCCGCGTGGCAGCCTACCTTGCTTGAACCTCCACTCCAATTGCCTTCCAATCTAGGACACCTGGGCCTCAGCCAGGCCGTTTTCTTTCAAACAGAGGTTGAAAGGAAGGGAAGAAAGTTCTTCGCTGACAGATAGCCTCCCCCCACTTCAGCTCTGCTTTTCAATTCAGTAACATCATTTATGAGAGGAAAGAAGCAGGAGGCATGAAACATGTAAAACTAATCTGAGGGGAAGGCGGCCAGATTTGCTACGCTAATAATGTTAAACAGTTTTGAATATATCTGTTCGTTCAATTAGTGTGTAGGTGGATGGAAAAATGGCTAGCAACAATGAGTGGTTTTGAGGTTCCAGAATACCCCGTTTTACTCAACCTCCTTTTATATTTATTAAGTTGATTTGCTTTCACCACCAGTACAAATAGCTTTGTAAAATTGTGATGAAAATTAACCTGCCCAGACGTGCCATCATTCATAATGAAAAACATTTTCCTTACCCATTTTCTTTTTTAAAAAGAAGATTTTGACAGGAAATCAAGTGTTAGAACTATTAATTTTGATGTTTTTCCTCTTTACTTTGTAACTGTCAGTAAGACGTGCTGTTTGATCTTTTCTTACATATACTCCTGGGGGAATTCTGTAAGGAATCTATTTGTCAAAAACATTTCCAGAATTTTTTATGTGGTCTCTATTGTTACAGACATACTTGCTAACAGGTATTTTGAAATAAGCTACCAAAATAATTGAAAGTGGCATGATTATATGGGGTTATTTTGACAAAATATGCAGAATTTTAAAATATTAAATGCAGAATTTTTAATTTTTTGGCACAGAATTCCCCCAGGCGTAATGCGGGTGCATTTGTCTTGCAGGATCATGACCTTAGAATGAAAGCTCCATAGGGCAGGGATTGTCTCTCCTTTATGTATGTGTAAAGCACCAAGTATAATGGGGTCCTGGCTGGAGTCATTAAGTGCTACACCGATATTGTTATATGAGTAATAAGTTCCCTCCCAGGAGCTGAGGCTGCTTTTCTGGGACAGATCAACAGGGGCACGGGTTTATTTTTTAAAGTTTTTGTGAAGTGGCTCCAAAATAAACTTAGAAGAGAAAAACACACACAGCCCTCCCCAAGAATCTAGATTCAGGGTCCCCCAGGCTCTCCATTATCACTCCCCATTTATGAGCAATGAATACATTTCCTTTCCCTACCTGCTCTGCTCTTTGGCAACCCTGTGTTGCTGCAGATCTCTGAAGCACTGAGGTCCATAATTTTCAGGAGTAAAAAGATTCATGTGAAAATTCCTGCTTGATAAACCCCAAGCCAGAGAGAGACCTTAAAAAGAACATCCGATTTGATGTTTTCTCCCAGTGAGGGGGCACACACACCTCTCGTGAGCGCCTCCTGTCCAGTGTGTGCAAACCTGCACTCCCTTTCTCTGCTGGCAGTGGCCCCTGTCGCAGTTATCCTTGTCAGGAGGATTTCCAGTGGTTCATCACATGAAGGAATCCCATCTGGGTTAAAAGGTCCCATAGGGCCTATCACAGTGCCCTTGTCAGTATCTGCAGCCCTGTCTCTAGGCTGTTCTCAGCCCCTTCTGGGCTAGCTTTAAGTCTGTGTCTGCTCTGGTATAAAGCTGCATCCCCAGGGCTTTCTCCTTGGAGACTAAGTCCTGCCCTTCACTTGGGCCTCTTAACAAGCATTATCCCCTTCTTGGAGCTTACGCTACCCTGCCACTGTCCAGGACCCAGGCCCGTCCCCAACTCGGGGACCCTACAAATAGGAGCCACGTGCTGCTCCCTGTAATAGTTGCTGCTGCTGTTGTTCCCTGGCGCTTCCCCCGTAGTGCCTTCTACTTCACCCTTATCTCAGGGTTGAAGTTCTTCCTCACAGAATGTCAGTGTCACCAGATCCCTTAAACGCCAGCAAAGAGCACCATTCTTCCTCCTCTGGTCCCTGCCAGGAACTGACTAGCTCAGGCCTCGCAGCGGCTTTTATCTGAGCCTGCTGAGTTCTGATAGGCTGCAGAGAAGCAGCCTTTCTAGGCAGGCCTGAAGGACCCCCCTTTACTAGGACATGGGGGCCTCACGGGGCTCAGGACACCTCATCACAGTCCCCTTAGACACAAAGAACCCGAGTCTAAGAAGTGAATCACAAGTGCTTGATGCTGGAATGGATAAAAGACAAATGCCTGCTGATATAGAAGATAGTGTGAAGCAGCAGTTTTCAACCAGGAGTCTGGAACCCCCTGGGCCACAAGCAGGTTTCAGGGGGTCTGCCAAGCAGAGCCCAACGGTTGACTTGCTGGGGCCTAGGCCAGAAAGCTGAAGTACTGCGGTGCAGGGCTGAAGTCTGGGGCCCTGAGCCCCACCATCTGGGACTGAAGCCGAAGCCCAAGCAGTGTAGCTTTGCAGGGCCTGCTGGGGCATGGTGCCCCAGCCAATTGCCCTGCTTGCTACCCCCAAATATAATTATAGGTTATTAGGTTTGTGTCACGGAGTGTGGGGAGTCCAGTCCTGCACCCCTCTTCCTGGGACCCACAGTGACTCTTAGCCAGCCAGTAAAACAGAAGGTTTATTGGACAACAGGAACACAGGTTACAGCAGAGCTTGAAGGCACATTCAGGACCCCTCCATCGAGTCCTTCTGGCTTTCAGGGTGCTTGGATCCTAGCTAGGATACCCTGAATTCCGCCCACTCAGCCCCAAGCCCAAACTCCAACTGCTTCCCTCCTGCCACTCCCTTCCTTTGTCCACCTTCCCGGGCACAGGTGTTCACCTTTCCCCTCCCTTACCTAGCTCAGGTTACAGGCTCCGGTATCGTCCATCCCCTAAAGTCCTCCCCTGCTCTCCCATTCCCCACACAGACAGCCCCTACTCCATTACATCTCTCCCTCCTTCGAGACTGAACTGAGCGGGGTCACTCTGCCCAGTGACCTGGGGAAGTTCAGGGCCCCCTCTCCGGGACAACGCGTCCGCTATCAGGTTGGCACTTCCCTTCACATGGACCACGTCCATGTCATAGTCCTGCAGGAGCAGGCTCCACCTCAGGAGCTTGGCGTTGGCTCCTTTCATCTGGTGCAGCCAGGTCAGGGGAGAGTTGTCGGTGTGCATGGTGAAGTGTCGTCCAAAGAGATATGGCTCTAGCTTCTTAAGGGCCCACACCATGGCCAGGCATTCCTTCTCGACGGCCGCGTAGTTTTGCTCCTGGGGTAGCAGCTTCTTACTCAGGTACACGATGAGGTGTCTCTCCCCCTTTTCATCCTCCTGCATTAACACCGCCCCCAGTCCCGTGTCTGAGGCGTCGGTGAACACCATAAAGGGTTTGTCAAAATCTGGGTTTGCCAGAACTGGGCCACTAACCAGAGCCTCCTTCAGCGCCCGGAAAGCCTCCTGGCACTGCTCAGTCCAGATCACCTGGTCTGGCTTCCCCTTTTTGCACAGTTCAGTGATGGGGCCGGCTATGGCACTAAAGTGGGGCACGAACCTTCGATAGTACCCCGCGATCCCAATAAAGGCCTGGACTTGCTTTTTGGTTTTGGGAGCAGGCCAGTCTCTGATCACCTCCACCTTGGCTGGTTCCGGCTTCAGGCAGCCGCTTCCCACCCGATGGCCCAGGTAAGATACTTCAGCCATCCCCACCTTGCACTTCTCAGCCTTTACTGTTAACCCAGCCTTTCCGAGTTCGTCCAGGACTTGTTTAACCTGGGACATGTGGTCCTCCCAGGTCTGGCTGAAGACGCAGATGTCGTCAATATACGCCACTGCAAAACTCTCCATCCCCCTCAGTAGCTGATCCACCAGGCGCTGGAAGGTGACCGGTGCTCCCTTGAGGCCGAAGGGCAGGGTCAGAAACTCGTAGAGCCCCAGAGGGGTGATAAAGGCCGATTTCAGCCTGGCATCTGCGTCCAGCGGCACTTGCCAGTAGCCCTTTGTAAGATTCATAGTGGTGAGGTACCAAGCACCTCCCAGCTTGTCTAGGAGCTCGTCAGGCCTGGGCATGGGGTAGGCATCAGATACGGTAATGGCATTGAGCTTTCGATAGTCCACACAGAACCGGATTGACCCATCCTTCTTGGGAACCAGCACCACTGGCGAGGCCCAAGGGCTGGAAGACGGCTGGATCACCCCCAAAGCCAGCATGTCCCTGACCTCTCTTTCAAGATCCTGGGCAGTTTTACCAGTGACCCGAAAAGGGGAGCATCTTATAGGGGGATGTGACCTGGTCTCCACCCGGTGGACAGTCAAATTAGTGCGTCCAGGCTGGTTGGAAAACAGCTGTCAGTATAGATGCAGCACCCCCCTGATCTCAGCGTGCTGGCCCGGGGTCAGCTGATCAGAGAGGGGAATCGCCTCCAGGGGGGAACCAGCTTTAGTCCCTGGGAATAGATCCGCTAAGGGGTCATCTCCCCGCCCCTCGCAATGTCCACACACGGCCAGCACCACATTCCCCCTGTCATAGTATGGTTTCATCATGTTCACATGGTACACCCGACAGTGATGTGCCCGGTTTGACAGCTCCACCACATAGTTTACCTCATTCAGTTGCTTGATAACCTTGAAGGGCCCTTCCCAGGTGGCCTGGAGTTTGTTTCTCCCCCCGGGGATGAGAACCATCACCTGATCCCTGGTGGCGAAGGCACGGGCCCGTGCCGTGCAGTCATACCAGACCTTCTGCCTCCTCTGGGCTAGGGCCAGATTCTCCCTGGCCAGGCCCATGAGCTCGGCCAGTCTTTCCCAGAAGGTCAGGACATACTCCACCACTGACTATCCCTCAGGAGCGGCCTTCCCCTCCCATTCATCCCTCATCAGGTCTAGGAGCTCCCTTACCCGCCTTCCATACAACAGCTGGAAAGGTGAAAACCTGGTAGATTCCTGGGGTACCTCCCTGTACGCGAACAGCAAGTGAGGTAAGTACTTGTCCCAATCCTGCGGGTGCTGGTTCATAAATATTTTTAGCATCATCTTCAGCATCCCGTTGAACCTTTCCACCAGCCCGTTGGACTGGGGGTGATACGCTGAGGCCCAGTTGTGCTGGACCCCACATTTCTGCCATAAGGACCGGAGCAGGGCCGACATGAAGTTGGACCCCTGATCCGTTAAGACCTCCTTGGGGAACCCCACCCGGCTGAAAATTGTCAGCAGTGCATCTGCCACTGTGTCTGCTTCGACAGAGGACAAGGCCAACGCCTCGGGATAGCGAGTGGCAAAATCCACCACCACCAGGATGTATTTCTTCCCTGACCGGGTCATCTTGCTGAGGGGTCCCACTATGTCCATGGCCACCTTCTGGAAAGGTTCTTCTATGACGGGTAAAGGCCTCAAAGCCGCTTTCCCCTTGTCCCGGGCCTTCCCCACCCTCTGGCAGGAGTCACAGGATTGGCAGTACTGTCGGACCTGGGTAAAGACCCCAGGCCAGTAAAAGTTCTGTAGCAGCCTCTGCCTGGTGCGCCGGATTCCCTGGTGCCCTGCGAGAGGGATGTCATGGGCCAGGTACAGCAGCTTGTGGCGAAACTTCTGGGGGACCACCAGCTGCCTCCTGATCCCTCATGACTCTACTTCCCCTGGGGGAGCCCATTCTCGGTACAGGAACCCCTTCTCCCACAGGAACCTCTCCTTGCAACCTCTCCTCATGGTCTGTACTGCACTAAGGTCAGCCCGGTCCCTGGGCTTCCGCAAGGAGGGATCTTTCTGCAACTCGGCCTGGAACTCAGCAACTGGGACTGGGATGGGGATCGGCTCTCTCTTGCTGGCTGGGTCTGAGGCTGCAGCCGCTCTGAACTGTGCCCCTGGGCGTTCCCCGCCCCCTGGGTTAGGGTCCTGCACCTCGGGTGGAGTACCTTCCCCGTTGTCGGGTGCAGTGCCCTTTGCCGACTCTGACTACGAGTCACGACCAGGGCACTCTGGGTGTTACTAGGCCAGTCCTCGAGGTCCCCTCCCATTAACATGTCCATGGGCAAATATGGGTGTACCCCCACATCCTTGGGGCCCTGCTTGGCCCTCCACTTCAGGTGTACCCTCGCCACGGGCACCTTGGTACCACCCATGCTCATCAGGGTCAGGTAGGTGTCGGGCACCATCCGATCTGAGGCCACCACCTCGGGCCGGGCCAGCGTCACCTCTGCGCCCGTGTCCCAGTACCCAGTGACCTCTCTCCCATCTACCTCCAGGGAAACAATGCATTCTTTCTGGAGGGTCGGGCCCCACGCCCACTCGGTAAACCAAAAACCCGGAGCCTGGAGCATCCAGCCACCCAGAGGAGCTGACCTGGGGACCTCCTCCCTCCTCCACAGGTGGTATGTTGTCAGCCCCCCTTTCCTGGGAATGTAGCCCCTCCTCAGATTGGGTTTTTACCCAGTCCACCCTCTGCGGGTTGGGTCTGCTTGGTCTGTCCCTGAGCTTGGGGCACTGGGCCCATATGTGGCCTCGTTGGCCACAGCGATAGCAGCCCACATCTCGTGAGTCCCCTTGAGTGGGTCGGAGGGACCTGACACTGGATGTTCCCCTTTTGGGGGGGTTCTCCATAGGCCCCTTTTGGGAGGTCCCATGATGATTCTCTCTCTGCGTTGAAGCAGGCCTGCTCCTTCGAGACTCCTCCCTGCCATCCCCTGCCCGAATGTCCACAAATTGGTCGGCCAGCTGGCCTGCGTGCTGTGGGTTCTCCAGCTTCTGGTCCATCAACCACAGCCTCAAGTCGGACGGGCACTGCTCGTACAGGTGCTCCAGTATGAATAGGTCAAGCAGGTCCTCTTTAGTTTGGGCCCCAGCTGTCCACTTGCAGGCATACCCCTGCGCCTGGTTGACCAGTTGTAGGTATGTGACCTCACGGGTTTTATGCTGACTCCAGAACTTTTTCCGGTACATCTCAGGAGTCAGCCCAAACTCGCGAAGCAGGGCCTGTTTGAACAGTTCGTAGTCCCCTGCCTCCGCCCCTTTCAGTCGGCTGTACATCTCCACGGCTGTGGAGTCCAGTAAGGGGGTGAGTACTGCAATCCTGTCTGTAGGGTCAACCCCGTGCAGCTCGCAGGCATTCTCAAAGGCCGTCAGGAAGGTATCTATGTCCTCCCCCTCCTTACACCGGGGCAGCAAGTGCTTATCACAGCTCTTTGTAGGCTTGGGTCCCCCCTCACTCACCGCAGCCGGGGCCTCACTGCTCTTCAGCTGGGTCAGGTCCAGCTCATGTTTACGCTGTTTCTCCTTCTCCTCCAGCTCTTGCCTCTTTAACTTGAGCTCCTCCCGTCTCAGCTCCCTTTCATATTCCAGCCGCATCCGCTCCAAGGATGCCGAGCGTCGCTGGGAGGATCCCCTGCTGGGGGGTGAGCTTCACCAGGAGGATCCCCTGCTGGCCGGGGGGGTCACGGTGCCCTCCGTATTCACTGGGCTCCTCCTCGCCCTTCCCCTAGGCCTAGGAAGGGAGGGTCTCGGGAAGCCCTCGTCCGCCAGCTGACCACTCCCAGCGGGGACAGACACTGGTGCCTGCGCTGCATCTGCCAGGCTGCTTCCCTCAGAGACAGGGCTCCGTTCATTCATGCGCTCTCCCTGCTCCAGCTGGGCAATCAGCTGGTCCTTGGTGAGCCTCCCCGGGTGCAGCCCCCTCTGCTTGCACAGCTCCAGCAGGTCACACTTGCGCCACTTGGCATACATCTTCCTGCTGGCCACTCACAGTGCAGGGTGCTCGCCGCTCCCCACGGTTTCCAGGGGGACCCCTAGTGCACCAGCCCTTCTTGAGGTCACCACCTCTCTGCCAGGGTCGAGCTGTAGACTCCTCCGCCCCTGGGACCGCTCGCTGCAATCCCCCGGGGGACCCTGTAACTGCAAAGTCCTTCTCACTGGGCACACACTCCCAGGGGTTAATCACCCCTTCGTTTTACTGCTCCCCAGTCACTTACTACAGGAAGCGTCGTCCACGGGGTGCAGTATCTCCCACCGCTGCCACCAGTTGTCACGGAGTGTGGGGAGTCCAGTCCTGCACCCCTCTTCCTGGGACCCACAGTGACTCTTAGCCAGCCAGTAAAACAGAAGGTTTATTGGACAACAGGAACACAGGTTACAGTAGAGCTTGCAGGCACAGTCAGGACCCCTCCATCGAGTCCTTCTGGACTTTCAGGGTGCTTGGATCCTAGCTAGGATACCCTGACTTCCGCCCACACAGCCCCAAGCCCAAACTCCAACTGCTTCCCTCCTGCCACTCCCTTCCTTTGTCCACCTTCCCGGGCAAAGGTGTTGACCTTTCCCCTCCCTTACCTAGCTCAGGTATCGTCCATCCCCTAAAGTCCTCCCCTACTCTCCCATTCCCCACACAGACAGCCCCTACTCCATCACAGGTTGGAAGGGACCTCAGGAGATCATCTAGTCCAACCCCCTGCTCAAAGCAGGACCAATCCCCAACTAGCCCCCTCAAGGATTGAACTTGAGGCCAATGTTCAAACCACTGACTATCCCTCCCTCCAAATATAATTTGAGATATACCTATCTCATAGAGCTAGAAGGGACCTTGAAAGGTCATCGATTCCAGCCCCCTGCCTTCACTAGCAGGACCAAGTACTGATTTTGCCCCAAATCCCTAACTAGCCCCCTCAAGGATTGAGCTCACAACCCTGGGTTTAAGAGGCCAATGCTCAAACCACTGAGCTATCCCTCCCCTCACAATACAGGCCTTGGCTTTTATATGCAGAAAAACAGTTGTTGGGGCACAGGTGGGCTGTGGAGTTTTTATAGCATGTTGGGGGGGTGCTCCATGGGTGGTGGGTGAACCCCTGCTTTAGGGAGACTAGCCTGCCAGCACCACTCCTTCCGCCCAAGGCCCCGCCCCCGCATGCCAGAGCCTTGAATTCCCCTCCCCCTAAAAGGAGCAACCCCGAGGGGCTCCTGCAACTGGAGAGGAGCCCCAGCATGACCACCCCAGCCACATTGGACCAAGCTGTCACCACTGCCCCAGAGCACCAGGCCGAGCCGCCAGCCTCCCTGAGTGCCAGACCTCTCCCAGCGCCAGGCCGAGCCAATGGCCTCCCAGAGCGCCAGCTCCTCCTGCCCCTGAAGGCCCTCCTCTGCCCCACCAAGCTGCTGGCCCCAGTGCCCGGCTGAACCTCCATATCCCTCCTCACCTCCCCACCCCCCACCCCAAAGAGGAGGGACGTGGGGAGCAGCAGGGACCTCCAGGATGGGGTGTGTGGAATGGAGGAGGCAGTGGGGGTCTCGGAGAAGCGCTGGGTGTCCGACGGCAGCGCCAGGGAAACCTTCCCTGGCTTATTATACCCGCCACCCACGGAGAGCTCAGAAAGAAAAAGGCTGAGAATTCCTGGGAGATGGTTGCAGCACAATGACTCCTAACTGGCTCTGGGTGGTGTCTAAACCTCTTTTTAAGTCTCAGGCCATTGCAAGCTGCCCCTGAGTCATAGTTGTACATTGTAATGACCAACGGACACAGGGATAACCAGACTGTTGAAATGACAGCCTGAGCGTAGACCTCCTGCAGCAGAAATGAACCCCTAAATGTACCATTTAGCCCTGGCTCAGGCGGAGTCTACCCCGCTCTGGCAAGCTGCTGTCTGTGTCAATACACCCCACTCTGCAGTTTGTTCTGCCAATAAAGTATTATCGAACTGAACTGAGCTGCGAGAAGCCAAGCCATTTTGGGGCAATTGTGATCTCCTTTCCCTTCTCGTGTTCACTCATCCACGTTTAATAGTATACCAAGGCTGTTCCAGCCCATGAACCCGTGGCCAGTACATTGGAGCTAATGAGATGACTGATCTCATACCTAATGAACACTTATTGCCTGAATACATTTTTTAAACATCCCACTTTTCCTTTTGCAGCCACTGGCAGTTTTCTGCAGGAGGGTTTTTTTTTTTTTTTCTTCTGGTATAACTACAGCAGCTCATAATTTTTGATTCCTCAGAGAGCTGTAGCTTCTTGTGTTTTCGTGAGGTATCTGCATTTATTTTTTTCTTGCTGGATCAGCATGGAGGTAGCATTTGTGGAATGTGTTTGCATCACTCCAGACTTCACCTAGTCTGGAATTTTATGTAAAATGCCAATGAATCTACCAGAAAGTCTAGTTAATAAAAATCAGTCATTTAGACAGGGTGTGACTCAGCGATCTGAATTTGAGGTCTAGCCTCTGACTGAACAGCCGTAACATCGAGTTTAGCCCCTGGAGGGCAGCATCTCACATGGTTCTCAAATCATTCCCTTATTCAGTTCCACAAAGAGATATTTAAGAATCAGTTCCTAGACCTCCTTGGCCAGAGGGAACAGGAACCCAGGCACCTCTGTTGATGAATAGCAATGACCCTCCCTCTTCTAAAAACCCACTATGCATTTCCTCCAGCAGCTAGGCAATCTCACTGCTTCAGGTTCCCTGCCAGACTGGAGCTGACTCAAGGCTGCAGAAACATGCCTGAAGCTTTGAAGTTCTCCCATCCACCGATGCAGCACTAAGGGGAAAGCCTTAACGCTGGAGGCTTCTGCCCGTTTGGATAAGACTTTTTAAAGTCTCTCTAAAACTACTGATTCAAAAACTAAATCAAACCCAGAACCTCCCAAACACTGAACAATGTGCAAAAAGCATCTCCCTGCAGCCTTGCAGTTAGTTCTTACTGGTGCATGTCTCTTTAGTGAATTTAGACTACAATTATTTCACTGACATTTAGAAAACCTAATAGCTCACAATGGGCTTGATCCTGCACCCATTGACATCAATGGTAAAGCTCTCCTTGGCTTCAGTGGGGCTGGGGCCGGGGCAGGCACCATGGAGCATATTACCAGGGAAGTGTTCCATATAAATAATGTTTGTACATAATGTTAGTCACTCTAATCCCTTGCCACTGGGAGACACTCCAGCACCAGGCACCAAGGAAGGGCTGGACAAAGTGCCTAGGAGGGGAGCAATGACAATTTAGAGGCTGGGATGAATTTGGGCCTAGATACAGTGATCTTGTTTTGTTCCTACAGCTTTAAATGTATGTAGGTGCATGGCTGGGGAAGTAGCACCAATACTCAGAAGAGCTGATGTGGCACTATAGAATCATAAAATATCAGGGTTGGAAGGGACCTCAGGAGGTATCTAATCCAACCCCCTGCTCAAAGCAGGACCAATCCCCAGACAGATTTTTGCCCCAGATCCCCAAATGGCCCCCTTAAGGAGTGACCTCACAACCCTGGGTTTAGCAGGCCAATGTTCAACCCACTGAGCTATCCCTCCCCCCGAGAGTGATATAAGGTCAACTACAGTCACAGGTGAGGTGTGCTCAGGACCGCAAGTGATGGGCAGCAAGTTACATAAAAGGACTGGACAATCTACCACCACCATCTTGCCCTACAGACACAGGCAACTCCCCTCCTCCCCTACCACAAAGAGGCCATTGGAGTAAGTCTCAATAATCCCTTTGCATTTGTTTAGCCTTCAAAGCCCTTTGCAAATATTAACAGGCTGAGCCTCAAGACGCCCCTCGTGTGGAGTAGGGAATATCATTCCCAATGTACAGGTGGGAACTGGGGTTCAAGGAGGTCAGTAGCAGATTCAGACCCCTTACTCACATGGAGTAGTACCTTACTCTGTGTATTGTCTCAACTCGTTCAGGGGACTATCCAAGAATCAAGAAACTATTACCGCTGTGCCTAGGTGACTTGCCTGAGGTCATCCACTGAATCAGTAGCAGGCCTGTAAACAAAACCCAGGAGTCTTGAGCCCTCCTGTTTTAATCCTTACATAATACTTACTCCCTAGAAAACAGACAAGTGGTTATCTTATTTTTCTCTCTCTCTATTGTGGGCTTTGCATGAAGGTAGTGTTTTTCTTAATGTAATTCAAACAGCTCCTATACAGCCCCCTGAACCAATCTGACTAAACTAGCTATTGCTCTTGCTGAACCAACATGGTGGCTTTGGCAGTGTTCCTGAATCTGGACTCTAACAAAGACCCAGATCTTCCAAGGTAGTTAGGGACCAAAATGCCTTTGAGGGTCTTTGTGCTACTGCATCTGCAGTCATGCTGCCTGGGGATGGTTTATTTCCTATAAGTCTCCATGGTAGAGAAACACTGTCCAAATCTGTTTTCATATTCAGAAATGTTCCTTATCCGCGGACTATCAAAAACAGTGCAGAGAATTAAACAACCCTGATTTTTCACACTGCTTGGACAGTGAAAGCAGAGTGATCACTTTCACTTTGCTTCTAATCATTTTCACTTTCAGTTTCCAATGCAACATCCCAGTGCTGCTGGATTTGCATTTCCAGCACTGCAGCTTGGGGAACATTTAAAATATTCCTGTGGAAAAAATCGTCATGCACACATTCCGGCTAGATCCCTAATAAATCCCTTCTCACACCCCACTTTACTTTTATAATATGGAAACATCTAATATCCCAGTGCCATAGACAGACACAGCAGTAGAGCTGATTGAAATTCAGAACCTCTGCTTGTGGGAAATGTTGACATTTCACAATTAGTTTTTTTCAGAATTGGAATTTCTGAAAAATAGAAATTCTGGAAAAAAAATTCACTTTGACATTTTTCCCACCGGAACTTTGGTCTAAATCAATCCAATTTCACAAAAATGGCAATTTCTGACAGAAGATTCTGTTAAAAATTTCCCAAGCAGTTTTATGAGAGAATAATTTTAAGCATGTGTGCAGACCCATTGACTTCAACAGCTCTATTCCTGTGGAAAAGCTAAGCATGGAAGTGTTTGCAGGAGTGAGGTCTAAATTTTGGACCCCAAATCAATTGATAGTGTTCCTGTAATTCACAAATCTTTTATTTTTAATGATGCAGCATGGATGAAATGGGGCGGGAGGAAGAGAATCTCACAGAAAAATTTTTAATGAAAAGGATTAGTTATGGGGTAACTGCTGTGCTAAGTACATATTTTGGCTTGACAGTAGCTAATACCTGACTGCCACTTCCCCGAGGGAAACAGCTGGTCTGTTTTCAATATACTGGGTTATAAATAATTTGTCCAATTTCATTTTATTTTTAAAATCAAAACTCTTTTTGAATTCCACCAGAGAAGAGAGCTCTTTAAAGCGTGAGCGTACTCTGAAAGGTGACTAGAAAAATGGCACTCTCTCACTCAGATCTGCTCTCTTTCTGTAGTAAGAGTCATGCCTGCTAACTTTGGCCCCCATCATGCAAACATTCACATAAGTAACCTTACTCACCCCAGGAGTCCCGTTAAAATCAATCAGACTACTCACACCAGCAGAAGTGATTGCAGGATTGGGGACTAAAATACATTTTTTGCTGCTTTTTATACCTTTTAACCCTCCAGAGCAACGCAGCTAAGACAGCATGAGCTGGATTCAATTCCTCCATGTGCATCAACAACAGAACTGTTTACTAAGTTCCAATCAGTTACATCTGAAGGCAATGGGACCACATAGGTGTCACTGAGGACATAATTTAGCCTGCCAAACCTTTATTACTGGCGATGATGCATAAGAAAGATCACAGCCTGACTCTCAAAATCCAGGCTGAGTTTGAGCAGCTGGCAGAAGACACCTCCCCCCATCTAATTACTTATAATTAAGCAGATTTGCTCCAGAATCACTGAAAAAAAATGCTAAATGAGGAGCCCCAAAATGCCATTTTTACAATAATTTTTCTGAGTAGACCCATATCTGCAGTTTATTAGAGTTTGTCTTAAACAATCATGCATCTATTTCACATCTTTTTAAACTGATTTTTTTAAAGCAATCCAGCAAGATCCCTTTGTTGTCAGTTTCAGCTTGGAGTGGCACAAAAAAAATTAAGCTCCCAAAATAATTAAGACAGGTGTCTTTATCAAGACCAACTTTATCAAGACCAGCTAGATACCAGGGCAAGATCTAAATGAATTAAGGCCTTGATCCTGCAACAACTTACACACATGCTTAACTTTATACACCTGAGTAGTTCCATTGCCTTCAATGACAATTCACAGGGCCTGATCCAAAACCTATTGAAGTCAATGGGAGTATGTCCATTAGTTTCAATTGCCTTTGGATCTAGCCTGCAGTCCTTAAAGTTAAGCACATACATCAGTCACAGTCTCTTACTGTCACGTCTCTCACAAACCAAACCCGCACCCACCCTCCTCCACAAGCAACTAAAAACACACCAGAAGTAATAACACATTATTTAAAAATTAGAACTATATTTAGTCAATTGGTTAGAGTACAAACACTTTATACAACACAGTTAAATAAATGACTCCATAAATCCAATCTGTTAACACATGAGATGAGGGCAAATATACAGCTGCCATTCCTGAATAGCCCAGCCCCTCATTCATCCACTGTGCAGATGCTGTTCAGACACTCATCTTACAGCTAGCTGTTTTGCACAAGCAATATACATGGAAACATTTTGTGTTTTCAAACCATTTGTCCTAGTTTCTCAGTGAATTCTAAAGAAAAATCAAGGCAATTTCAACTTTTATCCAAGGCATCTCCATTCTCTCTCCTCCTCCCAAGAGACGTGTAATGCAGGAAACGATGCTAAAAACAGGCATAAAAAACAGAGTCACCTAACGAAATGCTAATATGTGTCAATATCGAAGGCTGGAATTTGTAAAGAAGCCTAAGGTAGGAAGATAGATCTCCAGCACTCATGGAATTTGCAATGGGATTTAGGCACCTAACTCCTTTCAGCGCCTTTGAAAATCCCAGCCCAGTACTGTGCTGGAGAAAAAACTGTTTTAACCTGTGTCCCAGTCTGGCTCCCATTTGAGGAGGAGTAAGCCCCTAATCTCCATTTGTATAAACCTGGCCCCTGATCCTGCAGGCTGACCTGGACCCTGTGTCTGTGTGGAGCCCCACTGAAGTCAGTGGGGAGCCCAGATCAGCATGGGCGTCTGCCCAGTGGGCAGGATCAGGACCTTGCAGCACTGCCTGTGACCCCTGAAAATGGCAGATGTTTCTGAGTCCGTCCGATCACCAGAGAAGCTGTTGGTATATTACACTCTCCCTTTGATTTCCAATGTGGGTTTTGGCAACTGTGCACTAGTTTCTACTATGCTTTTTTCACATTAAATACACTAGGAAGAGGCCTCCATCCTGGCAGAATTCTGTGGCTCTGAGATAGTAAATGAAGGTCTATCTCCAAAAATAAATCCTCCTCCAAATAATTTGTTTTTTTTTTCTACAGAGTACCCTGGAAATCAGATGACTTTCAAAGTGATGAGACCTTCAGGAACCCTCCAAAATATTGGCATAAGACATGTCAAATCTAGGTGCCCCTCTGAAATCCAACAGTGCTGCACATGTTTACGGAAAGGAATTATACAGATAATAAATCCTTCCTCTCAATAATTATTCATCTATTGCTTATCCTAATCATACACACACTTCACAGGACCTTGTAAATGTCACATGAGTGAGGGCATGACCCAAAGCCCATTCAATTCAATGGGAGTATTTCCACTGACTTTGATGGCTGGGGATCAAGCCCTGGCTGTGGAGGTCCACAAGAAGCAATCGTAGAGTTTTTTCAGAATAACCCGAGTCCTCTTTTCCCCATAAAGAGACATTACATGCTCATTGTTCAAGGACTAGCAAACCCTATACAAAACATAGCTGTGGGCATTATCTTGACCAGCCCTTATGCCATCTTTGAAGAGCAAGGAAACAATCTGTATTTAACTACAGGCCAGACAAGCTCAACGTCTTGTTGTCAAAAGGGAGCCAGAAGATTTTCCATTTGCTATTTAATCCTACTCAAGTCGTGTGATTTGCTATAGTGCCTCACGTGGCTCTTGGCTCACAACTGGGCTTCACGCACGTTTTTACTTCCTGCCAACCTTTTGAGGTGGTATGGACAGGAGACAATATCTTTAATTTAAACAGAAAAGCTTAATCTACTCACACAGAGCCTCTATTCCCTCTACAGGAAATAGAACCTACCCAAGACTAAACTAATCGGAGAACAAATCTTTGTCTAGAAGAGGTACTGGAATCTAAGCTTATATAAATGCAGGGATGGTGAAGACAGCAAGATACTTGTTTGCTTGAGCTAAAAATCACCGTGCAACTCACGCAGAGCAGAAATGCCACATGTGGTTTTGAGAGTGGTCATTATCGCTCAATGAAGAGAGGATAGCCTGAACCACCATTATTCCTAATGGAGTTATCTGCACAAGCCAACCAAAGCAAGACCAAAGCTTCTCAGCCACTGAGTCTACAAAAGCCTTAGAAAGGGAGAGAGAGAGAAACAAGCCTGTTTCTAGGCAGCATCGTATTCCCTTTGTTCTCTAGTTCGAACGCCAGCTGGGATGGAAACAGAAGGTGTTAAGCCTTCTTCTCATGTCTCACCTGAAGTTACAATTACGAGAGGGACAACAGTTATTTGCCCAGCAAATCGCCAGGACGTTATATCTGGTTACAGGTGAAAAAGTAGAAGCAGGAGCAGATTAACTCCAAAATCCTGTTTTCATGCCACCATCCTTAGCAATAATGAAGGGAAAAATATATGCAGGTGGATGAGACTCCATAATATACCAGACCATAATGAGATCATGGATTTAAGGGGCCAAAGCAGCAGAGCAAATCTTTGCCTAGAGGATGGTGGTACCGGAATCTCACAGCACATTTCTCAGGGGACTTTTTAACAGAGTGTGGCTCAGACTTTTAGGTCTGATGCTCTTAAAGCCAGTAAAACAGCTAGTGTGATAGATGCAGCAGACTTTCATAGTTCAACATTTCAGTGATTTCAACTTGAAAATTAGATTTCTCTTTTTTAAAAAAAGTATGTTTACATGGTGACAGGAATTATTTTGAAAAAATGTAAACATTCCCCCCTCCCTGCACATAGTTCATATGCTGGGAACTTTCCAAGCTTGTTGGAATTGTATCCCGGTGGCAAGAGATGACAAACCAGCAAGTCACCATTTAAATGATATAGAGCTTTGACTAATTATGAGGTCTTTGGTTTTGCCAGTTTAATGGCCTGGGGATGCTTGCGAGAACTTTTCCTGGGTGAAGGTGACCACTGCAAAAGGCGGTGGTCAACAGGATTTTGAGTTCTACACTTTGTGTTAACTTTGGGGAAGGGAACTAAGAAAAAGGAAAACATCGCCGGGCCAGATTTTGACTGCGTCACCTCGGCTGAGTATCACCTGAACTCCATGAATGGTCCCACTGACTTCGGTGAAGTTAAATACTATTCACCGGGAGAAAAGGGACCAGAAGCTAGGCCTAGATCTACAAAGGTCTTTAGGCACCTAACTCCCATTGATTTCACTGGCAGCTCTTTGAAGATAAGGTAGAACCGCATGACCACACAAAAGAGATAATGGATAAGGGCCCATCCAATGAGCAAGCCAAGAAAAGAACTTTGGCAGAAAGGAACGTCTACAACATGACGGCAGGAGAAGCTGTTGAACAGACGGCTCCTTACAGATGGGAAAGTTGGACACAGAAAGACCAAGGATGGAGGTTCGGAAACTGTCGCAGTTGCTGAATCCTGACTTGCAGACGCTCACTAAGCGGAGCCTGGGACAAAGCAGAGGAGGTGTGTCTGTCGCTGGACAAGAGCTCAAGAAGTTAAAGGGGAACTGTCAGGTAGTCCAAGTTTCAAAATTTGACCTACCTTAAAGACCAGTACTGGCCAGAAGGAAGTTCTCTTTTTCTGCAGAATTCTTTCCTTTTGAATCCACTTTGCTGCTGAATTATTATTTTTTTTAGGTTACTTCCTAGTTTCACCAAACCCAGGCAAAAAGATAGATCACCACAGTGCTGCTCCTGCAGCAGCAGCCTATCAGGACAGGTCTAGCCCTGTGCGGACACTGACAAGGCCAGGAAGTGGGGAGGAGGGAAGTCACATTTGCCTGTGCAGGATTCGAAAAGACGAGTGAGATGGTGAGGAAAAGGCTCAGCATTTTGACAAATGGCAAACAGTGATCGGTAGGCAAAGAGCGGTTTATTTCTGGAGCTTCTCTGAGGGTGTTACAAATAAGGGAGTGTAAAAAGAAAATTAAAACGAAAAAAGTAGTCAACAGTGCCCCTTTAAAGACAGGCGATTGAGGATGTATCAAGCAGGGGGCAGGGCGCACATGAGCAAAGGGAGACGGTTGGGACAAAGGTGAGTGATGAGATGGAGGCTGGGATGCAGTAGGAAGCCACTGTCCTATGCAAATTGGCCTATTGTAACTGAAAATAGACCTCTTTCTATGCGGCTTCTGTAGCACTCTGTATGGATGGCACATCCAGTTCCTTTCCTTGGTGAAACTGTTTCTCAGGGTCAGGCCATTTTAAGAAGGTGATGTTAAGCATAAAGGGAGGCCTAGGTTGGATTTAACCAGGATGGGAGTCAGGTTACCGTAGTGACCAGGCTGTCCCATCTACACTACAAGGACTACAGTGCTGGGGTACCCAGTTACAACACAGCAGAGCCATGGCACGTTTGTGCTGTGCCTGTGCAGATGGGACCCTGTTCTGACACGAGCTACAGCCTGATTGGGCCAACGGTTTAGTTCTAGGTACACAGGCAAGTCTGAAGCACAGACTGATTGCCTCTGGGGAAGGCTTACTGAAGACATCCCCAGGGACCCTTCCCCATCAGCTCCTCGGCCCTGAAAAACCAAGCAGGGCTAGCATATATTCCTGTGAACACAACTAGGAATCTGGTAAGCGGGGAGTGGCAGAGGCCACAACACATTAAAGGCATAGAGCCCATTTTAAGATTCCACCTGCATAGTTTTTCCCCTTAAGCAAATCCCTCAGCTGCACTGCCCAGCACTGCCCTAGATACATAGACCCACACATGGAAACAGAAGATAAATACAGAGTTTATATACACACGCACACATACATAGCACCACTTCTATAAGGCTTAGAAGATACTAAACGAACATTACAGGGAGGTGCTTGTTATAAAGAGGTATTTATAATGAGCTTCCAAAGAGCCAGGAGACACAACATACAGCAGATAGCCTTATATCAGAGGTAGCCTTACAACAGACAGCTTCAGTACCAAGGCGCTGGATAAAAACTATGCGAGGGGAGCTAGAGGCAGAGAGGAGGGCCGGAGAAAAGAAATGACAAAGTCCTGCTGGGATTTTAAAAAGTAGTTTCAAGCGTCTGGGTTTGTTAATTTCAAGCTTGAGCTCACTGGCTCGGAAATGCTGTCTGCCCAGTGCAGAGAGACAGCTGGGATATACACTTGACGACTGAGCAGGTGACGAGTTGGCTGCTGTGACAGAGATCTCTTCCTTAACCGAGGGTGTTAGGAAATGCAAGTGGCACCACTACTGCTAGCAGGAAGGCGGTTTGATATGAGCGGAGTTAGAGGGACAGACGAAGCAGGGAGAAAGCCCTGGTTTACTCCACCAGCGGTTCGATTCACTACCCAGATGTAGGTGCAGCTCAAGGCAGTGGCCGAGGAGGAAGTCAGAAGCACTCCAGGGAGCAGTCACTGAAGAGGAAACATTGTTAGCACTGCTGGTTCTGCCCGGGGTACTTGCAGAGTTGGGGGGCAGAAAGGAGGGCTCAGTGGTCCCCACAGAGAACTATGAGGGTAAGGAGTCTACTGTGTTTAGGATTAATGAGAATGCCCCAGCCCTCCTGAGCAGGGGAGAGGCTCAGAGGACTGAAGTCACCCATTGTGTGTGTCCATGGCAGGGGTGTTGGTGCAGACACAGGGGCTATCTCATCTTTTTAAATCCAGCTGGGATCTCCAGGCAGCCAGACCCTGAACTAGAGTTGTAAAGGCCTCCCTTGATTAGAACATCTCGAGAGACCTCACCCTGTACCACATCCTTCTCAGCTGGGGTAGGGAAGGAGAAAGTGTTTGCGCCTTCCCTGGCTCTGCCATTCATTCAGAGACGGGGGGAAGGAGGGGCAAATGGGATACTAGCTAAAAGTGGCAGCCAGTCTCACCCTCTGCTGTGGGGCAGACACCACATGGGGAACCAAGCATCTAGTGTTTATCCAGGCCTCCGAAGGAGCTTAACACTGAGGGAAAGATGGCAGACCCAGGGTAGAGTTTTCCTATCGATTTCCGAGCTCCTGTCCTCCGGTAGCCCGGCTGCTTAAGCCCCTGCCCAGTAGTTGGAGGCAGCAGGCTCTAGCCTACTATCGTACAACAGATTCACACTCTTCCCCCCACAGAAAACAAGTGAACAGCAGTAGACAGCACCAGGAAGGGCTCCAAACAACCTCAGCACCCTCCACTGCAGGGGGGCACTCCCCATGGCTCCTTCCATACTGAATACTCTCCATACATTTCTTTTAAAACTTTTATTCAATAATATAGAATTCCTTTAATTATAATATAGAACTGTCCATCATGCCGTATTCCCCCCCTCCCCACCCGCTGCCCCCTCCCTGCCGCATCAAATCTGGAGCCAGCTAGTTAATAGGTTATGCTGGGGTTCGGGGGGGGAGGGGGGCGCAAAGGTCAGCATGGGGGGGGCAACATTAGCCAACAACCGTTTTGCATACCCTTCACATTTTCCATGCTTTCTGGTCAGGAAGAGGTCAACAGGAAGTCAAAGGCAGAGGAACCTTTTACATTCAGAAGTAAGGTTTGTGTTTATAAACTGGTGAGTGCCATGGAGCCGGTGCGGTCTCTGGTCTCGTCCCCTGCCACCGCAACGCCGTCTGGCCGCCAGCTCTGTACACACGCTGATAAGACGTTTGATTTGGTTCTTGTTCTGCTTATGGAAAATTGGGAGGAACAGCATCGGACCTAGGGAGAGATGGGAGGAGGGAAGTGAGCATCAGACGCGAGCCGCAGTTGATGCCAATGTGTTGCCAGAACTTTTTCCTTCTTCAGCACCTAGTAGATTGAACGCAGGGCCAAGGAGACAGAAGCAGGTTCTAATCCTTCCCCCACAACTTACTCCCTACATAGGCTTGAGCATATCATGGAACCTATGTCCCTCAGTTTCCCTATCTGTAAAGCAGGATAATACTGACCCAATTCCCAAGGGTGGCATGAGTCTTACATGGTGCTTTGAAGATGTCAGCATTGTAGGAGAGCTAAGTTACTATTGCATGGAATAGCAGGTGAATCAAAATCTGTTTTTTCCACCTTGCCTCCCATACTTATGGCTCGCAATGCCCCCCTGGGATAACATTCTTATTGGGGGCCAGTAGGAGTCTCTCTGTGCCCCCAACACGTTCTCACCCCCACTGAGATGCCTGCATCACCCCAAGCCTCTCCATGCACTAGTTCCAACATGCTCTCAGGCCCTGCTGCTCTTGAGAGCAAGGCATCAAGCTCAGGTTCTGAACTGCAGCCCATCACAAGGTGCTGTAGCACTGGGCCGGGTTGGTAGGCGGGAAATTTTCACTGTACGTTTGCGAGCTCACCCGTCTCATTGCCATATCTGTGCCAGATTCCTGAGCAAAGAAGAAGAGGTGTGGTCAGGGATCTCCCTTGCCCCCTTTCTTTCTGAAGACAAAGCGTTTTTCACCACCATAAGGAAAAGTAGATGTGAACAGGGGGAAGTGGCATTTCCGGCTCTGGGCACCTAACATGCAAACAGGCTCACAGAGAGAACGGGATCAAGGTAGAGCTGTGTACACACACTACTACTCACTGTACAGTACAGCAGCAAGGAATGGTAGATTGCAAGGTTATTCCATAATAACCATTTCAATCAGTTTTCTCATTTCCTTTTGGGCTGAAGCTTCTCACATTTTGTCTCAACACCAGCTTTGGGATGGGGAAGGTGGTGGGACTGGGCTGAATTTTCAGGGTGACTGAGGCAAGCTGCTTAACCGTTCTATACCTCACGGTTCCCCTTCTTTACGACAGGAACATGATTTCGCTTCCTAATTTACTTTGGGATTGGAAAGCATTGCGGAGACTCCAGAGGAAAGGTCCTGCCAGAGGAGAGGACAAGGTGTGTGCTGCATGTCAGTATGGCTGTGTTAGGGAAGAATGCGTGGAGGTCTCCACACCTATCAATAGGAGGTCTGAAGTAGGGTCTTATGACCCTGGACCTCTCCCCCCAGAGCCTTCCAGCCCTTTTCCCTCTTCAGACTAAAAAAAGGCTCCGGGTGAAGATTCTATATCCATCCCCCATTAGTTACCAATGTAAAACTAAGGAGATGGGCAATGCAGATGGTCTCCACTGCAGTACCAATAACTTGTCCTCATTGCTACAAGAAATGTAAACCCCTTCCTTTCCCAAACGTGCACATCGACACTCACTTAGCATTGGTTTAATGGGTTGGAATTTAATGCTAAATACAAAAAACCTGGAGTTAATGCAGCACTGAGGCTAAGAAGCCAACCAATCAGAAGTCAGGAAATTCCCAATGTTAAAGTCCTACCCAAACGCTAATTTGACCTCATTGCCATCCGTTGTTTTACAGGGATAGATCAGAGGTTCCCCTTTCAGAGATACCTGTCTCATGCGTGCCCCACTCTTTCTAAGCAAGGCGGGAGGGAATGATGGGTACCTAAGGGGGCACTCACCATGTGGCTGTTGAGGAAGCCACTTGCTGCATGCATGATCTAGCAGCCTTAGCTGCCGGGACACAGCTCCCTCCCTGCGCAGTGGGGGAGTGAGGCTGGCCAAGTGAACAGGGTAATGCTAAGGGCTGGGGGCAGCAGGGAAGCAGAAAGCTGCACCAAGTGAGTACTGGCCCCTGCCAGACAGAGACCCTTGCTGACCCCAGCCCTTCAAGTGTAGCCACGCCCGCTTCCCATGCAGAAGCTCTGTCCAGCAGGGAAGTGGATGGGACTCTACTCTGAGGCCACGCTGAGGGGCCAGTGTCAGCAGGGGGATCAGCCTGGCAGGGGGCCAGTACTCCCAGGGTGCAGCCATCAGCTCCCTGCTCAGAGTCCACATCAACCTCCCCAGAAAAGGAGGGTAACTGCCAGTAGGTGGGTGCTGCAGCTGTGCAATGGGAGAGCGAGACTGGCAGGGAGCTTGTTTCTGGCAGCTGAGATGTCTGCACAGAGCCCCATCTGCTTCTCTCCGCCAGACAGAGCCCACTCCTGGCCCTTTAGCCTGGCCCCCCATCAGCTCCTCGTGTGTCCACCCCACCACGATAAACCTCAATGTGCCCCACGATTTGAAAGCTCAGACTTGGGGTTGTGAACACATCAGGCAATTGCAACTGCTCTGCTCATTTCATGTCTAACAAGGGGATGGGTCCCAGACAGGCAGGAGAGGGAGTGGGGAGGCGGTGGGAGGGATACACCATCCCAGAGTGAATACAGCTGAGAACCACTAGTACAGGTTCAAACAAACAGTCCATTAGAGGGTCATAATTAACAAGGAACCTCCACTTTTGAGATTTTCCAACTTTCAAGGGCTTGAATCCTCAATTTGGCCACCGGACTTTTCAGGGAGTGGGACATATTGGGTTTTCTGGAAGGTGCGCTCTAGAAAACAACCCTGGTTTAACGTTTCAGTGGTGAGGGTATGTCTGTAGTTAAATAAAACCACAGCTGGCAGAACTCTGGCTCAGGGCTATAAAACTGCAGTGTCAATAATCAGGCTGGAACCTGGGCTCTGAGACCCTCTCCCAGCCTGAACACCGAGTCAGCCGACATGGGCCAGCCGCGAGTGGGGTTTTGTGTTTTTTTGTTTTTTTTACACTGCAGACGTACCCTGAGAGTCTGGCAAGCACAAAAGTTTATTCCCTGGGCATGAGCGACTCCCTTTGAACTCAACAGCAGCTAAAGTGATTTTGTGGAGACTTTCACAGAACTTCACCTTTGGGCTGAGACCAAGCATGAAACGTATCAGGCCAAAAGGAGCTGGTGAGAGGAAGTTAAAGAGCCAGTTCTGATAAAAAGGGAAATTGGAACAGAAATTAGAACTCAACCCTAACTACAGGATGCAAAGCCTTCAGCTGCTCTTCATTTCTGCACATTCCCATAGACTAGAAGACAACAGAAGTTCATACGTATAGATATTTATTGGTTTCAGTGAATTATACAAATGGATTTGACCTGCTATCAATGTCAATATAACTTTATTGGGATATGGAATGTAAACAGATGTTTCAAATAGAAACATTCTAACCTTATAAAAAAAATTTAAATATTTGACAATGCCGGAGAAGGAAATTCTGTGTTTAGGTGCTGGTGGCAAAACACGATCTCCGGTTTCTAGGTTCAGGAGGTTTCTAGAACTGCTGGATGAAATTACACACAGAACAAACAGGTGGCAACTGAGTTGTGGGGCTATAAAGCTACCAAGGTATCAGATGAAAAGCCACAAGAGAACCACCCTGGCCCCCAACGGAATCTGAGTCCCAGAATTCAGCATTTGGCTGATTGTTAACACACGACATGGACCCAAGCTCTGCCTCAGTAGCTATAGTCACCCCAATAGCGCCACTCCGTCCCTGTTCCAACCACACCTCTGCTTCCTGATCCTCCCCCTTTGCTGTTCTCACTCCTGCATCCCCAAGCTCTCCTACTGCATTTCCTCACATCTTCATTCAATGTTGCTGGCATGAAACACTCCAGATTCACACTCTGGAATTGTACTTCACCTGGCGCGAGTTATCATGTGAGAGCCATGAAATAAGTTACATGGTTGTATCTCTCTTATTACAGACAGTCTTGCAGGATCAGCTTTCCTGAGGTCTGTGGGAAAGTATTTTGCCTGCTACAGAAAAAACCTTCTGCCTCTACATTCAGGACTTTCCATAACAGGCCTATCACATTTTCTGAATGCACCTGCAGGGGTGTTCACCTTTCTCTTAGCAACTTAGAAGGTGGCTGTTGGTTTTAAATGATCCAAACCAATCCTGAGACACACTTTTCCTCCACAACAGAATCCAAAATGAATGGGCCAAACTGGGACCTGGAGTGAACAGGTGGGACCTCCCAGACCTCAGAGCTGCATCTGCTTATTCCCGGTCTGAATTTGGCCCCAAGTGTCCACAGTTCCAAAGGGTTTACTTATACAGATGCATGCTATGGTCCACTGGTGGAACGGCAAGTTTGCTCCACCAGTGTGGTAGGAAAAGGCTAGATTGGGAAGGAAGAGCAGGCGCCATGGAAACGTGAACAAGAAGCAGTCGCCGTGAGCCCTGGGTATCTTGCAAACCATCCGCCCAGGGCTTTGGTACCACAGGTTGAGTTACATTATCCACAACCACCAGAGAGGAACAGAGGTGTTAGCCCCCCACAGGTTAGATTTCTGCTGAGTATAAATGGGGGAGGGGTCTTGGTTAGTCCCTTTACTGTGTGACTGAAGGTTTTGTTTTTATTTGTAAACATCTTGAGTTACCCGTTGTTTTCCAGTCTTCATCGTGCTGCTGTCAGGCCACTGGAGAGCACAGCATTTTCTGAGCTGGGCTGGGACTGCTCCTTCACCACTGGGTCTGCAAGAGACACAAGGATCAGCCAGGGATGGGAAGCAGTATTACAACGAGCAATATCAAAGCTTCACTTTCATGAAAGCTTAGGTTCTTCCAAGGAACCCCCCTTCAAGCAGCGCAAGCTTTCATTAGACTTTGGAGAACCTGGAGTTCCAGCCATCAATATGACAGCAAGATCCATAGGGAGGTACTGAATGGAAGACCCACCTCCCACCTGATCAACAAACCCTTCTTTCCTTTTCCAGCCCAACCACGTGACTCTGACCTCAGGTCTTGCTCCCCCCAGGACTCACAGAAATATGGGTGCTCCATAGCCTCTTTGGCAGTCAGTCTCTGTTGATGGTCATATCGCAGAAGTTTGTCCAGAAGGTCCAGGACTTCAGGACTGACCAGGTGTCTGTTCTCACTATGGATGAAGTTCTCCCAGCGTTTTCGCGAGTGCCTGTAGCAGAGAGATGTCTTTCATTGTACAGACCAATCTCTGAATGGCACAGCAGCTATCATCAGACCCTAGGAGGGTTCACCTACCACACCCAATATGTGAATTTAAAGGGCAGTGTTGGGTTGGAGCTAATTAGAGCTACCTACCAACCCGCTCTACATGCAGAATCCAGCATTTCACTAGTGACACCCAACAAGGGCAGTGCCACTCAAGCTTTTTCCTTCACAACCCAGCGTACTTGGCTTTTGGCAGCGCTGGGCTTGAGGGATAGTTCAGTGGTTTGAGCATTGGCCTGCTAAACCCAGGGTTGAGAGTTCAACCCTTGAGGGAGCCACTTAGGGATATGGGGCAAAAAGTGGTTGGATGATTTAATTGGGGATTGGTCCTGCTTTGAGCCGGGTGTTGGACTGGATGATCTCCTAAGGTCCCTTCCAACCTTGATATTCTATGATATCCCAATGAGAGGGAGAGAACCGCACAGTAAGGCTAATTTAGACGTGCTCTCTTTATGAGCAGCTTTACAGAGGTCCATTGCTGTCAAGGGTTCCATTCAATAAAGAACAGACATGATTTCCAAACATGGGTGATAGCTAGGTTCTGTAGCCTGCAACGTGCAGGAGATCAGACTAGATCACGACGGCCCCTTCTGGCCTTAGTCCATGAGATACAAGGGTTTCAAAAGCAGGCTCAGAATGGCGAGAATGTCTCTAGTTTGAAGCCAGCCTTGCAAATTTCTACTTGCCATCACAAGAGGTGGATAATTTTACTTTGATAGACCAGTAACAGATCATCATCAAAACTTTCAAAGCAACGCAGTGAATTTTACTGGAAGAGATGTGATTAAATCCCTTGCTCTATTTAGAAAATATCAACCCATGTTTCTCGTTGTCGTCATGGGAACGGGTGTCCAAGTAGATCCTGGGTCTGGGCTGGCAAATTTGTGTGACAATTTTGCAAACTGAGAACATGAAGGCAAAGCAAGTTCTGGGACAGAAGGAAAGCACAGATCGCGATATGTGGTGTTAAGAAGGAATTTTCCCCCAGATCAGATTGTGAGTGGCCTGGGGGATTTTTCGCCTTCCTCTGCAGCATGTGTTTGGGGGTCACTTGTCAGGATTTCCCCACCATTGCAGGGGCCTCAGACACTGGTGCACCTCAGTCTCATTTTCTGCCTGCTCATCTCCAGTGGGCTGTAATCCTTTGGCCTAATTTTGGTTGTTGGGGTTAGCAACCAGATGCTGGGTGGTGGTGGTGTTGGTCTGTGATATGCAAGAGGTCAGATTAGGATGATCTGATGGTCCTTTCTGTCCTTAAACTCTATGTCCCCTCTACGAATCAGTCAATTCCCACCATCTGTGTTAGGTTCCCCCCAACTCATTTCAGTCATTTTACTGGCATCACAAGGAATAAGAGATGTACCCCCTAACATGGGGAGAAAAATAAACCTAGACGAGCTTTTGGAACCCAGGAGAGGCAGAGAACCAAATCTACCATGAAAATCCAGTGACTAGTTCAGTGCATAGACAGCCAGAGGATAAAAAGAACCCATAAGTTACATCAATAGCTAGATAAGAGGCAGACAAATGACACTGCAGTCCAGGAGACCTAAAGCATCACTTGTGCTTTGGAGTCACTCTTGGGATGAATGTTTAAGGAAAAGAAACCAAAAGTCACGTTTTGCTTCTTGCCTCCCCTACTTACTGTCCCAGGATATCATTGAAGTGTGGATCCAGTTCTATGTGGTACTTCTTCAGATACCCATACAGTTCATCTGTGCCCAGAACCTTAGCAATGCGAACCAGCTGCAACAAAAGACAGATTTACAGAAGCAACAAGAGAAGGGCAGGTCACTGACTTAAGAGAATGTCCTGCCATCACTGTACTGGCTGGCTGGATAGAAGGGCTGCTGCATCCATGTTAACCACAAACAAGAGTGGGAAGTTAGTCAGTTAGCACCTGGGCAGCCAGAGATTAGGAGCTCAGCACTGGGGAAATCCTGCGGTCCAAGGAAAGCTCCCTTGCAAACTTGTTTCTCCAGCACCACAACAATTTGTGCCACATATCATTGGGCCTTCCAAAAGGCACATGCTTTCTATTGTGCAAGTCCTGACACCTCAGTTCAACCAAATGCATAATAATGCTTTGCCAATCAGATGGTCCCAGCCCAGGAACCTCACCCCCAACCCAAGGAAAGACGCAAACAAGAATTCCCCCTTTCAGAGTCACAGCATCTCCTCACCTGGTCATAGTTGTCCTGGCCATGGAAGAAGGGCTCCTTTCGGAAGATCATGCTGGCCAGCATGCAGCCTAAACTCCACATATCTAAGCTATAGTCATACATCTGAGGAGAGGAGAAGAAAATCAAATGGAGAAAGGCCACACTTACCTTAGGCCCAAGCCCCAGAAGACCCCTAGTCAAAGGAGGCTCTCAGCTTTCCAATTTAATGGCAAAGCTGCTCTAACCTGGTAACCCCCAGAGGGCAAATGGACAAACCCAAAGTGGCCTGAGTGCAATGACAAGCAACGCACTAGTAGCAATTTGAATGCAAACTCTTACTTGGTAGTCCACAAGGAGCTCTGGTCCTTTGAAGTACCTCGAGGCCACGCGGACATTGTATTCCTGAGCTGGATGGTAGAACTCTGCCAAACCCCAGTCTATGAGCCGCAACTAAACATGCAATAAAAAGAAACACACAGAGTAGGAGCAAACAGGTTTAGTTGCCAAATACAAACAAGTCAGGTGAAGCCAAGTCTGCCAAAGCCTTTTTCAATGGTTTGGTGAAAGCAAAGCCCTTTGTGCAGCGATGCAGTATCGTCTGGACTCTGCTCATGCTGTCACCTCACTCTATTATCTGCAGTGCTCTGTAGCATTACCATGGCTCAGAGAATTCTCTGCCTTGCAACCCTAATCAAATAATCTATTGCTGGGTGACTCATGTGCTACTAACGCCACCAGTCAAATAAAAAGACAGTTAATTGGATGCTAGGGAAAAAGCAGGAACCAGCCACATTAAACAAAAATCAAAAGCACAACTGGGCGTGAAGGCAGCATCAATGCTAACAGGTGGGAAGAGCTACGAGAGAGTCACTGGCTACAGCAGATGGGATGAGCTGCCCTTTCAGGTGAGAAATGCAGACTGCACCACACTTGCATCGACCTGCAGACGGCGTAATGATTGCCAGGGAGACTGTCAACCCCTGAGCTGCCGGCATCAGCTGGGAGATAGCTACTGCTGATTCACAGGGAGGGAACTGTGGCTTAGAAGCTCAGGAGAAATGTGCATGTGGGAGGACCCTAAGGCATCATTTGAACTGGGCAGATGGAGGGAAAGACCCTGAGATACCACTTTCCCTTTAGTATATGCAGCATTAATCCCAAATGGGAAAGGGGAAAATCAGCAGTTCACTGACACATGCACATGAAGTTAAGATGGCACTCCAGTGCTGGACATCAGGTTTCTGACACAATGGGCAAGTACCCACTAAGGTATTTTATCCCACGGATTGACCAATGTCCATTAAAAATTGGAGAGGAGACATGGAAAAAGAGGCCACAGTATTGCACATGGCAGGCCAGTGCAGATAAGCCACAGGCTTTCACCTAGGAGATCAAGCTAGTCCAGTGACTGCAGGTGAAAGGAGGTTATCCACTAACTTCATCCACTTAGAAAAGTCATCTGAAACCTACAACAGCTTCAGAATTCAGAGGAGGACGCAGCACTCATGCCAGTGGAGTGAAGTTACTCGAGGTCTCTGAAAATGCTGTGGTCTCACATAATACCACACACAGACGAGCCAGGGCTGGAGCAACAGCCTCTATTCTGAGCCTCTTGGCTTTTGGGGATTTAACTGCAGGAAGGATCTTATACTTCGTAGATTTAAAAACAAACCAAAAGCTAGAGAACTGGTAGACTCCACCCACCCCCACGCACCAGTATCCTCTGTCCCCTAAGAAAGCAAAACTCTGTACTGAGACTATAACTTCACTGGATCCAATGACAGGAGAAGCTTATGTTCCCAATGTATAAAATCCATGTACTCTTCAGACAAGATAGGATGTCACAACCGAACAATCATAACAATCACACTGTCCACCAGAGGAACTTCTGCCCCTCTGTCCTCCCACTTGTGCCCCACTGCCCTCCCTCTATTTCTCTTATTCCCCTGCCCCAAGCTTTCCAAGCAGTAGCAGTAACCCTTCTCTTCTAGCAAAGGTTGGAAACCACTTCCCAAATAAGCAGAGGAATTGGAGTAATTAGAAGCAATCCCCTCCCCATCCTGGCCAAGTCAGAGCACTTTGCTTCTGTAGAGCTCAGAGAAAAGGCAGCAGCAGCAAAGTATGCTAGCTCAGACAGACAATCCCCAATACATGTAGAGTACAAGTGATCTCACTCAGGGAAGAGAGAGTCGTTGGGAGTGGAAATAAGAAAGCAGCAGCCTAGACTAAGGACATTGTGGTGGCAAAGTTTCAAGCTGCCCTGAAATCTCGATAACTTTGTGCCCCACTGCAGCAGTACCTTTTTCTGTTGGTGGTCTATCATGACGTTGTGGGGTTTGACGTCCCTGTGCATGATCCCCATGCTGTGACAGTAATCCAGGGCCTGGCAGACAGACAATATACATTCATGTTAGACAAACCAGTAAACACAGACAGAAGTCCAAGATGCAGCACATGGCTCTCCAGCCAATAAAGTAGGTGTGCCCGAATGAAGAGAGTACAGAACCTGAAGGACTACGAACAGCCAAGACCCTTGTTTCGCTCACTATCCTGGTTGTGGCAGAAGTGGCATGTTGCTAGTAGAGAACAAGAGGACTATGCAGCTGCCATTCTACACTTGGTTCACTTGTCGTACAAGGCCCCGACTCCTGGATCTGTGCTCCCAGCATGTACTTTAGAGCTCAAGAGCCAGTGAGATAGATGTCCCATCAGTAGCTAGGTCCACAACCACAAGTGACTGTCCGTCATTTCCGCTGTCGCTGATGGCAGGAGAGGAACTCCCCAGGAATGCAATGATTTCTACCATTTGCTCAATCTTTTAGGGCCTCTGAGGATGGCTTTTCTTCTGAGCCTCCAGAATTTGCTTGGATTTACCAATAATTTCTAAACAAAGATCACACGTGTGCAAGGCGCATAATGACTGGAACACTATGGGAGGAATGACGATGTGGTTCAAAGCACAAGGCATGAAAAACAAGCAGAGAGTGCACAGACCTGAGGGCTTGTCTACATCAGAAAGTTGCAGCGCTGGTGAGGGAGTTACAGCGCTGCAACTTTGAAGGTGTACACATCTGCAGGGCATCACCAGCGCTGCAACTCCCTGTTTGCAGCGCTGGCCGTACTCCCGTTTTGTCTCGGGTGTAGAGGATCCAGCGCTGGTGATCCAGCGCTGGTAATCCAATGTAAACACTTACCAGCGCTTTTCTTGACCTCCGTGGAAGGAGGAAGCCTCTGGTAATCAAGCTGATCTCCTTTCCCGGTTTGCTCTCTCGTTCCCGGAACCCCGAGCAAGCAGGTAAGGAGAACGGCTTGCTCGGCGGTTCGGGGAACGAGAGAGCAAACCGGGAAAGGAGACCAGCTTTGCCGCGGTTTGCTCTCGCGTTCCAGGAGCCACCCTGCAAACCGCAGGGAAGGAGACCTGCTTGCTCGGGGCTCCGGGAACTAGAGAGCAAACCGGGAAAGGAGACCCGCTTCGCCGCGGTTTGCTCTCGCGTTCCCGGAGCCACCCTGCAAACCGCAGGGAAGGAGACCTGCTTGCTCGGGGTTCCGGGAACGCGAGAGCAAACCGGGAAAGGAGACCAGCTTCGCCGCGGTTTGCTCTCCCGTTCCCCGAGCAAGCAGGTCTCCTTCCCTGCGGTTTGCAGGGGGTTCGGGAACGCGAGAGCAAACCGCGGCGAAGCGGGTCTCCTTTCCCGGTTTGCTCTCTCGTTCCCCGAACCCCGAGCAAGCTGGTCTCCTTCCCTGCGGTTTGCAGGGGGGTTCGGGGAACGCGAGAGCAAACCGCGGCGAAGCTGGTCTCCTTTCCCGGTTTGCTCTCTCGTTCCCGGAACCCCGAGCAAGCAGGTCTCCTTCCCTGCGGTTTGCTGGGTGGCTCCGGGAACGCGAGAGCAAACCGGGAAAGGAGACCAGCTTCGCCGCAGTTTGCTCTCCCGTTCCCCGAGCAAGCAGGTCTCCTTCCCTGCGGTTTGCAGGGGGTTCGGGAACGCGAGAGCAAACCGCGGCGAAGCGGGTCTCCTTTCCCGGTTTGCTCTCTCGTTCCCCAAACCCCGAGCAAGCTGGTCTCCTTCCCTGCGGTTTGCTGGGTGGCTCCGGGAACGCGAGAGCAAACCGGGAAAGGAGACCAGCTTCGCCGCGGTTTGCTCTCCCGTTCCCCGAGCAAGCAGGTCTCCTTCCCTGCGGTTTGCAGGGGGTTCGGGACCGCGAGAGCAAACCGCGGCGAAGCGGGTCTCCTTTCCCGGTTTGCTCTCTCGTTCCCCGAACCCCGAGCAAGCTGGTCTCCTTCCCCGCGGTTTGCAGGGGGGTTCGGGGAACGCGAGAGCAAACCGCGGCGAAGCTGGTCTCCTTTCCCGGTTTGCTCTCTCGTTCCCGGAACCCCGAGCAAGCAGGTCTCCTTCCCTGCGGTTTGCTGGGTGGCTCCGGGAACGCGAGAGCAAACCGGGAAAGGAGACCAGCTTCGCCGCGGTTTGCTCTCCCGTTCCCCGAGCAAGCAGGTCTCCTTCCCTGCGGTTTGCAGGGGGTTCGGGAACGCGAGAGCAAACCGCGGCGAAGCGGGTCTCCTTTCCCGGTTTGCTCTCTCGTTCACGGAACCCCGAGCAAGCTGGTCTCCTTCCCTGCGGTTTGCAGGGGGGTTCGGGGAACGCGAGAGCAAACCGCGGCGAAGCTGGTCTCCTTTCCCGGTTTGCTCTCCCGTTCCCCGAACCCCCCCTTGAAGCCGCCCAACAGCGCTGCAGTGTGGCCACATCTAACACCACTTGCAGCGCTGGTTGCTGTAAGTGTGGCCACTCTGCAGCGCTGGCCCTATACAGCTGTACTAATACAGCTGTAACTACCAGCGCTGCAAAATTTTAGATGTAGACATGGCCTGAGTTCTATTCTCAGCTTAAGGACCTTGGGCTAGCTTTGTCTCTGTGCAGCTGTTCTCCGTGTATTAAGTGAGGAGTATGCAGCTTCTCTACCTCTAAGGGAAGGCGGAGCTAAACCTATCAAGGTTTGTCAAGTGTTTGGAGATCCTCACATGGAAGACACTAAAAGAGGACGATGCATTCTCTACCTTTACTGTGTTTGTGAAGCTGAATTCCTTATGCAGTTTGTCTAACCTGCCTTGTTCCTCTCCCTCATTTCTATAAAAACAGAAGCAGTCTGGAGCTTCATAGCATGCCTTGAATTCAGTCAGAAGAGGACTTCCCTCCCAGACAGACACAATCATTCCCTGAAAGGACTGGGAACATGGATGGGTAACCACAGCTTGGGCTGGCTAGGAGATCTATCCCAAGTGGTCCTCTTGAGTCACTGACTCCTGGAGTGGACACTCCAGGGCTCAGACAGCCTTCTCTGACACTTCCAGACCCGAAGCCAGCCCAGAAGGCCTGGAAATGGCAGTTTTAATAATCCATTTGCCCTGCTGGGAGCCAAGACAGACAACAGCCGTTGCCTTGGCAGAGATTCAACAGGATAGTGCCCAGAGCACGGCTTTGAGAACTGAAGTGTTCCGCTAGCTCCTTCAGACTGAAGCTTGAGATCCCATAGAGACAGTTCAGCAGATCTCAAAACCTGCCACATGATGGTACACAAGCTTCTTGAGAGAAGGGGTGGGGCAGTCTAATGAAACCAGAAGAGCGTAAGGGCACATACTGCTCACTTGAAGATGTCATTCGTCCCTTTTCTTCCCTCTCTGTCATTTGGAAGAAGACTCAGCCAAACAAGTGCCTTACTGTAAGTTTCTAGGTCTGGTCTCAAAGGGCCTTAGTCACCCTAACAGAGGCAAGTCAAATACCAGCAGAACCATGAGGGTCTAATGCCTCTGTCCCACTGACAGAAAAAAACTTCTGGGGCTTTGAAAGATTTCAAAGTATTTAACCAGCCAGCTTGTTTCTGACCCACAGGCTCATTCAGGGGAAGGAAGATTTGAAACCACCTACCTCCCACCCAACTCCCTAATTGCCCTGGTGACTCTGGACAGTTGGGGCTACCAAATCGAGTTCTGTACAAGCTCAGGAAAATGCCCTCTTGGGCATGCACTCAGGTTCTGTGATATCTAGACAATACAGGATTGGTGATCCACCCCCTCTGGCTTTGCAAAATGCCAGCCATGCCTACCTCACCTTGGCTACTCCCAAACCCCACCCACTTCCAGTGCTTGTCCCTGGTGCGTTACTCCCCACTTACCTACACAGTCACTACAGACAGGGAACTCCTTTCTGGAAAAAGACCAGATACCGACAGTATAAGAGACAACTAAAGAATGTGGGAAGTTCAGAACTGAACTGGGGCTCGTCTCTCCTCCACGGGGGCTGGTTAGTTTGATCTTCTCATGCCAACCCTCCCAAATGGGCTCTGTTATGTGACAACAATTCTGCATCAACTACCAGAGAGGAAACAAGCCGAAGGGTCAATTTGCCAGCGGGCTGCTCCAGGAATTCTGCCATTGCCTCAGAGACATTCGTTCCCCCAGCCCAGACTCTTTATGACCAGCACTCACCTTGAGCAGCTCATACATATAAAACCGAATATCAAAGTCTGTCAGGATCTGGTACAGTTGCTGAAACAGATTGTGGAGAGAAAGAGAAGGGAAAATAAATATTCAGCTCTTGATTGTTTTAGTCTAAAACTGCACCTCTTAGTTCCTAACCTCCACTTCCTCAAGTACTGAAGCCACTCTGCGTCCTTTTCTACCGCCAGAAGCCAAGGCCTGAACTCAAAGGGAATGCCAGGGATCCGTGTAGGGTTACTTTGGCTAACAGGATATGGACATGGAGACGTGGGCACAGATTCCGTAGTGGGGAATGTTGGCGTCCTACAGACCCATCATTGCCCCTTTGCTTCCCCTAGACTGGATGATCGCCTACAACATCGGAAAGCAGACAGACACGCTTAGGAGAATATTAGCTTTCCTATTTCGGCCGCATCTCAAGACTATCTACCCTAATCAAGAAGGCCAGAGTGACAGCTGCTGCAAAGGGACAGAGAGGGTAACATGGAAGGGAAAGCAGTCCAGAGACTCCATCACAAGGTGGGAAAGAGATCACAGTATTGAGTTCCTTACTGGCAGTGTAAGTGATCTACGCAATCTCACTCTCTCCTATTGGGATTACTAATCACTGCCATGTAAAGCAGCAGGGGAAGCATTTAAGACCCAGGGTGCACTTTAAGGCACAACTCATCCGTAATACCACTAATATCTTTGTCACCCAGTCACACCCAGCGGGAGCCACACCCTGGGTCATGATTAGCACAGATTTAGCATTTCACTTTATATCCATCATTGGCACCTTCCTCCGCCCGACCCTGCTCCACTGCTCCTACCCCATGGGGAGAGTTCTTCCCAAGAGGCCCAGCATGGTGCTAGGAAGCAGCAGCTATGCGAAGCATGACGTGCACATTGGAGTTTTATAGAAAACAGCAGGATTTAACCTTTTTCTCTTTTTAATAAACAAGCATCTCCTCAAAGCCCAGTCAAATTGTTTGATTTCATTAACTTCAAAGCTAGCTGCTGGCTCAGGGCACTGCCTGGTAGTTTCAAGAAAACCTCACAGTGGCGATTTGAAATTCACATTCCAAGAAACTAGAGCTGATCCTGAATTCTCTTCAACTCTGGAGCTGTGTCCGGTTAAAGGCTGAAGATGGATGTAAACAAGTCACCACCTATGCCCAAGGCACCCTCAGCAACACACCTGAGCAGCCCAGCCTTCACCATCCCTGCTCCAATAAGCTGCCTATTCATCCAGCAGTGTACAAAGAACATTTACAAGCACAGGAACTGTTCAGTGCCTCTTGGGGTGCAAACTCACTTCTGTTTTCATGAGCTAGGGTGATCCTAACATCCAAATGCAACTCACTGAAGCAGGCACAAGTCAGCAAGGAGGAGACAAAAAGAGACAGCAATAAGCTACAACAGGCTGTCTGTTGGCTACTGGGACTCACCGGAGAACCTTCTGCCCTCCTCCAGCACACCAGCAGCCTCCTTATGCGTGCCCTGGAGCAGATTATTGCTAGTGGAGCACAGCTCTTTCATCTGAAAATTCCTTTAGTTTTCAAACAAGCCATTTTGAAAAGTTTGGGGGTTTATGAAATTAGTCTTTCCATGAAAGACAGACCATAATCATCTTTACGAACATAGAACTTTCCTCTGTAGATTTGAGACAGCTGGGACAGATTATTCTTCCCATTTTACAGATGGAAAATTAGAGACTAAGGCCCAGATCCTCAAAAATACTTTGGCAACTAACTCCCATTGGTTTTGATGGGAGCGAGGTACCTAAATGACCTTTGGGGCTAAGTGACTTGCCAAAGTAGCACAGAGCATTGATGTCAGATCAGGGGACAGAATAGAGATGGGCAAACTTTTTGGCCTGAGGGCCACATCGGGGTTCCAAAACTGTGCGGAGGGCCAAGTAGGAAGGCTGTGCCTCCCCAAAGAGCCTGCCCCCACCCACTATCTTCCCCCCTCAGAATCCCCAACCCATCCTGTTCCTTGTCCCCTGATTCCCCCTTCCCCAGGATCCCCCACCCCTAAGCACCCCCCCAGGACCCCACCCTCTATCCAAAACCCCCGCTCCCTGTCCCCTGACTGCCCCAACCCCTAACCACACCCCTGACAGGCTCCCTGGGACCCTCTGCCCCTTATCCAACTCCCCAGCTTCCCACCCCCTTACCATGCCGCTCAGAGCGCCAGGACTGGCGGCTGCACCGCCCAGCCAGAGCCAGCTGCACCGCCGTGCTGCTCAGCAGGAGCTCACAGCCCCGCTGCCAGCACAGCAAGCTGAGGCTGCAGGGGACAGCAGGGGAGGGGCCAGGGGCTAGCCTCCCAAGCCAGGAGCTCAAGCGCCGGGCAGGACAGTCCAGTGAGCCAGATGTGGCCTATGGGCCGTAGTTTGCCCACCACTGGGATAGGACAAAGTGCTCTCATTCCTTAGTCCCATGTCAGGCTGCCTTCCCCCAAGAGCCTGACAAAGACATTCTAACTATTATCCCCTCCCAGACCTCTCCCCATACCACTCCCCTGACGCTAGGCTGCCTTTTCAGCTGAAGTTGGTTGCCCAACAGCCTCTTTAGAAGCACTTCCTCGTATAAACGGAAAATGAAATACAGAACAGCTCCCTATGTTTTTACAAGAGAAAGTCAGAGAAGTTGCTGGAGGTGCTCACGCTACTGCTGAATGGACGGCTTGGCACAAGGGTGGAATGGGGCATTTTAACACTCTTCCTGAGCATTCCTCTCTGTAGCTGCCTTGTACCATTTTACGCCCACTGATTGTTTCTACCACCCTTTTAACCTGCTACACCAGAGCCAAGGTCTCCACAGCATGGTGCACCAACAAGAACATAGCTTCGGGAAATCTCACCCATGGAGAGAGAAATAAAATGAACATCCTCCCAGCAGGGTTCCAAGCCTTCTTTCTTTAAGCTATTTACAGAGCACTGGCAGCTCCCTTCATCACCAAGCTCTCTCCAGAGTTCCGTTCTCACGCTCCGTTCTCAGTGTGGTTTTAGTTTGGAGGGTGACAAACATCACTGTGTATCTTGATGATTTCAGTTAACATCTGCTCGGTTAACTGCCAGCCCATCAAACTGAACCTGGGCTCTGCTCTGCCAGTCAAACTGGTCCCTTTTCTCCTCGTGCACTAGCACCAGCCACAAAGGCTCCACAGGCCAATCAGGCCTTCAGAGGTACCTGTAAAGCGCTCAAGGGCTTGCAATGGGTTTGTACAGATGGAACTGATTGTCATTGAACAATTCTATTGATGCCCAAGAAGGAACCAGCAGGGCTGAGAGGAGTTAACCAGTAAACACCATTTCTCACTACAGTAAGCTAGTCTCCCTGCCTACGCAGGGGGCAGAGATTTCTGGAATAAGGCACTGTTCTTTTTATGACTTTTCAAGATAGGACTGCATTTAAGGGGTGCTGCTTGGAGGTGTAAAGCATTCAAATGAGATCACTTGAAAACAATTTACCTGTTGGCTGCTGGTGTTTATAGCTAAGCTAAGAAACAGTTTTATTTCATGCCTTTATATCCCATGTACGTGTTGCAAGTGTAGTGGGAGTCTATATTTATTCTCAATATGCAGAAGTCTGGGTGGGAAGGTGCAGGGAAGCTGTCACTCAAGAGGTGAAAAATATAACTAAAGGGAATCCCAGGACATAGGACCCCTAGCAGCCTGTCTGCATCACCCAATACACAGAGAAAGAGGAGGGACCAGCTATCCCATCCTCATAGTCTATGATCATCTCCATCCTGGGTAGAGATGTAATCCCTGCTGCTCCAAAAGGGATCTGGATAAAGCTCCTTCACTTTCTTCTACTCTACCCCATACAGCCTGGCTCTCCCTTCCTGATCTGCTGTGCACCTCTGCCATTTCTTCCTCTCAAACACCTCTTCTAAACAGCCTGTCAACTCTACTCCTGCCTTTCAAAGTGGGATCTACTAAAAATAAGATAGCACAACTTGCGCAGTGCTGCTCTTCGAGGCAGGAGCCATTATCTTGCAGACCTATGAAGTACCACACATTACTGGGACTATGCAAATATGCATCATTTGAAGGTTGTTGGGGGAGAATGGAGGAGTTTGGGAGCATGGAGGCATGTCAGCTGTTTTAACTTCCAGTTGGAAACAGAAAGACAATGGGCACTTTGTGCCTCTACCTAATGACCATTTGCCTGACTTTCATTTTGTTTGAAGTCACAATTTAAGGCAATCATATGCGGGTAGCTTGTATCTCAAAGATAACCATAAGTATGAACAAAATTTAAGAGAAATGTTGGCCACTCATTAAGACGCAAGTAGAGACATTCTGTTTCACATGAGAAAATAATTTAAGTATGATTTTTCAAACTCCGGCTCATCAAGCCCATAGGGATACAATGAAGCAGTTTAAGATTATAATTTGACCAATGTAGAAGATAAGGTTTTCATCTACTTAAGATATTTCTAGGGCCGCCTATCACCACAGAATCCAAATATTATCATTTTAAAATGTTTAAATTCCTTTGATTCTGAAGTTTGAGAATCTCTAAATCTGTGAACTCCGGCAGCTTTTCTTTAGGTAGAACATACAATGTTTTAGGCTCCACTCGCAAAGACAGACCATAAGGCAGCTGAGGGAGTCCAAGCAGTACTATTCGCAGGGTTATGCAAATACCACTGGCAATGCTTGTGCTCCAAAGAAAGTGACAATAACCAAGTAGCGTAACAAGCAATTAACATTAAGCAAAAATGTCATTTCTCTGAAAGCACAAGGGAAAGCATTTGCCAGAAGAGAAGCTCAATAAGGACATTTTCTAGCTTCAAAGAGGATATTACAAATGAGAGAGAGAGAGAGAGAGAGAGAGAGATAAAAATGTAATACTGTAAGGTATTTGGCAGTGGCCCATCATAGTCAAAACAGTCACTTGGAATCAGCTTGAGAACCCTCCACTCATGCTCTGACAATTTTTTCCTGACACACACACACACGGTTGTCACACTGCCATTGGGTGTACAAGTAATTATAGCAATCACAAGTTCAAGCATTTAGCATATGGACCAACAGCACCAAAATGAGTATGAGGACAATTCCCCATCACTCCAATTAGAAACATGGAGCATTGAAAGAAAGAAGGAAAAAACTGAAACAAGTTGGAAAGCTTCCAGTTTAAGTCTCCAAACATCTTATTAACAGGGTTCAAGGAGAGCCAGCGAGAACTGGCATGAGGATTCTTGGACTGGTTGTCACTCAGCCCTCCAAGCACTTCACTCCTGTCTTAGTAGAGAGAAAGAGAGAATTTGGGGCTTTATTTTAAAAGGAGAAATCCTCTTGTGTGTGTTTCCGCACATGCATTGGCTACATAGGCACTCAGTCATCTGTGCATGTAAATACATGAACTTGCAAACTCAAAAAATGCAGGTCCTAAACAAGGACACTGAGGTATAGGCTACAAATCTACTACTCTCTCTTTGCCAGGCTGAATGTCTCATGATGTAGACAAGATTTTCATATTTTCAGTTTGAAGCAAAGTTTTCCAGGTCTCTCTCATATCAATCAGCAGAAGTCAGACAGTAAAATAAAGAATCTTTAAAATTTGAACTCATTTGTATCTTGATGTTTCTCAAGATTCAGGCTTTTATATTTACTTTTTAATTATTCATTTTAAAACAATTTAATTTCTTCTGATGCAATGGCCACAACTCAGCAATGGAACTTCTGACGTCCTGTTCAAATACAAACGACATGGGTAACAATGCACAACTTAGCTTGCAATCACTGGGGAAAATAAAGCAAGCAACTATTCCTGTTCTTGGTGGGAATGACAGTTCGCTAGGAATGTGGCACACGATCCATACCAAACCATCAGGAGAGACCATTTAACTCCCCTGCTACTGTATCCACTGACCATAATACCCAGATATCTTTATGTTTGGAACAGTATTTAGGAGACAGCATTATCTGGTAAGAACTGGGTAGGTTTTCATAGAATATAGAATTGGAAGGGACCTCAAGAGGTCATCCAGTCCAGTGCCCTGCACTCAAGGCAGGACTAAATATTATCTAGACCATCCCTGATGGGTGTTTGTCTTGTGTTGTTAAATGTAATATCTCCCCCTCACCATGCTATACCAGCTGGGGAAGTGAGAAGCAAATCACTGACTTGGAAATATGCCCTGCTTTGGATTTTTATGCAGAGACATTATTAGGCACATGTGGCTTTTCGGGATAGCAAGAAGGGATCCTTGTTAGAAACAATTTGATTTGCTACTGCAGGGCTTGGCTTTATCTCATGCTGTTTGTTAAAAAGTGTAAGTGAAGTGTAACAAGTACTGTAAAAGATTTTCAGCCATCAACCAAAATGGCTATGTCCTGGGGGCCAAATGCCTTGAGGCAGCATGCTTGGTGTGTACAGAAGACCATAGTTCAGAACAGTACACACTGTTTGCACAATCCAGCTGATTCAAATTAAAGTAATTTTAATTAGCCCAGAAAGGCTGCTGCATAACACTGCCCTTGTTGCCATTGACTCTAATGGGGCAATGCCCAATCCCCCTCAAACACTCACAGGAAAGATTCTCTTGCATGTTACTATATTCTGGTCTCCCTGCTAAATCCCTACACGGCATAAATAACGTCCAAAACGCTGCAGCCATATTAACTACCTGCACTGGTTGTGGTCGGCACATTACAGTAGCACTTGACTCACTACACCGACTCCCATGTGATGGAAGCCATGCATGCAATCTTGAACCGCAAGGCTTAGAGGACTTGCAGGTCTTTCACATGGCCAGCATACTGCTTCCTTATTCCTTCCAGCATGTTTTCAGTGACTGCAGCCAAAGTTGCTAGTAGCCCCATCTTGAGGGAAAGGGTTCCCAAGGCTGGGTATGAACCTTCCTGGGAAACCATAGGTTTGCAATGCTATGGGTGGAACACAGGGAACACTTATTCTCTAGGCTCCGAACTGAGGGGGTTTCTTCTTTTTACTTCCTCTCCTTTTCCCCATATTCTAGCAACTCTACCTCTGAGAGGCCTCGAATTTGAGCTCTTTTGGGACCATCCTGGAGAGCAGAGAAATTCATCAGAGAGCAAAGGGACGCAATGTAATAACCTTGGGACCAAAGGTGTCGAAGCACTTAAAGATACATAGAGGTGCCTAGGTGCTTAATTCCCATTGACTTAAATGAGAGCTCATTAGGTGCCTATCTGTATCTTTAGGCACCTACATACCTTTAAAAACCTGTCCCTTGCTGATCGAGGAGTGAAGGACCAAGTTCTGCACCTCTCCGTAATAGCAAGTTGTACTGGCAACAGCCCAGTGACATTCCTTGTACATTTCTTGAGTACTTTGAGGCCTAAATCCTAAGAAGCGAGCATCTCCTAACAGTTCGCACACTCAGTCAAGTTATTCGACATCACAGGACAGTATTTTCCTACATATGGAGTAAGAAAACGGCTCGGAGACACTGGGGTGCTACCTAACGGCTGTTAGAATTAATTGTGAATGACTCATTAGAAGGCCATCTCGCAGAGTTAACAACTTATGATACAAATGTACCTGGAGCAAGGAGGGATCACCACACCCACTTCAGAAAGTTACTAACTACACAACTCTTTTGCAGATTAGCTCATTTCCCCCAGCCAGAAACTGCCACAGTAGCAAATATGCTCACTGATGGACCAACTTAGAGAGGTTCATCAGAGGAAAAAGAAATATTCCACTCAGCTCCTCAACTAACATAAAGGCAGAGAATATAGAGCAGTCTGGAAAAAAGCTTTACATCTCCTCCAACACAGGTCATGTCAGACCTTGGCTATGATCTTTCCAAGTGAGAACACTCACTCTCAGACTTTAAGCCACGACTCTACACACCAGCTCCGCGGGATTTCTATGCAAATCAGTGCCACCATCTCCATCAACAGCCCTGCCATAAATAGAGTATGACAGCAGAGGGATTAACTTGGATTTAAAATACAGCACAGCAGCAGTTGCTATGTTGAGAGAGGGTAACTAGGAAATGCAATAAACTCTCCCATTTTCCTGTATCCTTGGAACTCACACCTTAAAGTCACAAGGAGGGACAGCTGGGCAGCTTACAGTTTTATTTCTCAGAGCCATACTCAATCTGTGTTGGCTGAAGTTACAAAGGAAGGTGGTGCATAGACAAAATCCATTATTTCCCCCACTGTTGTCAACAGCAACTTGGCTTTTCAAAGGGCCTCCAGTCAACCTGGCGTATGGCAATTTTAGAGGACCTTGAGTCCTCCCACCTCCCCCATTTTGGTACAAAGACAAAGAGACTCACCTTAAAATCTGTATTATTGATGTACTCAAACACCAAAGCTGGGGTCTTTGACTGCAAGAGAGAAAGGTGAATGGTTTAGCCATCTTCCTGCAAGAGCAGTAACTTCTGCCCTTTCTGAGCCCTGTAATTCTGACTGACAAAAAACACAGTTGCATTCACTTTCCTGCCCGAAGCTTTTGCTCACTGTTGTGCCCCACACAACAGGGTAGGAACACAATCCCCGCTCTGCTATCAAAGCATGCTGGAACAAATCATGCTTATTACCTACACAGCAAGCATCAGCTAGGAATTTCCCACCATGCTTTTCCCCCCTCCAGCTGGTTGATCACAGATAGCATAAGATGTTAGTGCACAGCAAGGTGAAATTTACCAACTCAGCTGTGAGGTGATAAATGAAATTGTATCATTCTCTTGCTAATACTTAGAACTTGTTAATCATTTTCTCTTGTAACTGTCAATAAACTAGAAGGTCATGTGACCCAGCCCAACAACCCCTTCCCTTATCATCCCCCAACCAACAAAGAAATCGTTCTGAGCAAACGTAGCACCTAAATACCAAACCAGACCAAACAAGAGAAATATTATCTAGGAAGGAAGGAAGAGGAAATAAGCAATAAGCTGTTAGGTACGAAGACAACAAGATGTAACCAAGTGGGAGGATGAGCACCCGCTATCAACTCACCTGGACAAATCTTACCATTGTTTAAGGCACAAGTGGCCATGATGCAGAGATGGGTGCGTGGGTGGGTGGTCAGAAAGCTTTCCCCCCCACCAATCAATTCAAGAGGCATCATTAGCTACAGAAAGGGAATCAAGGATTTTGGGGTACAGGGAAGACTACCGAGTCATCCAAACCAAAGTATTCTCAAAAGAACCTAAAAACCCAAAACTACATCTTCCTTCACTGAAGAGCAAACAGCAAGATGACAAGATAACCAGCAATAAATAGGAGTTTTGCACTTGAAACACGTATTCCCATCAATTACCCTACAGACTACAGCTCAAGACAAGCCCAGCACACAAGATACCTCAGGACATACTGATACCTACCACTGGATCCTTGACAGTGTCAATCAGCTTAATGATGTTGGTGCCACCTCGCAGATTCTCCAGAATCTTAACCTCTCGTTTTATTTTCTTTTTCTTCACTGGCTTAAATACACAAAAGTGATTAGAAGTGAGACCCGTTCATAAGATACCACCAGTTATCATCCAATGATTTACACTCAACTACTTCCTGCCTCTTGGGGGAGGGAGAATGAGAACACCCCTAGCGGCAGTTTTCAGAAAAGGCCGACACAGGCAGACCTGCGCCTCAAACAGTGAATTTGCTCTTGTCAGGATGGGTGACTTTCCGTTACATGCAATGGCAGAGCACTTTACAGACAAAACCAGCCACCTGTACTGTGGTGGTTATCAAGTTTAAAAGCACTTGAAAACGACACAACACAGAAAAGGTTACAGTTAATTGGTATGCATTATTGCATTTATCATCATATGACAAATATGGCAGATGTTAAAGGAAACACAGGCTGTGGTACAACACACGATTTTTCGTTCCATTGCTGTGCAGTTCTTATCTTGAGTCATTCTTCAGCTACTTAATTTGCTGAAATTCCAGTTATCAACCTTTATGAAGCCGGTTAGACATAAGCGTATAATTACACACCATTTAGTCCTTCAACTACCCCAAAGAGTGTGAACACTCAGTAAAACTGCACCTGTTGACAAGTTATTGCTTTCATACACACTTCAAAATATCCTTACAATTTTTTTTTTTTAAAAAACTGTTGTAAACTTGTCTTCAAACATAAACACTCCAAAAAAAAAACTTTTTTTTGGGAGCAAACTTTACAAAGGAGGGTTCTTATCAAATAAAAAGGTTTTTTTCCCACCCAGACTGATCGACTGCCCATTTCAATAACTCAGCATAAGAGGAGTTACAGTTGTTGACTCTATTCCTGCCCCCTGCTTGGAGGAACAAGCAGCACAGCAAGTAAATTTTTAAGACAATGGCTATAAACAATGGTTCATGGGCCAGGAGTGATCTGCAGATGGAGCCATGGAGAACCACAGCGAGGTACTAAGAAGGGATTTCAGTTCATGAAAAGCACTCTCTCCTATTCACATATTGCTCCCTCCCAAAAAAAATGGCTTGTAGAATGAGAAACTTTAGAGATCCACCACTGTAACATCGAATTGAAAAACTTTCCTTTTTCATTTTGGCTGCCTCCTGAAGCACTGAAAGTTAAAGATCCCTGAGAGGCTTTTAAAGTCTAAGCGCTTTCAAGTTGAAAACAAAAAAGACAATAAAACCCCTTACTCACAGGTATGAGCACTAACCCCTGTGTCAGATCCTGCCTATAATAGAAAACATATCAAACACAAACCAATGAATTCTCAGTAAACAGACTGCTCAAAAAGCAAGAAAGCCAAAGGAAAAAACTGAAGTTTCAGTTAACAGACTATCATTAAACATGTTATATTTAAAATCTACATCAAGAAAACATTAAAGTAGGACTGTTAAGTACCCAAAAATCAGGAAAAAAAAGTTAAGTTAAATTGCACATACCACCTTAACTCTACCCCCTTGTGAATACACACTACTATACAGTTAATCATGATCTCAAATTCTCTCTCAAATTAAGTCATTCTAGGCTTTTGGAAAGATAAAATTCCATACAGTAACTAGCCAAATAATGTTCTCATTGTGTGACTGTGTTCTGAACACCTTAGGAGGATCTGGCCAGGTTTGCAAGATGCATATTGAACAAGGCAAGGGCTTCTATGTAGCTCTTTCATAGATTCAAGAACTGGAAGGGACCTTGAGAGGTCATCAAGTCCAGTCCCCTGCTCTCATGGCAGGACCAAATAAATACTGTCTAGACCATCTCTGACAGACATTTATCAAACCTACTCTTAACTATCTCCAGAGATGGAGATTCCACAACCTCCCTAGGCAATTTATTCCAATGTTTAACCTCCCTGACAGTTCGGAACTTTTCCCTAATGTCCAACCTAAATCTCCCTTACTGCAGTTTAAGCCCATTGCTTCTTATTCTATCATTAGAGGCTAAGGTGAACAAGTTTTCTCCCTCCTCCTGATGACACCATTTTAGATACCTGAAAACTGCTATCATGTCCCCTCTCAGTCTTCTCTTTTCCAAACTAAACAAACCCAATTCTTTCAGTCTTCCTTCATAGGTCATGTTCTCAAGACCTTTAATCATTCTTGTTGCTCTTCTCTGGATCCTCTCCAATTTCTCCACATCTTTCTTGAAATGCAGTGCCCAGAACTGGACACAATACTCCAGTTGAGGCCTAACTAGCACAGAGCAGAGTGGAAGAATGACTTCTCATGTCTTGCTCACAACACACCTGTTATTGCGTCCTAGAATCACATTTGCTTCTTTTGCAACAGCATCACACCGTTGACTCATATTTAGCTTGTGGTCCACTATAACCCCTAGATCCCTTTCTGCCGTACACCTTCCTAGACAGTCTCTTCCCATTCTGTATGTGTGAAACTCATTGTTCCTTCCTAAGTGGAGCACTTTGCATTTGTCTTTGTTAAACTTCATCCTGTTTACTTCAGACCATTTCTCCAATTTATCCAGATCATTTTGAATTATGACCCCATCCTCCAAAGCAGCTGCAATCCCTCCCAGTTTGGTATCACCTGCAAACTTAATAAGCGTACTTTCTATGCCAATATCTAAATCGTTGATGAAGATATTGAACAGAACCGGTCCCAAAACAGACCCCTGCGGAACCCCACTTGTTATACCTTTCCAGCAGGATTGGGAACCATTAATAACTACTGAGTACGGTTATCCAGCCAGTTATGCACTCACCTTATCGTATCCCCATCTAAATTGTATTTGCTTAGTTTATCAATCAGAATATCATGCAAAACTGTATCAAATGCCTTACTAAAGTCTAGGTAGACCACATCCACCGCTTCTCCCTTTCATTCAGTGTGAACCCGCAGCAAATTTTGCAGTATGTAATTAAATTTTAGATACAGATGTGCTGCACAGCCTACCTTCAAAGCATTAAAATATCATCCCATCTTTACTGCATGTACACAAAGAAAGAGAGTCGGATCTCAAGTCAGTCAAATCAAAACAAACCCCATTTTCACCAGAATTCTCCAAAGCCACTACCCCTCAATAAGGGCTATTTCTCTGCCAGATTATGTTTTGTTTTCGCTCTCCAACCATTTTAGCTTTAGAGCTGTTCTGAAAGCATTACAACTGTATTTATTTATATAATGGAGCAAGTATCTCCTCTCTCATGTGCTGTCAAACACAGCTGGACCATTTTGACTCAAACTTTCCAAAACAGGTCATCTTCCAACAGACACCACGGTTAGAAATTTTCAATTCAAAAGGTGAAAGCTGCAGAAAGTTAAGAACTACTGAAAACATGGGTTTACTATGGAAACAATTAAGCAAACCCTCACAAAAAACAGTTACTGAGGCTCCCATAACACATGAATTGCAGCACAAGATATAATGCAACCGTATAAAATTGCACCGTGCCCATCAGTTACAAGAGTCAATCAGTGCCGTGGACTGTCAACACTCTCCAGTGTCCAATGGAGAGATGACAATGGAAGGTAAGAGTCACACAGGTAACAATGACAGAACTGGAACATCTGCAGCAGCAGGGGAAGGGAGCAGTCGCCTGTGTGTGTCATGGACCCAGCACTGTAACAGTGAGAGAGGGTTGTTTGTTTTTTAAGCCACCAGGAAGCGGTTTCATTACGGGACTGTAATTCTGTCCATAACAGAATGGCTACATAAACCTTCTAGCTTTGCTCCTGTGGTTTGTTCATCATCTAAAGGCCAAGATGGAATTAAAGGGACATAAATCCAGTTACTGTATTTGTCCATCTGTACTCAGGTACATGCACACTCTGTGCTGCTAGTAATTGAAAGAACTAACTAGGTTGCCACTCCATCCTCATCACAAGCCCATTAAGCCTAGCCACGAACAAAGTCTCAGAACTATGCACGAGCTGCTCCATCACATACACTTCAATATCTAGGCCCAGCCAGGAAGCTGAAGAGGCATCCTTAACTTGTCAAAAGGATAAAAATGATCTCATTTGCAGTGCGTTTGCAGTTGTGTTGGTCCCACGGTATGAGAGACACAATGTGGGTGAGGTAATAGCTTTGATTGGACCAACTTCTGCGGATGAGAGAGGGGAGCTTTCGAGCTACCCAGAGCTCTTCTTCAGCTCAAAAGCTTGTGTCTCACACTAACAGAAGTTGGTCCCAAAAAAAGATATTATTTCACCCTCCCTGTCTCACTCTCAAAGTGACGTCAGACAGTTAACATCTGTATTTCACGTCCTAGTCTAACAGAGTGGAGGTGTAAAACCCACTTTCCCCTTACACTGTATTAACTCCGAGATCCTTAGCACCAGTGTAGGCAGAGGTACTGTGGTTCCTCCATCCTGAACCTTTTAAGATTCTTCATTATAGCAGCAATGACCACTCTAGTTAATGATGAAGAAAGGTTTCTATTCTAACCCACTTCTCAATCACTCATACACGTCCCAACATTTTGCCTTTTGTCACGAAAATCTCCGGGCTTGGTCTCTGGCTGAAAGTGGTTTTTCTTCTTTTCAAAATGCGAGCAAACACTGTTCAGCCACTTTTCAGATCAGAGAGAGTGACTAAAACCTCTGTAGCTGAAATGCCAGCAGATAGATGTTGAAATCTGACAGGGTTATCGTTGTCATTAAAAATAAATCGTTTGGAGAGCTCTAGCAATAACTGGTTTCAACTTGATTGAGTTAGGACCCTTTCAAAACTACATGCAATGCGTATACAGTGCATTTGTACTGCTAAGCTCATTAAGCGTGTAGCTAAGGCCAGACAGTAGACACAGCTAACTCAGCCCTGCACTTTACAAGGTGTGCATGGACAGAGGCAAGGGCTCCACAAAGCCCTGCAAACCTTAGCACAGTGGCTCGCAAACTTTTGTACTGGTGACCCCTTTCACACAGCAAGCCTCTGAGTGCAACCCCCCATATATATTTAAAACACTTTTTTATATATTTAACACCATTATAAATGCTGGAGGCAAAGCGGAGTTTGGGGTGGAGGTTGATAACTCGTGATCCCTCATGTAATAACCTCACAACTCCCTGAGGGGTCCCGACCCCCAGTTTGAGAACCCTCGCCTTAGCAGGTCTCTCCTCCACACAGACAGGAGCTTCTACAGCTGCTGACCTGTTAAGAAGCACAGGAGGGAAACCCTGCTCTTGTGCTCCTTGGCAATGCCATAGCTGGGGTATAAGCCTGCCCCACTTAGCAGTATTTAAGGTTAGACGGGAGAGGGCTCTCTGCTTGATACCTTATCAAATGATTGGCACAGGGCATTCTGGCAGTATTTAGCTAAACTGTCAGGATTATGGCATTTGTGTCTATCATTTCTTCTTCAAAAAGAAGTCCTAGGAAGTTCCACTAAGTACTACATTAGGGGAATCAAAGGGTTGCACAGTTAATGTTCAAAGGTCAGGAGCTGCCAGCCTGAAGGTCACATGTAACTTTCCCTCGACCCCCTTGTACATATGCATTATGCTCACGCTCTCATATACATCATACAGGTTTCTCCTACAACCTTAAATATCTGCATACTCTCTTTTACTACTATGGCACTAGCCTCATAATGCCAAACAAAGCTCATTTCAGCCCGCTGGCTGAAGAGTACACAAACCGCACAAAATACTGGATGTTCCCTTGTATATGCAGAAGGGCACCTCACTTTACAGCTGAGGCTGGGCTACACTTCCAAGTTTAATAGTATAACTATTCTAGGTAGAGATGTGATTTCCCCCCCCCCCATTCTCTTTCTTTCTAACTGAAATAGCTATACTGATAAAAGCCCTAGTTATACCAGTATTAAGGTGCCTAAGGGTACGTCTATACTACCCACTGAATCAGCAGGTAGTAATTGATCTATCGAGGATCAATTTATCGCATCTCATCTGGATGCGAAAAATCGATCCACAAATCGACGCCCGTACTCCACCTCGGCAAGAGGAGTAAGCTGTGTCGACAGGGGAGCCGCGGCAGTCGACTCGCTGCCATGAGGACGCCCAGGTAAGTCGAACTAAGACACTTCGCGTAGTTGAAGTCGCGTATCTTAGATCGATTCCCCACCCCACCCCCCAAGCGTAGACCAGCCCTTAGACTGTGATAAGTTATTCTTCCTCTTGTACAGGAATACCTATTACCAGTATAAAGCATCTTTATACCAATGTAAGCGTGTCCATGCCGGATGTTGTGTTTGTACTACTTTAATGACATCAGTATAGTTAATGCAGCACAACCTTCTAGTGTAAATAGGGCCTCACTTTTGTAGATAACTGCCTCCTCTCCCAAACTGCATCTACACAGAGAGGCATTAAGGACTGAAAACAAAATGTGCAGTGCATGTCTGCTGATCACATTTTATATACCTTAGAGCAGGGGTAGGCAACCTATGGCATGCGTGCCGAAGGCAGCACGTGAGCTGATTTTCAGCGGCACTCACACTGCCTGGGTCCTGGCCACTGGTCCGGGGGGCCTCTGCAATTTAATTTTAAATGAAGCTTCTTAAACATTTTAAAAACCTTGTTTACTTCACATACAACAATAGTTCAGTTATATATCATAGACTTATAGAAAGAGACCTAAAAACGTTAAAATGTGTGACTGGCACGCGAAACCTTAAATTAGAGTGAATAAATGAAGACTCGGCACAGCACTTCTGAAAGGTTGCCGACCCCTGCCTTAGAGACAAGAACAACGAGGAGTCCTTGTGGCACCTTAGAGACATTTTTTTTTTAGTCTCTAAGGTGCCACAAAGACTCCTTGTTGTTTTTGCCAATGCAGACTAACACGACTACCACTCTGAAACCTTAGAGACAACCTTAGGAAGCTAGAATATGACAAAGACAGTGTAAACACATGAGAATGAAAAATACATATGCTGCAGCCTGTGTAACTAGAGTTGTAGAGAATACTGTTTAGGAGAAATATCCTGGGCATGCAATTCGAACCTCATTCTAATACAGATTTGCGACTGCATGCAACTTTAATCACTCAAGGCAGGAAGTGACAATGTTAATCAGGCAAACTAATATTTTCAACCTTTAAAAAAAAAAAAAAAAAGGAATATTCTTTGTTCACCAAATCCTATCGGCAGATGCTGTAATAATTCCAAAGAATCAGTATGCAAATCTTGGTGTGCTGAGTCCAATCTCAGAAGAACTTGCCTAGCACCCGTATGACAATGTTTAATAGGTAGATTATACTAAAGGCCTGTTTATAGCTAGCAATTGTTACCAAGGGGGTTATTATAACCAACCTACTAAGCACAACATTGATTGCTCAACAGGGAAACTGGCTTCAGGACAATTGAATTTATTTTGTCATTAGCAAATGTTAGCTGGAAAACCAAGTAATACAGATTAAAAGCAGTTGTGAAAATGACCATTTGTTTTAACAATAACTTATGCCTTCACTGTCTTGCAAAATATCCTTTACAAAGAAGTTAAAGTTTCCTTTTAAAGTCTCAAGAGCAGCACGGGGGGGAGAAAAAGCATTTGAAAATCCTAAATTGTTTTTGCCTTTATAATTCTCCTCTCCCACCCTCCAAAGTTGCATACCGGTAGCATTCATCCTTTCCGCTGGAGGATGGATGGACAGGGCTCCAGCCAGGACACTTCAAGACTGCAGCACTTGAGATATTCAGGACCCAAACCTGGATCCTCCTTGCTGGACTGGCCTAACAGAACGTATTTACCAAGGTTCTGCCCAGTGCGAGTGTGAACAGACTGATTACACACCCACTTTGCAAATGCCCAGCTATGAACACTCTCCTAGTTCTTAACTAACCAATTGATCATGTTGTGTGATAAACCAGCAGCTGCTTGGTGCAACTGAGTGACATCTTTGTTTTATCACTTTAAATCGAGTACACAATTTTAATCAACCACAACACCATTCAAAAAAAACGGGACTCTGGCAACAGAATAAGCTTTAAACCGCACAAGGCTAACAGCCTAGATTGCTCCCCCCACCTGGGTATCTTGTAGTAACTCTGGGTATTTTAGCTACACATCAGTGACCTGTTTAAACGAATGTTGTGGAATATGCAATAGGCAGATGACTTGGGCCAAGAGAAAGGAGGCGCATCTTCACAGCACAACTGAAAGAGCAGAGGGGAAGGCACTGAACTTTGGTGTGAGCTCAGTTTTTAGGATGGAGATGGTGACTGAGTTAAAAGCTGCAGCCATGAGGAACCAATGACATATCTGATCCTACTCCAGGCTCTCTTCTTCACACCAATATGAAAGTCATTTAAGTATCTTAAAGTTAGTTTCTTCAAAAAGGCTTATAAAGACTCTAGCCTTCAAATAAAGTCATATAGTGGTTCTCAGAGAATCTAATAAAACAAGACGGAAAAGGAGGTTTTCACCCTACTGAGAGGATATTACAACCCATAAAGATGATAAAATATATGACTGTACAGTAGTCTGTAGTGCCCACTCATCAAAACCGCTGCTTAGAAGGAGCTTTGGATAGGCCCCTCCCCCCAGTAACTCTGATGGGGGGGCGGGGAGGGAGAAAATGGACCAAACTGTTACATTGCAATTAGGTGTATGAGCTAATGCAGCAGCTCCAGGGCTGAAAGCACCAAAATGAGCGAGAGAACAATTCCATTCTCGGTAGAAACACAAGCCCTTACACTTCACCACTCGATCCCTCTGCTTTTTATTACAGCCCTTCCCAATCCTTCATGTGGATGCTGCCTATTCAGACTGTAAATGCCTCAGGGGAGGTACCTTTTCCCTTGTGTGCCTGTAAACACGGAGCAAACTGAACAAAATACACAAATCTAGAGAGAACAGAAGTGGGGAAAAATCCTACATAGAGCTGGATATAGAGATGCTAGAGTCACTGCCTTTGGTAGACACCAGTATTGGAGATAACAGGCACAAGAGAGAACTCAAACTCATAGGCTGTGAACATCAGCAAGGAAGCGGCACTATAGGTGTGCACTGACAACTATAATGGTCCCAAGTATTCCCATCTTCTTTCACTCATTTGTAACTTTCTCAAGGTTTTATCTTTGGGGCTGCAATTTGCAATGCTTATTCTTACCTTCAGAAAAGGGGGGGGGGGGGGGGAGGAGGTCTCCCAGCGATTTTAGCCAAAACAGATGAGCCATTTTCAGGCACAGAGGGATTGGGGGGGGGGGGGGAGTGTCATTTTCTCCCCCCTTAAGAAAACATGATTGCAGCCAAGTTGTGTGTTGTTTTTTAAAATAGCTTTAGCACCTCAGCAGAAGGTGATGGAAAACTGAAACTTGGTATGTGTACAGCACCTAAACTGTAGATAGGCCTTTCCCTGGTCCAGTGAAAATCCAGTTTGACTGGGCTTGAGTTTTTGTTTTAAACAACATAAGATTTGGACATCTGCACTCAATTATCTTAGGTAACTGACAGTCCACTGATAACGTGTATGCACATTACATAAAACTTAATGGGGCCTGTCACTGACTAGATGATGCCCTGATATTCCTTTGGCTGTGCAGCAGAATTTCAAGGCTCAATCCTTGGTCCAGCTGCACAGTTCTTGGGCTAGGATCTGAGTGGGAGGCAACAGTGGCCACATGCCATCTTTGCACGTCTCTTGATCCTCCGATTGGTTTGGCCCTTCGCATAAAATTAGAGCATCCTGAGGCTGTTCTAACTTCAATTGCTAATGCCCCCCACCAAGAGGCAGTTACACCAGATGGGGATCACTGGAGCACAGTGGCACCCTGACTATACTCCCCTAAGCTGAAGGACATGCCTTACACACACCCTAAGCTGGCAGAGAGCTAGGTACCTCACCCAAAGAATACTCCATACTAGGAAAATCCTCAGTAGCCTGGTTCATAGGTGGTGCCTGCTTAGGGTGGCCTTACAGATTCTTTGCACCACTGAAGAGTGCAAAGGCCAAGCAAATGAACCCTCACTTTTAACAGCCGATTGCTGTGGAATGCGATCTCTGAAAGTGCAGGAGAGACAAGGCAAGGGTTCCTGCCTCACTGACTCTACTTATGTGCACCACCGAGCCTTCAATCGTTGTCTACCTACAGTGGGATGTGGAGGAACTCACTTTCACCGTTTGCTTAAAAAAAAACAGCCAGCCGCACACTTAGGACGTTTCATACAAAAACGTTACATTAAGGTTGGCAAGTGAAGCATTCAAAAGTCAGGAAGTGACAAAGTTAAGGTTACCTGCACAGATGCATTATGACATGCTCCAGGTGAATGAGGCAAGGTTTTGTAGTGAAATGGTATATGGTCCAGAGGATCTTGCCTTATTCACGACACAGTTGTATGGTGTGTCTTGAAGTAAAGCTGGAGCTCACAGCATCCTGCCCTCATTCACCAGAAAAGTTGTTTGGCATGTAGCAAATGAGGCAACAGGCTATGGGAGAAGAATAGTTAAGGCAGAGGACTGGGACTTAGGAAATCTAGGCTGTATTCTTGCCTCTTTCACAGACTTTCTGTGCGACTTTTGACAAGTCTCTCCCTCCTCACCCTATTCCCTCTGTGGCTCAGTTTTGCATCTGAGAAACCATGATAAACTTCCTGATATCACAGGGGTGAGGTCAGGAACTCAGACATTATGGTGATGAGAGCCACAGAAAAGCCTGTAAAACACATCCTTTATTCAGTGCAGTGTACAGCAGATAAGACATGGGCTATATTGAACAGTGAGAGTAAAAATATTGAACACCTGTCTAGTTCACTAAGTACTGTATCAACTTGCACACTGAATGAGGCCTGGGTCCTGCAGAAAAACACTAGGTGATTATGTCATTAGCGAGTACAGCAGTACATACAAACAGCTCTGCACTTCAGGAAATGTTACAAAAAATTAAGATGTCAAATAGGTTTATTCATCAGCAAGTGATTTTTTTTTAGGCCACACGCGCAACTTGTTAAATTCTGGTTTAATTTTTCCTTTCACAGACTAGAGGCTGAATTCAGAGGGCCAGAAAGATGCATCCTATTTACTAAAACTCAAGAATACACCACTAGGCTTAATTAGTACAGATGTAGTGACAGGAATCTAAGTAATCCATGTAGATCAGATAGTGACATTATCTACACGAGCTATGATTTCGCATCACACACAAGGTGGCAATGTGAAAGTTGCCTTTTACTGATCCAGTTTCCACTCTGAAGAAAGCTCATCTTTACCTTCCTGTACTTTCTGCTTTCACGATGTGACTCCAGGAATGCTGTTTACACACTGAAGTGAACAATGTCAGCCTGAGGCCTAAGGGCAGCACAACACACTGACAGTTCAATCTCACTGCCAGGCCCAGCAGACACTAGGTGCGTTGCGGCAGCAGCACACTCAGACCCTGGGGAGAGGGAATGCCTTGCCTTGCTCAAATGACCTCTCCAACTCACTCACAAGTGATGCTGACAGGCTCCCAAAATGGACATGGATCCAGTCTACAACAGGAAGAAGATATCATCCCACTGCAGGTCCTCTGGGCAGGAAGTGGGAGGGAGAGAGACAGGAAGGTTTCAGAAGTCCCTTTCCTGGCAACAGTTGCTCACTGGCACCCATTTGCATACAGTGATACGTGGGTTCTCCTGGCACTGGATCAGCCATCTGAGATCCACCACCAAAGCCATAGGGTGGATTTGCCAGATTGGTGATGAATAGAAGCCTATGGTTTCCTGTGCTTAGTTAAGTATTTCTTCTTATTTCTAAGAGATACCTCTCCATATAACAATTATATGCTGGCTACCTTTTAACGTTCTCTCTTTAAATGCTGACTTTTCTGCCCCCAGAGTGACAAACAAATTCTTAGACCATGGCAGCAGCACCCAAAGGAGGGACAGGTCTGAACACTAAACCAAAAAAATTCAGTTACAACATGCAAGCCTCATTTCTATATATGAATATGTCCAACCAGCAAAGTGTTTTGTGTGGGGACTCTCACTGAAGATTCATATCACTTTGATACCTTAATTCTGAACCCTAGTTAAGCTATTGAGATAGTTAACTTCTCAGAAGCAGCTGGGAAGTCACACCCTACCCAGCAACTGTTGCCAGGCAGAACATAATCCATGGCAGAACAAGTTGAGCGCGGAGAAGAGCAGAGGAATCAGAGGCCCTGGATGAGCAGACCACCTGGTCCTGAAGGAGAAAGGAATGGAGCAGAGCCAATGCTAGCTGGCCTGGGCTACCAAGGGGATTTTGTCAGAGCAAACTTTGTCAGACCTAGTAGCCAGTTCACAGGCTGATAGATACATGCTGCTCTGCTGAAAAGGGCCAGTTAGCTACCAGCCACAGCGGTTGAGGGGCCACTTCCTAAGTACAGCCAGCCTACCCCAACTGTAAAACTGAGGACTGATGCTTGTCTGAGCTCTCAGCATTTCTAGTACTGGAAGCAGGCTTCTGTACACTAGGGGGAAAAAGCAAGAAGACCATGGTGGACAAGGACCACAGCTGACAACCACTGTGAAGCCAAAGCATTCTCTTAATTCACCAATCTCTTATTTCTCTCCCCTTTAAATATCCTTCCTTAATCAGCTGAATGGTCTGCTGCTAAATAATGCAGTTATCACTCCTTTCATAGGCTGAGCAGGCTGCTTCCAGTGCTCGCAGGCAGCAGTGATACCAGAAACTGAGCTCCCCACATGCCAGTATGGGGCACTTGGCTGTCCCAAACCATTAGGATTTTAATAGCTACTTCTGTAGTTGTGTCTTTAACATGAAACTATCATGGGGATGTTACCATATCAGAACATACCATGCAGTGAGCGACGGTAAACAAGTTTCCTCCTTTGCCTTGATTTTCAATTATGTTTATTCCTAACATTAAATATCCAAGAATTTGCCATCCAAGATACTTTCTAGAGTACCAAGTCCAAGATTTAGTTTGCTTTCCCAAAATCTAGACAGCCTGGCTCTCTCACAGTTAAATGCCAATCATTTAAAGGTTAATGGAAGGATTCCCCCTGAAGGCTTCACATTACTGTTGACAGGACAGTTTGCAAGCCATTTTAGACAAACATTGCCAGATATTATTTACCAAGTTCAGACAGCACATCCAGTCCCATTCAAACATCAGGACATACAACATTCCTGTCACAGTTGCAATCTGACAAGCAACTCATGACTCCTACTACCCAGGGTGGGAGAGGAGAAAGAGATCAAAACATCACTACAGGACAAGTTGAAAACGTGTTTCCAGAGATGTAATCCAGCACCCCAACATCAGAGAGGGCAGGGCTGAAACCCAGATTTATCAGACACCGAATAAGACCTAAGGCCTCCCCATGCCCCCAATAAACCCAGCAAGATGTCCCCTTCCCTACACGTTTCCAGCTTGAAAAAGACTAAAAATCATTAACTGGACACTCACCTTGAGGATTTTCACAACTACTCTCTCGTTGTTGGTAATGTTTATGGCCTCAAAGACTTCACTGTATTTTCCCCTGCCGAGTTTCCGAACCAGTTGGTAATCATCCTGATTACTGTGGACAGCAAAAAGGAAAATAACTGACAGGCTACTGGGCTGGAATTCTCCTTCCTCCCTGCCCGATTAGCCCTTCACATCCAAAGCACTTGGAAACAGCTTTGTGCATTAGTGATCTGCTTTCTGATGAGGGGGCAGACTTGAAACAGCTACATTCTCTCTAGTTTGAGAGAGAAACTAGTCTCTCTAGGTTGAGAAAAGCTTTTAATCAAATAGCTGAGTTTGCAGCACAGGTGCCCACAACCATCACCTCTCCGTGTCACAACCCCACAGAGAAGAGGGGAGGGGGCACTGTGACACTCCCTCCCATTCTTGAGCCTGCTCCCTCCACAGCTTTTAATATCCTTCTCAGGGAGGAAGACACACACTGGCAGCTCTGAGATCTCCACCCACCCCTGGACATCTGCTCTCACGGGGAGTCTACTACAAGGTTGTTTCTGGGGTGGGCTTCGCTGGCAGGTTCACAGAGCCATTATGAGGGGCAGTGCCAACTTCCCTAATGCATTTCCTTGGGGCTCACTCGGTACCACACTCCACCACCCCACAGTGAGATCTGAGCCATTTCCCACCTGACGAGGTAGTCATGGAGGGGGGAGCAACTCCCATCCATCCACCCCTGGCCCTGCATCTGGCAGAGGGGTGAAAGCTCAACATACTGGGCTCCCCCTTGCCTCATCTCTGCAGTGTGGGTGGCAGCAGCGGGTTCTCCCTGAGACAGGATTTGGGGAGCGAGCCCTGAATCATGAGAAGGCTCTCCAGCCTGCCCCCCTCAGTCACCAGATTCCCAGAGCCCCCACCCAGCGTCTCAGCCCAACCCCCTCACTCCAGTCCCCTGCGCCTCAGTCCCCCTGCTCCAGCCCCCTGCGCCTCCCCCGGCTCCAACCCGCCCCAGCCCCCCTCAGCCCGGTCCAGCCCCTCCCCCGGCTCCAACCCGCCCCAGCCCGGTCCAGCCCCCCTCAGTCCGGCCCCTCCCCCGGCTCCAACACGCCCCAGCCCCCCTCAGCCCGGCCCAGCCCCTCCCCCGGCTCCAACCCGCCCCAGCCCCCCTCAGCCCGGTCCAGCCCCTCCCCCGGCTCCAACCCGCCCCAGCCCCCCTCAGCCCAGCCCCTCCCCCGACTCCAACCCGCCCGCTGCCCGGCTCGGGGCGGGGGCCGCTTTACCCCCAGCTCGGGACGTGCGCCTCGTAGTCCCAGTACTCGCGGCTCCTCAGGCTGTTCACCTCGGCGTAGACCCGGGCCCTGCTGCCGGCGGCCGGGCCGGGCATGGCGGGGGCGAGCGGCGGGGGCGGCTGCAGGAGGCGGCGGCGCAGGGGGCCGGCGGGGCTGCCGAGGCGGGGCACGGAGCGCAGGAGGGCGGCGGCGGGGGGCAGCAGAGCCAGGCCGGCCCAGGGGGGAGCGGGGCGGGGGGGCCGGTCCCGGCCCGGAGGGGGCGGGGCTGGCGGGCCGGGCTCCGGGTGCCGCGCGGTCTCTGCCCGAGGCCCGATCCCCAGCGGCGGCGGCAGCCTGAGCCGGCCCCGAGCGCAGCGCAGCGAACCCGGAAAAGGGGCTGATCCGGCGGCCGCGGCCCAGCCAGCAAGAGAGTCCGCGGCGGAGACCGGCTGGGCGGGAGCGCGGGGCACAGCGACCCCTGCGGCTGGGGGGACTCACCGCAGCCGCTCGCGCTCTATTACTCCCATGCGCCCCACCTACCCCTAGAGCCCTAGAGCCCCGCCCACCCCAGAGCCCTCTAACCCCGCCCCATGAGCCCCACCCCTAGAGGCCTCTAACCCCACCCACCTCTAGACAGCTATAACCGTGCCCCTAAATGAAGCCCCTAAATCCCCAGGAAGCCCAGTCTCCCCGGTTATCCCTAAAGCCCTATAATCCCTTTTACTCCCAACCTCCCCTCCTACTCCTAGGGACCTGCAACCCTTCTCCAAACCCAAGTGGTATAATCCCTTTTACCCCAAAACCCTATAAATCTCCCACATCCCTGCTACCCATAGAGCCCTACAATCCACAATCTTCACTGTCCTGCGATTCCCCAAAGACCTACCAACCCCAGTCTCCACCACTAGCTTTCAAACACTAAAGCCTTATAACCCCTCACCTCCCTTCCTAATCCCCCTAGTCCTACAGTCCCCTATGCTATTGCCCCAGACTCTGAGCCTTACTGAGCCTCCACTCCATTCCAGCTCCATAACCCTGAAATACATAACCCTAAAACCCCCTACAAGCTAAAGGTTCCAGAGCCCTGCAACTCCCCATCCAACCAGGCCCCACCCCACATCTCAGAGCCTAAAAACTCCTTCCCAGTTCTTCAGTCCCCCCAAAGTCTCCATCACACATCCTCCATCACCTACTCCTCCATCTCCATCGAACCTTACTGCTGCTTCTACACCTTCACCTCCTGCATATCTCACCACCATTTCAAGCTAAACACCATGGCACCTCTCACACCATCCCCAACATGCAGTGGTGGCTAAAAGACACAATGGAGCTCAAAATAAAGGGAACCATTTTAAACCTAGCCTGACCTGGTCTCCTTTGACTCCTTTCTAAAGTAGTTTAGAAGGGCACCCACCCACTCTTTTCTCTGAGATTACTGCAGGGAATTACAGGGAATCCAGGTAATAAATAGTGTTCAGTTGGTATTGTAAACCAAAAAATTATGATCCCCTGATTCCCCTATGATGTCTCTCAAAGAAGAGGAAATGAAGTTGGCTAATTAATACATAGTAGTAAATGTTCTCTCTCTGGAACATACACAACACGAAAGCTTATGCTCAAATAAATTTGTTAATCTCTAAGGTGCCACAAGTACTCCTGTTGTTTTTGAAACACAATATCAGTAACTACTACCTAACTCGTGACTACTGCCCCCAAGTCCCTCTTTGCAGTAAATCAAACACAGAGTTAAGATTGACCGGCAGCGCCATATCCTTCCAGAACATCTAATGCACTTACACTTAAACATCTGAAAACTAGGAAATGCAGCATTGAGGTTTGCTATCTGAGATCAATCCCAAGTGAGTGATACAGACTTTAAAGTCAGAAGGGACCATTATCATGATCTTGTCCAACCTCCTGCACAGCGCAGGCCACATAATCTCACCCACCCACTCCTATAACAAACCCCTAACCTATGTCTGAGCCATTGAAGTCCTCAAATCATGGTTTAAAGGCTTCAAGGTGCAGAGAATCCTCCAGCAAGTGACCCATGCCCCATGCTGCAGAGGAAGGCGAAAACACACAGGCTTTCCAATAACCCTGGGTCCAGTTGAGAACCTCTTACTCCCACTGGTGAGTAATTACTCATGCAGTCCCAAGGACTTCACTGGGACTGTTTGAAAGAGTAAGTGCTCACCAAAGTCAACAAGGGCTCCACAATCTGACCTCTTACACACACATCTCTAATTCTGGCTGTTCTGCAGGCTCTTCTTGGTAAGGTCTAATTTTTGCCTAAGTATCTTGTCAAAGTAGGAGGCCTTGCCCTTAACTGATGTAGTTTTCTCAAAGTCATGGGTTTCTATTCTATGACTTGTTTTCCTTAGTCTCCAGTGCAACACATTCCATTTCTCCCTGGAACTTATACGTAAAATGTTGCTTTATGCTTAATCCAATTCCTTAGACCTTCAAATGAGTCACTGAACTCTGCGTGAAAGAAGCATTTGTTTTATGTAAGACCTTGAGTCATTCACTCCAGGGAGCCTATACCATGCACTCTTGGTTTCAAAATGGGTAGACCCATTATTCTAGTGCCTAGAGCAAATCGGCTTTGAATTCTCTCTCTTTTTTTATTCTCCTTATCTTGACCCAAGAGTTATAAGTTGCCACCATTACTGGGCTATTTCTAGAGCTGCTCAGAAAATGTTTTCTGCTAATAGTTTTGAAAAACATTTTTTTTAATGATTTTCCATTTGTGGGGAAAAAAATTAAATTTTTGAATTTTTTTTTAAAGTTTTCAGTTTTACAATGAACACCAGGAACTTTCTAACACAACAATCTTGTTTTTTCCTGTGAAAATTTTCATTTAGAAAAAAAGGCAATTAAAAAGAAAAAAGATTTCAATGGAAAATTTTAATTCAACTCTAGTTATTTCTCATTTGACCTGGGAGCTCTTGTTTACTCATATATACGACATCAGATAACATATTGATTAACGCCATCTCGGTCTGTAGGGTGACCAGATGTCTTGATTTAATATGGATAGTCCTGCTATTTCGGGCTTTTTCTTATATAGACTCCTATTATCCCCAACCCCCTGCCCCAATTTTTCACATTTGCTCTCTGGCCAGCCTGGCCAGTGAAATGTCTAGCTGAATACCCTGTCTCTTATATTGGCTAGTACCAGCTGCTCCTGGGGAAGGAGCAAGAACCACATAGTGGACAACTATGGAACAATCTGCTCATAAGGGAAAATTCTCCCTAACTCTCCTCAGCTAATGTTTGGCTTTTGCCCTGCAGCATAACAGTTATATACTTCTTTTAAAAATTATCCTAACATATCTATACATGTTCTCATTATCCATATAAATGGTTCTTTTTTAAATTTTCTTAAACTCTTGAGTTCTATGATGTCCTGTGGTGGTGAGTTCTGCTGGTTAAATAAGGGTACATCTATACTACCCACCGAATCAGCGGGTAGTGTTCGATGTATTGGGGATTGATTTATGGTATCTCGTCTGGATGCGATAAACTGATTTCTGAATCGACACCCGTACTCCACCTCAGCAGGAGGAGTAAGCAGAGTTGATGGGGGAGCCACGGTAGTCGACTCACCGCCGTGAGGATGGCCAGGTAAGTCAAACTAAGATACTTTGACAGTTGCATACCTTAGTTCGAACCCCTCCGCTGGTGTATCTCAGGCCTAAGATAAAAAATATTTCTTTGTCTAGACCCACCATTCATTGGTTTGTCTACTTTATCTTGTCCCCTTACCATTCTTCTTCTCTCTGAACTAAGACTGACTGTGGATGTTCCCCTTGAGTTTTATTTCTTTGACAAATTTGAGATGCCTTCTCCTCCTTTCCCATCCATAGCCCTTTGCTCTCCAAGGGCTTCACTTCCATAGCTGCTCCATCTGGTGTTTCTGGCTTCTCTGTTTCCCTTTGATCTCCAAGTGCCCCCTCTGTTGCAGGGGGAGAAGCTAGTGCAGGAGTGGCTTTATGCTGAGAGCTCCCCCACCCTAGAAGAGAATTCTCCGCTGGTCAGTTAGATCTTTAGTGGGGCATAGGAGGTGGATCAGAAATAAAAATCTGGCCTGTTCTTTGAAGGTTTGCAGATGACTAGCACTAATCATTGTGTGACAAAGCCCTTGTCCTCACTTAGGCAATACTCCCACTGAAGTCAGTGAGAGGGAAAAGTGCTAAGTGTCCCATCCCCCATCATCAGGAGTTTTGCCTGAGCCAGGCTGTCAGCACTTGGCTCTGTGACTTTCATGTGCCTGTTTGTTTCCCCCATTCTTGGTGACTCATGCCAGGGCGCTGTTAAATCCAGCCTTCCCCTCTCCCCTCATTCTTGGAACGAACATGCGAACGATGTCAAGAGCTTCTGAAAGGTTAAACTGTTGGTTATTTGGCAGCTTTTCCAGCCTCCAGCAGCTGGGTGTGGAGAGAGGCTGACTGAGCTGAAGTTTTATCCGTTGATGAGGCTAATTTGCAGACACTGAAAACCAGCCCTTCTAAATACAGCCACTGTTTGCTGGAAGCTTCCCCGCTAAGACATCATGATTCTCATCTCAGCCCTCACGAGGAAGCCCTTTCCTAGAATTCCTCTGATGGAAGGAAGTGGTAGGGTGACCAGATGTCCCAATCTTATAGGGACAATCCCGATTTTTGGGTCTTTTTCTTACATAGGCTCCTATCCCCCCCCCCCCCCCCCCCCACACACACACACTCCAATTTTTCACATTTGCTGTCTGGTCACCCTAGAAGTGGTGTTGGGGCTGGGAGCTGGCTTTCAGTGACAGGCCTCTGTCATCTAGATTTAGGCCCTGGAGCCCCTCTCAACTGCTAGACATGGAGGAGAGACAGTAAAAATCAAAGGAAAGGTGCAGAAATGCCCAAGAAGCAGTGGATAGAAGGAGTGGGGAGTACAGGCAGTGCTGCTTGTTCCCTCCTCCCCAGGAAGGTCCCTCAGGGTGTGTCTACACTGCAGCTGGGAACCAGCCTCCCAGCCTCAGGAGAGGGACTCCCGCTAGCAGAACTTGAGCGAATGCACTAAAGATAGCAGTGTGGATGTGGCAGCTCCGGATCGCAAGCCCTGGGGGTTGAGTGGAGCTGCAGCCTGACATGCAATGTCCACACAGCTATTTTGAGCATTCTGCTTGAGCCCAGCTAGCAAGGGTCTAGCTCCCTGGGCTGGGATGCTGGGTCCCTGCTGCAGTGTAGACATACTTTAGGCCAACAGGGCTCTGAGGAGGGGTATGTTGGAGGGTGAAGATGTGGAGCACTGCAGACAGTTTATGTGGCGGGCTCCTTAGATTAACCCAGGTGAGTGAAAGCAGCAGGGGTTGTGGCCACTAGGAGCAGCATTAGCTCCGGCTCTGTGCTGTCCTTTCCCAGGGACGGGCGAATACACTGCATGTGTGGCCAACAGCAGCACTGCTTCTCCGGGAGCTGTGAGGGACCAGGTTCTTGAATCCAGAACAGAGGGGCAGGCAGCCCATCAGTGGGACAGGAGTAAACCCATCTTTCTTTCCCCTGGAAGGGGCATGTCCATCAGGATCTCCGTCTAGTAGGCTTGCGAACTTGCTTGGATGGATTTAGGGTGACCAGACAGCAAGTGTGAAAAATTGGAATGGGGATGGGGGGTAATAGGAGCTTATATAAGAAAAAGGCCCCAAAATTGGGACATCTGGTCACCCTAGATATATTCCTGGAGATTTCATCACATGACATAATCTTTAATTGAAGCTTGATCTTTAGTTCGTGGAGACTCCAGGACAATCCTGGAGGGTTAGTAACCCTACTAGGGAACCTCCTGCAGTGTCCTGGGATCTATGTCCAATCCTGCCTTTGGGCTTCATCACAAGAGGGGACAATATGGACTGGACAAAGGGAAATGGAAAGAAACAGAACAGAAAATAAAGGAGATATGGGGAGGAGGAGCTGGCAAATGGGGAAAGAAGACATATGGGGAGAGAATCAGCTTGTTTGGGCATTTCTGTGCTTCCCTGGTGCATCTGTTTTTCAGCATTCGCAAATGCTAATTGGTACAAACTCCACCATGCTGATGCTTTCCATTGGAACTTCTGTTCTCTTTGCCTTTGGCTGGGCCTGGAGATTAAGTTTAGGAGTTTTACAAGTACCAAAGGATGGCGCCCTTTGTTCTCTACTCAGAAACTACGGCTCTATTTTCATCTGAAGAAGAAAACAGAACTCACTTGTGCTTTGCTTCAACCATCCCCCAAAGGCCAACCAAACCAGTGAAACAATGGTCAAGCCAGTGTAGGTGCCATTTGGGACCTGTTACCTAAGGGCTGGGAGAGAGAGAGAACACACCTCTGGCTGTGTGAGGCTGTTATCATTTAGAGGGTCAAACTCACTGCTGGTACGACTTCATTGATACCAGTCATAGAATCATAGGGTTGGAAGGGACCTCAGGAGGTCATCTAGTCTAACCCCCTGCTCAAAGCAGGACCAACCCCCAGATTTTTACCCCAGTTCCCCAAATGGCCTTCTTAAGGATTGAATTCATAATCCTGGGTTTAGCAGGCCAATGCTCAAACCACTGAGCCATCCCTCCCCCAATGAAATTGAGCCTGCTTGTGCCAGGAACTGCCAATGGTGTAGGGTCTGCTGAGAAAGGAGAGTCAGCCAGAGAACAGATAAAAGAGTAAGTGTCCATCTCTAGGTTCAGAGAGGAGCTGGGGAAAGGAATCCGTATCAGTCACAGCACAGCAATGGCCTTTTTTTAACCCACCAGCCTCTGGTTCCCAATTAACAGGGCTTTAGGAAATGCGGGGCCCAATTCGAACATTTTGGCGGGGCCCCAGCAGGGATGACTTAAAAAAAAAACATGTAAAAAAAATCCTCTCATTCATTAGCAACCGGTTCCCTATAAAAAGTTCTGATTTAAGGGATGTGCCACAGTATGGTTTTTTTTGTACAAATAAGGTTCCCATATGTCCGTATTTTTAAAAATTCCTCCCGGATGGCGATTTAAGAACCAAAAAGCCTGACATGTCTGGGAAAATACAGATGTATGTTAACCCTACCTAAAGTTATTTTTTAAAAAGATGGGCCTGAACTAGAAATGAGCTCCATTTCACGGGTGGGTCCCTGCCACTCTCTGGGGGCGTGCTAGGGTGACCAGATGTCCTGATTTTATAGGGATAGTCCCGATTTTTGGGTCTTTTTCTTATATAGGATCCTTTTACCCCCACCCCCGTTCCAATTTTTCACATTTGCTGTCTGGTCACCGTAGGGTGTGCACATGTGTGGGTCCCAGCTGCTCCCTGCCCCCCTCATTGAAGCAGGTGTGCAGGGTTACTGCCCTGGGAACTGCAGGGCACCAGTGGACATGGGGCCGGCTGGAGGTAGGGCAGGGACTGACTAGAGATAGGGTCTGGGTGCAGGCAGAGCAAGGGGTGCAGGGCTGGCTGGAGACAGGGGGTGTGGGGTGGGCTGGTTGGCTTCAGGCAGGGCCACAGGGGGGTGCAGCAAGGGTTTGCAGGGCTGGAGACAGAGAAGTGCGGGACTGGCTGGAGACAGGGCAGGGGGTGCAGGGCTGGTGCGGACAGGACAGGGGGTGCAGGGCTGGTGCGGGAAGGGCAGGGGATGCGGCAGGGGCTGGCTGTGGGCAGGGGGTGCGGGGCTGGTGCAGGTAGGGCAGGAGTTGCGGGGCTAGCTGGAGACAGGGGCTGGCTGTGGGGCTGGTGTGAGCAGGAGGTGCAGCAGGTGCTGGCTGCGGGCAGGGGGGTGCGGGGCAGGGGGTACAGCCCACCCTGTAGGGTAAGTGCCCCCCTCCTCCTCCCTTGCCCAATGGGGTTGCAGCACAGCCCAGAGCTCAGGGGCTATTTATAGGGCCCGGGGCTCCCCTGCCTCTACCGCCCCGGCCCTTGAAATAGCCACGGGAGCCCTGGGAAGTGGTGGAGCTCTAGCAGCTATTTAAAGGGCCGGGACAGTAGAAGCAAGGGGAGTCCCGGACTTTTTAATTAGCCCCCAGAACCCCACAGCCCTACCCCAGGGCTCCAGCAGTGGGGCTCTGGTGGCAATTTAAATAGCCTGGGGCTCCAGTCCCCTGCTGGGAGCACCAGGCCCTTTAAATTGCCCCCTGGGGAAGCCAGGCAACCCCGGTACAGCGCACCGGTGGGGCGTGGGCATGGGTCCCTCTTAGGCGCGAGGCCCGATTCAGGAGAATTGGTTGAATTGGCCTAAAGCCGGCCCTGCCAACTAACATACTGTTCTTTTACTGGTAGGTATTTTGGAGCAATGATACGGTATTGTTAGTTACCTGGTATTACAGTGCTTTTGTTCCTGAATATCCCTGACGCAAACTTAGACTCACCTGCTACTATTACTGCTGCTCTGTCACTGAACACCTGGGATGCATTCAGCCCTGCATAAAGGGACACAACTCTATTGACCTCGAGAGAGTTGTGCCTGCTTATACCAGCATTGCATTTGACACATGCTGATGCAGAGGAATCAATTCTATTTCTCTTCAGTTTGGTGTTTTACACCATGCCCATCAATGAGTCACACTGGTCAGATTTAAAGCTTTGTGCACCTCAAGAAGGAAAGGTGCAATAGTGGCTTTAAGTCAACTTTACTGCCTGCCAATCCTGGGTCTGTCCAAGCACCAATTCAGACCCTGCTGGAAATTAGAGCAGCCACGGGGCTGCTCTGTTTAATGCTGGCTACCCATAACACCCATAGGGCCTTTCCGGCAATCAGCTCATAGGGGCTCTCTGGCCCAACCCTCTTTCCCTGGAGACATCCCATATATTGGGAGCCACAAGGAGGGTGGTGTAGGAGCCTTTACAGTGGCTTTATGCTACCCAAGAATTTAGAGCGGCTTTGCACTGCTGGAGAGCCAAAAAGCAGCCACAATGAAGCCGAGGATCTGGCCCATACAGTACATCAAGTCCTGGAGTGCATTCCCTTACAGAGAAAATAGCATGGAAAAGCATGCAGTGGGCCTGATTCTCTTCTCACACTGGTGTAAGTCCGGAAGAACTCTAGTGAAGTCAGATGAGTTGGATAGTGTGAACCTGATGTGAGATCAGAATCAGGCCCATGGAGACTTCTGGGATGAGAGCCGAGGCAACGTCGGAAATATTTCAAAAAAATAAAAGAGACAAACAGATGGAATCTACCGTGCACCGGATGGCAAAATCCTGTAAAGCTTCCGCTTCTTGAAATTTACTAGAGAACCAAATGAGACTTTATAATAACAGACATCAGGGCCTACCTCGCCCTGATGTGGGACACAGCATTGAAGGAAAATGTCAGAGCTATGTACCACTTAAAGAGGCCTTCACAAAGGAAATGAAAAGTTGTCCAAGCCCTTGGAAATTCAGGATGAGATGATCAGGTGCTGTGTACGGTGGAATAAGAATCTGAGGGATACAGAAATGCATTATCTTTGCTTTTGATTAGAGAAAGGGATTCAGTGATTCCTACCAGGGTCAATTAGATTTCATGATAGTGTATGAAAAGGGTTGATTCATACCACCATATGGTGTAAAATAGCTCTGTGATATTGGCATGTCTGAAGTCTTGCTCTTAGTATAGTATAGTAATAAGGCTAAAGCAACAATACCATATAGTTGAATAGTGCATATGACACAGGCAATTCTAGCTAGTGATGAAGCCAAATCAAAATCCAGATCCAAACACCCTCAGTCCTTGAGAAGGTTTGGATCCAGGTCCGGACCCAACTTCCCCAAATTCAGTTACATTCCTGCTTCTGACCAACACCAGAGCACACCGATAATATTCCAAACAGTCATATTAGCAGACTGACATAGACTTGTATGTTGCAGCACCATCAAGTTAACATTACAGAGCTCACATCACCCCATGAACGTAAACAAATTATGCAGGTAAGTGTGTCTAGCTGCTATGGCTGCATGTGCAGATCGGGCAATTGTACATACAAATGACTAATTATGGTAACTTGCATGCACAACCACCTGACCCGTATGTGCAGAGTAACCAAGCAAACATGTTAGGCATGAAATTACAAACCTTATTTAAAAATGAGGCTAAAACTGTCCAGCTTTTGGCTACTCTGCTATTTGGAAGTATGTACTTGTACCTATTAGTACAATACCAAGGGATTTTGAGGGACTCACAGAAATATAGGGCCAGCTCCTCAGCTGGTGTAAATCATCTAGAGTGACCAGATGTCCCAATTTTATAGGAACAATTCCAATTGTTGGGTCTTTTTCTTATATAGGCTCTTATGACCCCCCCCCGTCCCGATTTTTCACATTTGCTGTCTGGTCACCCTAAAATCAGCATAGCTCCGTTGCATACACTAACGTAAATTCCTGGGGCTGGATAAGACTCCTTGCCAAATCTTCCTTCAATACCAGTCTGACTTTCTCCTTTGAACATGCTCTGTTACTTTTTATTGAGTACCAAACTGGACCTTTTGCTTAGCTTGATGTTTGATCATCAACTCTCCATACCCCCAGTTTGTTCCCCCTGAAAGGTGGATACTTTAACGTCTAAGAATTGACTTACTGTATGTTCTAGTTCTTGATTATTTGGAGGCCCATATTGCACATGGTAACCTCAAGAAGGATCCTGAAGTAATTTTTAGTTAGCTAATGGTACAGGTCAATGTATATATTAGTTATTAAGGTTGCCTGGCACTTCTCATTATAAGACCCTGTTTTGAGCTGTATATAACTTTGCCAAACTTTAATCTTTTGGGCTAAAATTTTATATACTGGGTTCTGTCTCAGGCTGATTGTTTTTGGTAAGTTCCAGCCAAAATGGTTCAGCCCCTTCTGAGAACAAGGCTAGGGAAAAAATAATTTTTTTGCCATTTAAAAAGTTTGGATTAACTTTTATTTTAAACATGCTAGCATCCCCTTCAGAACATTAAGGTTGCAAAGCACCCAAAGGTTAGGAAGTGCCAACCTTGTTTCAGCCCCCTGGACATACATGATCACATACTATTTTTCCACAGGACCTCTGCCTGTGGCAATGCACAGGATGGACTTGCCTTGGGGATGAATCAGGGTTGTGTAGCGAAGGAGGCTGTTGTCTGTAGGACAACATTTGGTTCAGAAGTTGGAAGGTGTGTAGTAAATGAGGCAGGGGATTGCAGGAAGAGAAAGGATGGTATCAGGTTAAGGCAATTGAACGCTGCCGTGAATTCTGTCCCTGCCTCTGCCACAGAGTTCCTATGTGGTGCTGGGCAAGTCACTTAAACTAGACTTTTTACTAGTGGTCGCTAATTGGGTGTTCCACATTTTCTGGATATCCAGCTCGAGACTCTGAGGTCTGATTTGGCAAAGAACTGAGCATTCACAGTTATGACTGAAAATCAATGGGAGATGCACTTTGAACATGGAAGTGCTATATAATGCTAAGTAATCTGCAAAATCAAGTCCTAGGTGGCTCAAACTGGGCACTCAAAATCAATGGATACTTTTGACGTTAATCTCTGTGTATGTCAGTTCATCATCGGTACACTGGAATTAAGACCACCCTCTCACCTCACGGGGGTTCTGTGAAGATCAATTCATTAATATTTCTGGAATACTCAGATGCTATAGCAATGCACACGATAGAAAAGACCATGAGGAAATGAATAATTCTGTCTGCGTCGTTTGAATGGTGTGCAGGCAATAAGGCACAGGGCCACACATTGAACAATGAGGATAAAACAAAATATAGAATAGCTGCTCAATAATTAAGCACTGTCCATCTTGTGCACTGAACGAGGTTGGGTTCCTATTGAAAAAATAGTATGGGATCATTAATTAAAGACAGGAGGGACAAATTAAGGTTGCGCAGGCATCTTAATTGTGGCATTTCCTAATTTCTGAGAGGTTGATTTTTGCAACCTTAATGTACTTTTAAATTAATTGTTCTGTATGTCCACACACACACACACACACAACCTTTTTATAAAAAGCATATCTTAGAAAGCTTTGTTACGTTCATAGCCAGTCTCTATAAGTGATATAGGACCACAGATAGGTGGCCATCTTGCTGGAATGGTAATGAGGCCACAGAGCTTGTTTCTTTGCTGAAGGATCAGATCCAATTATTCCTAAGATCTGTTTCGTACATGAGTTTTGACATACTCTGGCCATTCTGTGAATATGCAGTATCCTTGCTCGGCTCCTCTGCAAACATGATGTGATCATAATTGTGACACAATAAATCAAGTTTTAGCAACAGACCAGAAATAGGAAGAATATTGCCACTGTCCTGATCCCACAGTAGTTATATAAATAGGTTAACATCACGCATCCCAGCTCCGGTAGGGCTGGATGAATTTGTCACTGTGCTATGTGCGGAGGACAGAGATGTCTATTTACACTGACTTTGCAAACACATTGTTGGTGCTGCCACTGCCCTCCTACTCAACATAACTGCGCAAAAGTCCTTGCACCTGCTTACCCCAAGTTTGAATTTGATTCAGTGATATCACAGTGGTGAGACACAGGCCCAGATCTTCAAAGGTAGCTAGGCGCCTAAATCATTGGGAGCTAGGCACCTAAATGCCTTTGAGGATCTGGGCTTTAGAGCCTACTCCTGCACAAACCCATTGCTCCTGGCAGTAGACATACACACAAGAGGAACTGTTTGCAGAACTGGGCCTTGACAATTTACCTTAATTTTACTACTGGATGCAACGGTATCATAATAAACATCAGCTCCATAGTCTGAAACAAAGAGATCCAAGGTCCACACATGTCAGTACACGTGCAGTTGTGTACCAACATACTGCAATTGCCCTCACAAAGTGGAATTCAGGTATAAAGTTTGTCTTTGTCCCCTTCTAGTGGGTGGGCCACAGAAAGAGGTTTATGAGGTTGATGTAGTAAGATGAGGCCCTGAAACATAAACCCTTATCAGAGGCCCACTATGAGGCCTGAGGCCTGAACTAAAGTAATGGTCAAGACTTTGCTAACATAAAGCAAAGTGAAGCTGTGAGCCAGAGGCAGGCCCTGCTCACAGGAGCTGGCAAGGAAAGGGCTGATGCTGCAAAAAGAGACATACCTAAAAGGAACTGGACACCAGATATCAGAACATTTGCATACTTGTACACTCCTGTCATAAACAGATAGCTAAGGGTTAATGTCTCTTTCACCTGAAACACCTGACCAGAGAACCAATCAGGAAACCGGATTTTTTCAACTTTGGGTGGAGGGAAGTGTGTCTCTGAGTCTTTTGTCTGTCTGCCTGTTTCCTCTGAGCTTTGGAGAAGTAGTTCTATTTTCTAGTCTTCTGTTTCTAAGTGTAAGGACAAAGAGATCAGATAGTAAGTTCTATGGTTTCTTTTCTTTGGTATTTGCATGAATATAAGTGCTGGAAATGCTTTGATTTGTATTCTTTTTGAATAAGGCTGTTTATTCAATATTCTTTTAAGCAATTGACCCTGTGTTGTATCATCTTAATACAGAGAGAACATTTGTATTTTTTCTTTCTTTTTTATATAAAGTTTTCTTTTAAGACCTGTTGGAGTTTTTCTCTACTTCAGGGAAATTAAGTCTGTACTCACCAGGGAATTGGTGGGAGGAAGAAATCAGGGGAAAGCTGTGTGTTGGATTGCTAGCCTGATTTTGCATTTCCTCTGGGTGAAGAGGAAAGTGCTTTTGTTCCAGGATTGGGAACGGAGAGGGGGACTCACTCTGCGTAGTTTCACAGAGCTTGTGTCTGTGTATCTCTCCAGGAGCACCTGGAGGGGGGAAGGGAATCAGGATTATTTCCCTTTGTTGTGAGACTCAAGGGATTTGGGTCTTGTGGTCCCCAGGGAAGGTTTTTTCAGGGGGACCAGAGTGCCCCAAAACACTCTAATTTTTTGGGTGGTGGCAGCAGTACCAGGTCCAAGCTGGTAACTAAGCTTGGAGGTTTTCATGCTAACCCCCAAACTTTGGACGCTAAGGTCCAGAATCTGGGAATAAGGTTATGTCATGGTGGCAGTGGCGGGAGATAGACAGAATCCAGAAGCCAGTAGGAATATTATATTTTTCTTTTCTCTGCTAAGGGCTTTTTAGCAGAGAGAAACAGTTTGGTTTTAAAAGGGAACCAGAGAGAAGTTTTTTTTTTCTGCTCTCTCTACCAGTTTGTGGTTTGCATGTTAAGCGAGAAGACTGTTAAGGGTCTTTTGTCATGCAATAGCCCTCCCATTAGGAGGCAAGTAGCAGCACTTATATGCATGCAAATAAAGTGGTTTTTCTGGTTTCCCTTCATTGAACATTAGCTAGAGAGAGAAAAGGAAAAAAGCACTGTTGCTAGGCAGACTTCAGGAGGCAACAGAGAGCCTGCAGTTCAGAAGATAAACATCGGAGGGCACTCCAACACAAGAAAACAGGAACCATGACTTCTAAGGCAAGGATTGACGCCGAAGAACAAATCAAAGACGCTGAACACAGGCGACAGATGGAGATGAAAGAAAAGGAAGAAAGCCTCAAACTGGCAGCCTTCCAAAGAGAACAGGCAGCCCAAGAGGCAGCACACAAAAGAAAACTAGAAGAAGAAGAGGTGGCCTACCGAAGGAAACAAGCAGAAGAGGAGGCGGCCCACCGCCGAGAAATGGAAAAGCACCAAAAAGAAATGGAAAAGCACCAAAAAGAAATGGAAAAACAACAAAAAGAAATGGAAAAACAACAAAAAGAGAATGAAGAGAAGGAAAAACAGAGAAAACATGAACTAGAGATGGCAAAAGCTGGGCTGCATGTGCCAGCCAACCCTAACAACCCGGCGCCAATTATTGCTCCCCAGCACAGGAAATTTCCCACCTACAAGGCAGGTGATGACACCGAGGCCTTCTTGGAAAATTTTGAAAGAGCCTGTCTTGGGTACAGCATCCCCGAAGACCAGTACATGGTAGAATTAAGGCCACACCTCAGTGGACCTTTAGCAGAGGTGGCAGCTGAAATGCCCAAGCCGCAAATGAATGACTATAAACTTTTTCAAACCAAGGCCAGATACAGGATGGGGATAACCCCAGATCATGCCCGTCGGCGCTTCAGAACCCAAAAATGGAAACCAGAGGTGTCATTTCCCAAACACGCCTACTACATTGCAAAAAACTATGAGGCCTGGTTAACAGGAAACAACATTCAAACCTTGGAAGAAGTGAACCTCCTCATACAAATGGAGCAGTTCTTGGATGGTGTTCCTGAAGACATCACACGGTACATACAAGATAGAAATCCCAAAACTATCGCTGAGGCGGGGGAGATTGGAGCCAAATGGATGGAACTGGCAGAAAGCAAAAAAGCTACTGTCAAGGGGAACGATTACCCCAGGGGGCACACAGACCATAAACCCTACAACCGAGGACAGCCAAAGACCCTACATACCACCCAAGTAAAGCCACAGATACCCTACTCTTCAACCTCACCAGTCTCCAGTAACTCACCTCGGCCCAGTGACCCATCAGATGGAAGATGCTTTAAGTGTAATGAACTGGGACATATCAAGGCCAACTGTCCCAAGAACACCATGCGAGTGCAATTCATTACACCACCATCACCCCAAAGATCCCCAGGCCCAGATGCCTCTCAAATACCCTTGGAGCGAAGGGAAAATTTGAGAGTGGGCGGAAAGAAGGTTACTGCGTGGAGAGACACGGGGGCACAAGTGTCAGCTATCCACCAATCCTTCGTTGACCCCAAATTCATCAACCCAAAGGCCAAAGTTACCATTTACCCCTTCATGTCTCAAGCTGTAGACTTGCCTACAGCTGAACTGCCTGTCCAGTACAAAGGCTGGTCAGGAAGGTGGACTTTTGCAGTCTATGACAATTATCCTATCCCCATGCTACTGGGGGAAGACTTGGCCAACCAAGTGAAGCGGGCCAAGAGAGTGGGAATGGTTACCCGTAGCCAAACCAGGCAAGCTTCCAGACCCATTCCTGTTCCTGAGCCGTCCACAGAAGCCCCGTCTGTGTTACCAGAGACCCAGACAGAGGTAGTGGACCCGGATTCCATGCCTACCACTGAAACAGCCACAGCATCTCCAGTCCCAGGCCCGGAACTGGAACAGCAACCAGCACCAGCAAGTGCAACCACATCTTCAAACTCAACGCCAGAGGGCGCCAGCGAGCCAGAACTGGCAGAAGCACACGACAGCCATACCCAAAAGGCTCAGCCAGAGCCTGAAATACCCTCAGGTGCACCAGCGGAGAGCGGTTCACCAGCAACGGAAACAACCCCATCACCTACATCGCTTCCAGAGGGACCAAGCCCAAGTCCACAGTCTGAGGAAGAACTGGTGACCCCAGCCTCAAGGGAACAGTTCCAGGCTGAGCAGGAAGCAGATGACAGCCTTCAGAAAGCGTGGGCGGCGGCACGGAGCACCCAACCGCCTCTCAGCTCTTCTAATCGATCCCGGTTTGTTATAGACCAAGGACTTTTATACAAGGAAATTCTTTCTGGTGGACACCGGGAAGAATGGCAGCCGCACAAACAGTTGGTGGTCCCAACTAAGTACCGGGAGAAGCTCTTAAGCTTAGCCCATGATCATCCCAGTGGCCATGCTGGGGTGAACAGAACCAAGGACCGGTTGGGGAAGTCCTTCCACTGGGAGGGGATGGGCAAGGATGTTGCCAAGTATGTCCGGTCTTGTGAGGTATGCCAAAGAGTAGGTAAGCCTCAAGACCAGGTCAAGGCCCCTCTCCAGCCACTCCCCATAATTGAGGTCCCATTTCAGCGAGTAGCTGTGGATATTCTGGGCCCTTTCCCAAAAAAGACGCCCAGAGGAAAGCAGTACGTACTGACTTTAGTGGACTTTGCTACCCGATGGCCGGAAGCAGTAGCTCTAGGCAACACCAGGGCTAACACTGTGTGCCTGGCCCTAACAGACATCTTTGCCAGGGTAGGTTGGCCCTCTGACATCCTTACAGATTCAGGGTCTAATTTCCTGGCAGGGACCATGGAAAAACTGTGGGAAACTCATGGGGTGAATCACTTGGTTGCCACCCCGTACCACCATCAAACCAATGGCCTGGTGGAAAGGTTCAATGGAACTTTGGGGGCCATGATACGAAAATTCATCAACGAATTCTCCAATAATTGGGACCTAGTGTTGCAGCAGTTGCTGTTTGCCTACAGGGCTGTACCACATCCCAGTTTAGGGTTTTCACCATTTGAACTTGTGTATGGTCACGAGGTTAAGGGGCCATTACAGTTGGTGAAGCAGCAATGGGAGGGGTTTACGCCTTCTCCAGGAACTAACATTCTGGACTTTGTAAGCAACCTACAAAGCACCCTCCGACACTCTTTAGCCCTTGCTAGAGAGAACCTAAAGGATGCTCAAGAAGAGCAAAAGGCCTGGTATGACAGACATGCCAGAGAACGTTCCTTCAAGGTAGGAGACCAGGTTATGGTCTTGAAGGCGCAACAGGCCCATAAGATGGAAGCATCATGGGAAGGGCCATTCACGGTCCAAGAGCGCCTGGGAGCTGTAAACTACCTCATAGCATTTCCCAATTCCTCACTAAAGCCTAAAGTGTACCATGTTAATTCTCTCAAGCCTTTCTATTCCAGAGACTTACAGGTTTGTCAGTTTACAGTCCAGGGAGATGATGCTGAGTGGCCTGACGGTGTCTACTACGACGGGAAAAAAGACGGTGGCGTGGAAGAGGTGAACCTCTCAACCACCCTGGAACGTCTGCAGCGGCAACAAATCAAGGAGCTGTGCACTAGCTTCGCCCCATTGTTCTCAGCCACCCCAGGACGGACTGAACGGGCATACCACTCCATTGATACAGGTAATGCTCACCCAATCAGAACCCCACCCTACCGGGTGTCTCCTCATGCCCAAGCTGCTATAGAACGGGAGATCCAGAACATGCTACAGATGGGTATAATCCGCTCATCTACCAGTGCATGGGCATCTCCAGTGGTTCTGGTACCCAAACCAGATGGGGAAATACGCTTTTGCGTGGACTACCGTAAGCTAAATGCTGTAACTCGTCCGGACAACTATCCGATGCCACGTACTGATGAGCTATTGGAAAAGTTGGGACGTGCCCAGTTCATCTCTACAATAGACTTAACCAAGGGGTACTGGCAAGTACCGCTAGATGAACCTGCCAAGGAGAGGTCAGCATTCGTCACCCATGCGGGGGTGTATGAATTCAATGTCCTTCCTTTCGGCCTTCGAAATGCACCCGCCACCTTCCAGAGGCTGGTAGATGGTCTACTAGCTGGACTGGGAGAATTTGCAGTTGCCTACCTCGATGATGTGGCCATTTTTTCAGACTCCTGGCCCGAACACCTACTCCACCTGGAAAAGGTCTTTGAGCGCATCAGGCAGGCAGGACTAACTGTTAAGGCCAAAAAGTGTCAAATAGGCCAAAACAGAGTAACTTACCTGGGGCACCAGGTGGGTCGAGGAACCATAAACCCCCTACAGGCCAAGGTGGATGCTATCCAAAAGTGGCCTGTCCCAAGGTCAAAGAAACAGGTCCAATCCTTCTTAGGCTTGGCCGGATACTACAGGCGATTTGTACCACACTACAGCCAAATCGCTGCCCCATTGACCGACCTGACCAAAAAGACCCAGCCAAATGCCGTTAAGTGGACTGATGAGTGTCAAAAAGCCTTTACCCAGCTTAAGGCAACGCTCATGTCGGACCCTGTGCTCAGGGCCCCGGACTTTAACAAGCCATTCCTAGTAACCACAGATGCATCTGAGCGTGGTATAGGAGCAGTGCTCATGCAGGAAGCAACCGATCACAACTTCCATCCTGTCGTGTTTCTCAGCAAGAAACTGTCTGAGAGGGAAAGTCACTGGTCAGTCAGTGAAAAGGAATGCTATGCCATTGTGTACGCCCTGGAAAAGCTACGCCCATATGTTTGGGGACGGCGGTTCCAACTACAAACTGACCATGCTGCACTAAAGTGGCTTCATACTGCCAAGGGGAACAACAAGAAACTTCTTCGTTGGAGTTTAGCTCTCCAAGATTTTGATTTTGAAATTCAACACATCACAGGAGCTTCTAACAAAGTTGCTGATGCACTCTCCCGTGAGAGTTTCCCAGAATCCAGTAGTTAAAAAGTGTTCTTAAAATGTAAAAGTCTGTTAGTTATATACTTAGTAGTATATGTAAGGTGCATGTGTTGTATTAATCTGTTTATTTTCAAGTTCTAGAAGGAAATTGCCGCCAGTGAGCTTCCCCACTGTCTGCAATTTGGGGGGCGTGTCATAAACAGATAGCTAAGGGTTAATGTCTCTTTCACCTGAAACACCTGACCAGAGAACCAATCAGGAAACCGGATTTTTTCAACTTTGGGTGGAGGGAAGTGTGTCTCTGAGACTTTTGTCTGTCTGCCTGTTTCCTCTGAGCTTTGGAGAAGTAGTTCTATTTTCTAGTCTTCTGTTTCTAAGTGTAAGGACAAAGAGATCAGATAGTAAGTTCTATGGTTTCTTTTCTTTGGTATTTGCATGAATATAAGTGCTGGAAATGCTTTGATTTGTATTCTTTTTGAATAAGGCTGTTTATTCAATATTCTTTTAAGCAATTGACCCTGTGTTGTATCATCTTAATACAGAGAGAACATTTGTATTTTTTCTTTCTTTTTTATATAAAGTTTTCTTTTAAGACCTGTTGGAGTTTTTCTCTACTTCAGGGAAATTAAGTCTGTACTCACCAGGGAATTGGTGGGAGGAAGAAATCAGGGGAAAGCTGTGTGTTGGATTGCTAGCCTGATTTTGCATTTCCTCTGGGTGAAGAGGAAAGTGCTTTTGTTCCAGGATTGGGAACGGAGAGGGGGACTCACTCTGCGTAGTTTCACAGAGCTTGTGTCTGTGTATCTCTCCAGGAGCACCTGGAGGGGGGAAGGGAATCAGGATTATTTCCCTTTGTTGTGAGACTCAAGGGATTTGGGTCTTGTGGTCCCCAGGGAAGGTTTTTTCAGGGGGACCAGAGTGCCCCAAAACACTCTAATTTTTTGGGTGGTGGCAGCAGTACCAGGTCCAAGCTGGTAACTAAGCTTGGAGGTTTTCATGCTAACCCCCAAACTTTGGACGCTAAGGTCCAGAATCTGGGAATAAGGTTATGTCAACTCCACACAGATAACAAGGAACAAGCTGACCCATCCCAGTGACAGGGCCAAAAAGGTAATATGATGGATGGAGTTGTTTTGTTCGAACCAACATGTACAAGGTGAGAGGTGGCACCTTACTACGTAGAGGGGTTATACCTTGCTACATAGAGGGGTTGCACCTCAATATGTCAGGAGTGATGTGTAACTTGTTTGTACCTCTGTATAAGAATGCACCCCTGAATGGATATCTTTCTCCGGCCTAGGGGGCAGTGGAAAGTCCCGCCACTGACTGAGCTGGTCCATTGTCAGGGAGCACATAAGTACTAGCTAGTAGCACCTTAGCAGCACCTTGGACTTCTGTGCCGGGGAGCTGGACACTGTGTTTCTCTTCGACAATAAACCTGGCTGCTGTGCCTTCGTACCTTACTAGAGTCTGTGGTCATTGTGAGTTTTCTCGGGGTCTGCTGGGTCAGCTATCTGCACAGAGCTGGGGCAGCACACAGAGGGATCACACGTGCAGCTGATTGATATGAACATAGACTAGAACAGAGCACCACACCAGGAGCATCTGACGACAACTGCTATTGCCTCCAAGTTAATGAACCTGACCCCTCAGCTCAGGCAGCTACATCAGATCTGCAGCTATCCCACCTGCAGTGTTACAAAGGCACTGATCAAATCAGAGGTTTTGGACGATGCTGATAAGTTAAAGGAAAACATTTAATATGGGAACTTCTGGAAGTATCAAACGCATGAGCAAATGTGACCCTAAAGGAAACAGTACCCCGAGATCTCCATTAAACTCCACTTACAAGATGATTAAACACAGTGTTCATTCTAAGAAGCCACAGCTTGGTATTTGCAAGTGAACTTGGAGTCTCTGTTCACTGAAAATCTGGCCTTCAAAGTTGCCTCTACCCCTGTTGAACACTGCACTGTGAATCTGGCTGCTGCTTTCCACTGCAAGGATGGGATCATCTCCCCAACCTATGTGCAATAGAGGCCTTTCACATCCAAATCCCCCCATTCCAATGTGGAGGAGACAGAAGGTGTGTTCCAGCACCATCCCCCATCTTACAGAAGATATTTTGTTGGAGAAGGGGCTGGAGATTCATTGGGACAGGGCTGAGATATTGCCATCTTCCCAGCTCTAGCCACAAACAGGTTCCCAAAAAATGGCCACACTATCTGGGACCTTATTGTCTCTTCCACGGAGCCTTCTTAGTGGTGGGACCCACAGTCCAGGGAATCTCTGGTAGTGGGACTCCAATGGAACCATACTGCCAGGGGGCAGAATGTGTTTGGGAGGGGAGGGGCAATGGAGGCTGGAACAGCAGGGGAGGCTCAGAGCTTCTGCATTGATGGATCTGCAAAGATTCGGGGAGGTGACAGGTCCCACATTTCAGCACTTGGGAGTGGGATGAAAACAGAGAGCAATGGAAAGATCAGGGAGGGGCTCTGCAAGGGGGGAGATTTCCTCCCTCAGAGACTTGTGGGGGTGGAGCCAGGTGGGACATGATGTGATGGTCCCAGTGGTACAGGGCTCATTTAGTGATTTGGGATCTTTTAGAAGGAAAGACACTTAGGAAATGTAACACTGTCAATTTAAATTTGGCTCCACATGCTGTAAAACCAAGCTCTGCTCCAATCTACACACGGCAAAGACGTTTCCACTTATTCATTTTTTAAAATGCCCATGAAAATGGTCGCTTTAAACACATCAACATTCCTTGCTGTGTCTGAAACCCAAAGACTAAGAATCTGAGTGAAAGCGACTGAAATGAAAAGTTAAACTGTCTTCACCGATTTTCCTTATTCAAGCATTTTCAAAAACGAATGAAGCATTAGTAGTGACAAATACACTGGACTTTTCAAATCTTCACTTTTTAATGTTTTCTTAGGAATAAAGATACACCTAGATATCCTGGCTCCCAGCCCAGTACCCTATCCCCTAGATGACACTGCCTTTCAAATGCTCATTGCTGCCTGAGAAGATTTTGGCGGCCTTGAGCAAATTCTATGGGACTGAGATTTCTCACTCCCCAAACCCTACTGTGATTTTATCTGTATTACAATACTGGATGATGTTGTCACAGTTCCAGGCAACTACACCTGTCTTTCTCCTCAGTGGCTCAGCAAGGGCACCACTCTTGGCTTTCAACTCCTCAGCTGTTGCCTCTCTTGAGTTGAGACCTCATCTCTCTCCCTTCTGACGGGGTAGGACAGTTCCTCGCCTTCCCAGCACGGATAACTGCCCTGGCATACCTTCATGCTTTCCCTTCAGAGATGGATAAGACATAAGTGAATACAGATCCATGTACACAAGCTGACTTTGTTCTTAAAGTATGAAGCATTACAAAGAACACAGATTACAAACAACAAAGGAATCCACATGCATGCTTCTAGGCACACCAGAGTTCATCCTCTCCCATGGACTTTAGCAAATGCAGTCTTTTCACCCCTCACCTGGTGGGTCAGCTCAAAACAAGCACTCTGGTAACATGCTCGGTTCCCTTTGAATATAGATCTGGGGTCTTTGAACTGGAGTTTCCAGAAGCGGGTTAACATACAAAGGGTCTCTCTCCCCAGGGCATGTAAAGGTGGGTTTGGAGGGAGAGATTTTACATTCCCCTGCACACGTAGTGTTCCAAAAAGACCTTTCAGCTTCCTCAGACCCTCCAGAGATGCACTAATTAGCCTGTTGGGAAGAGCTGGGGGCAGCAGGGCTTGGGGGGGGCACAGGGAGAAGCAGGGCTCTGGGGTCAGGGGACAACAGGGCTCAGGGGGGCACAGGGAGAAGCAGGGCTCTGGGGTCAGGGAGCAGCAGGGCCTGGGGGGGGGCACAGGGAGAAGCAGGGCTCTGGGGTCAGGGGACAACAGGGCTCGGGGGGGCACAGGGAGAAGCAGGGCTCTGAGGTCAGGGGGCAGCTGGGCTCGGGGGGCACAGGGAGAAGCAGGGGTAGGGGTTGGGGGCAGCAGGGCTCGGGGGGGCACAGGGAGAAGCAGGGCTCTGGGGTCAGGGGACAACAGGGCTCGGGGGGGCACAGGGAGAAGCAGGGCTCTGGGGTCAGGGGGCAGCAGGGCTCAGGGGGGCACAGGGATAAGCAGGGCTCTGAGGTCAGGGGGCAGCAGGGCTCGGGGGGGCACAGGGATAAGCAGGGCTCTGGTGTCAGGGGACAACAGGGCTCAGGGGGGCACAGGGATAAGCAGGGCTCTGGGGTCAGGGTGCAGCAGGGCTTGGGGGGCACAGGGATAAGCAGGGCTCTGGGGTCAGGGGGCAGCAGGGCTTGGGGGGGCACAGGGATAAGCAGGGCTCTGGGGTCAGGGGGCAGCAGGGCTCGGAGGGGGCACAGGGATAAGCAGGGCTCTGGGGTCAGGGGGCAGCAGGGCTCAGCGGGGCACAGGGAGAATCAGGGCTCTGGGGTCAGGGGGCAGCAGGGCTCAGCGGGGCACAGGGAGAAGCAGGGCTCTGGGGTCAGGGGGCAGCAGGCTCGGGGGGGCACAGGGAGAAGCAGGGCTCTGAGGTCAGGGGACAACAGGGCTCGGGGGGGCACAGGGAGAAGCAGGGCTCTGGGGTCAGGGGGCAGCAGGCTCGGGGGGGCACAGGGAGAAGCAGGGCTCTGGGGTCAGAGGACAACAGGGCTCGGGGGGGCACAGGGAGAAGCAGGGCTCTGGGGGGCACAGGAATAAGCAGGGCTCTGGGGTCAGGAGGCAGCAGGGCTCGGGGCACAGGGAGAAGCAGGGCTCTGGGGTCAGGGGGCAGCAGGGCTCGGGGGGGCACAGGGAGAAGCAGGGCTCTGGGGTCAGGGGACAACAGGGCTCAGGGGGGCACAGGGATAAGCAGGGCTCTGGGGTCAGGGGGCAGCAGGGCTTGGGGGGGCACAGGGATAAGCAGGGCTCTGGGGTCAGGGGGCAGCAGGGCTCAGCGGGGCACAGGGAGAAGCAGGGCTCTGGGGTCAGGGGGCAGCAGGGCTCAGCGGGGCACAGGGAGAAGCAGGGCTCTGGGGTCAGGGGGCAGCAGGCTCGGGGGGGCACAGGGAGAAGCAGGGCTCTGGGGTCAGGGGGCAGCAGGGCTTGGGGGGGCACAGGGATAAGCAGGGTTCTGGGGTCAGGGGGCAGCAGGGCTCAGCGGGGCACAGGGAGAAGCAGGCCTCTGGGGTCAGGGGGAAGCAGGCTCGGGGGGGCACAGGGAGAAGCAGGGCTCTGGGGTCAGGGGGCAGCAGGGCTCGGGGGGCACAGGGAGAAGCAGGGCTCTGGGGTCAGGGGGCAGCAGGGCTCGGGTGGGCACAGGGATAAGCAGGGCTCTGGGGTCAGGGGGCAGCAGGGCTCAGTGGGGCACAGGGAGAAGCAGGGCTCTGGGGTCAGGGGGCAGCAGGGCTCAGCGGGGCACAGGGAGAAGCAGGGCTCTGGGGTCAGGGGGAAGCAGGCTCGGGGGGGCACAGGGAGAAGCAGGGCTCTGGGGTCAGGGGACAGCAGGCTCGGGGGGGCACAGGGAGAAGCAGGGCTCTGGGGTCAGGGGGCAGCAGGGCTCGGGGGGCACAGGGAGAAGCAGGGCTCTGGGGTCAGGGGGGCAGCAGGCTCGGGGGGGGCACAGGGAGAAGCAGGGCTCTGGGGTCAGGGGGCAGCAGGCTCGGGGGGGGCACAGGGAGAAGCAGGGCTCTGGGGTCAGGGGGCAGCAGGCTCGGGGGGGCACAGGGAGAAGCAGGGCTCTGGGGTCAGGGGGCAGCAGGCTGGGGGGGCACAGGGAGAAGCAGGGCTCTGGGGTCAGGGGGCAGCAGGGCTCGGGGGGCACAGGGAGAAGCAGGGCTCTGGGGTCGGGGCAGCAGGGCTCAGCGGGGCACAGGGAGAAGCAGGGCTCTGGGGTCAGGGGGCAGCAGGCTCGGGGGGGCACAGGGGAGAAGCAGGGCTCTGGGGTCGGGGCAGCAGGGCTCAACGGGGCACAGGGAGAAGCAGGGCTCTGGGGTCAGGGGGCAGCAGGGCTCGGGGGGCACAGGGAGAAGCAGGGCTCTGGGGTCAGGGTGCAGCAGGCTCGGGGGGCACAGGGAGAAGCAGGGCTCTGGGGTCGGGGCAGCAGGGCTCGGGGGGGCACAGGGATAAGCAAGGCTCTGGGGTCAGGGGCAGCAGGGCTCGGGGGGCACAGGGAGAAGCAGGGCTCTGGGGTCAGGGGGCAGCAGGGCTCAGCGGGGCACAGGGAGAAGCAGGTCTCTGGGGTCAGGGGGCAGCAGGGCTCGGGGGGCACAGGGAGAAGCAGGGCTCTGGGGTCAGGGGGCAGCAGGCTCGGGGGGGCACAGGGAGAAGCAGGGCTCTGGGGTCGGGGGCAGCAGGGCTCGGGGGGCACAGGGAGAAGCAGGGCTCTGGGGTCGGGGCAGCAGGGCTCAGCGGGGCACAGGGAGAAGCAGGGCTCTGGGGTCAGGGGGCAGCAGGGCTCGGGGGGCACAGGGAGAAGCAGGGCTCTGGGGTCAGGGGGCAGCAGGCTCGGGGGGCACAGGGAGAAGCAGGGCTCTGGAGTCGGGGCAGCAGGGCTCGGGGGGGGCACAGGGATAAGCAGGGCTCTGGGGTCAGGGGCAGCAGGGCTCGGGGGGCACAGGGAGAAGCAGGGCTCTGGGGTCAGGGGGCAGCAGGGCTCAGCGGGGCACAGGGAGAAGCAGGGCTCTGGGGTCAGGGGGCAGCAGGGCTCGGGGGGCACAGGGAGAAGCAGGGCTCTGGGGTCAGGGTGCAGCAGGCTCGGGGGGCACAGGGAGAAGCAGGGCTCTGGGGTCGGGGCAGCAGGGCTCGGGGGGGCACAGGGATAAGCAGGGCTCTGGGGTCAGGGGCAGCAGGGCTCGGGGGGCACAGGGAGAAGCAGGGCTCTGGGGTCAGGGGGCAGCAGGGCTCAGCGGGGCACAGGGAGAAGCAGGGCTCTGGGGTCAGGGGGCAGCAGGGCTCAGCGGGGCACAGGGAGAAGCAGGGCTCTGGGGTCAGGGGGCAGCAGGCTCGGGGGGGCACAGGGAGAAGCAGGGCTCTGGGGTGAGGGGGCAGCAGGGCCTGGGGGGGGGCACAGGGAGAAGCAGGGCTCTGGGGTGAGGGGGCAGCAGGGCCTGGGGGGGGCACAGGGAGAAGCAGGGCTCTGGGGTCAGGGGGCAGCAGGGCTTGGGGGGGCACAGGGATAAGCAGGGCTCTGGGGTCAGGGGCAGCAGGGCTCGGGGGGGGGCACAGGGAGAAGCAGGGCTCTGGGGTCAGGGGCAGCAGGGCTCGGGGGGGCACAGGGAGAAGCAGGGCTCTGGGGTCAGGGGGCAGCAGGCTCGGGGGGGCACAGGGAGAAGCAGGGCTCTGGGGTCAGGGGGCAGCAGGCTCGGGGGGGCACAGGGAGAAGCAGGGCTCTGGGGTCAGGGGGCAGCAGGGCTCGGGGGGGCACAGGGAGAAGCAGGGCTCTGGGGTCAGGGGGCAGCAGGCTCGGGGGGGCACAGGGAGAAGCAGGGCTCTGGGGTCAGGGGGCAGCAGGGCTCAGGGGGGCACAGGGAGAAGCAGGGCTCTGGGGTCAGGGGGCAGCAGGGCTCGGGGGGGCACAGGGAGAAGCAGGGCTCGGGTCAGGGGGCAGCAGGGCTCGGGGGGGCACAGGGAGAAGCAGGGCTCTGGGGTCAGGGGGCAGCAGGCTCGGGGGGGCACAGGGAGAAGCAGGGCTCTGGGGTCAGGGGGCAGCAGGGCTCAGGGGGGCACAGGGAGAAGCAGGGCTCTGGGGTCAGGGGGCAGCAGGCTCGGGGGGGCACAGGGAGAAGCAGGGCTCTGGGGTCAGCAGGCTCGGGGGGGCACAGGGAGAAGCAGGGCTCTGGGGTCAGGGGGCAGCAGGGCTCGGGGGGGCACAGGGAGAAGCAGGGCTCTGGGGTCAGGGGGCAGCAGGCTCGGGGGGGCACAGGGAGAAGCAGGGCTCTGGGGTCAGGGGCAGCAGGGCTCGGGGGGGCACAGGGAGAAGCAGGGCTCTGGGGTCAGGGGGCAGCAGGGCTCAGCGGGGCACAGGGAGAAGCAGGGCTCTGGGGTCAGGGGGCAGCAGGCTCGGGGGGCACAGGGATAAGCAGGGCTCTGGGGTCAGGGGGCAGCAGGGCTCGGGGGGGCACAGGGAGAAGCAGGGCTCTGGGGTCAGGGGGCAGCAGGGCTCAGCGGGGCACAGGGAGAAGCAGGGCTCTGGGGTCAGGGGTCAGCAGGGCTCGGGGGGGCACAGGGAGAAGCAGGGCTCTGAGGTCAGGGGGCAGCAGGCTCGGGGGGCACAGGGATAAGCAGGGCTCTGGGGTCAGGGGGCAGCAGGGCTCGGGGGGGCACAGGGAGAAGCAGGGCTCTGGGGTCAGGGGGCAGCAGGGCTCAGCGGGGCACAGGGAGAAGCAGGGCTCTGGGGTCAGGGGTCAGCAGGGCTCGGGGGGGCACAGGGAGAAGCAGGGCTCTGGGGTCAGGGGCAGCAGGGCTCGGGGGAGCACAGGGAGAAGCAGGGCTGGGGGGGGAAGAGTTAGGGGACATGGGAGCAGCAGGGCACAGGGGCCAGCAGCCGGCCGCTGGGGGCGGAGAGGGAAGCAGGGCTCGGGGGGCAGCAAGGCTGGGGCAGGGGGCGCAGCAGGGCGGGGGGGGGCCGCAAGGCTGGGGCAGGGGGCGCAGCCGGGCGGGGGGGGGCGCAAGGCTGGGGCAGGGGGCGCAGCAGGGCGGGGGGGGGCCGCAAGGCTGGGCCAGGGGGGGCAGCCGGGCTCGGGGCGCAGCGGGACACCCAGAAGCCCAGAGGCCGGGCAGCCTCGGGGCCGAGTGTTCCGCGCGGGCCGGGCCGGGCCGGGCTCCAGGCCGGCCGGGGCGGGGAGCCCGGAGCCGCCGCTGCCATGGTAACCCCGGGGAGCGATGGCGGACGAGGACTCGGAGAGCGTCCGCACCGCAGAGTCCCAGGAACTCGCAGCCCTGCACCTGCCCCAGCTCGAGGCCCTGGTGCAGGAGACCAGGTACGGGACGGGGCTGGGCACAGCGCCCCCCAGCTCTCATAGCGGGGTACAAAATGCTCCCTATCCCACGGGGGGAGGGGTGGACACAGCGCCCCCCCCCGCTATCGTGTGGGGTCCATAATGTCCCCAATCCCACATGGGGGGTGGATACAGCTACCCCCAGCTCTCATAAGGGGGTACAAAATGCTCCCTATCCCATGGGGCGGGAGTGGGCACAGCGCCCCCCAGCTCTCATGTTATCTCTAGCTTGCTTGCTAGCACACATATATATACCTGCCCCTGGATATTTCCATGACATGCATCTGAGGAAGTGGGTATTCACCCACGAAAGCTCATGCTCCAAAACGTCTGTTAGTCTATAAGGTGCCACAGGATTCTTTGCTGCTTTTACAGCTCTCATGGGGGCTACAAAATGCTCCCTATCCCACGGGGGCTACAAAATGCTCCCTATCCCACGGGCGGGGGGGTGGGCACAGCGCCCCCCAGCGCTCATAGGGGGATACAAAATGCTCCCTATCCCACATGGGGCCCTGGGCACAGGACCCCCCACTCTCATGGGGGGAGTACCTTATGCCTCGAATCTCACATGGGGGGAGGAGGGCTGGGCACAGCACACTCCCACTCCACAGAGCACACTCCTACTCAGATATAATCTCCCCCAGTCTTTATAATCAGGACAGGCTGAGGCAATACCTTCCCTATGGCCCTTATATGCAGGGCTGTTTGAAAACCTCATCCTCTATACACAAGAAAGCTGGATTATAACATGCTCCTCTTCCCCCTCAGTCTATTCATATCAGCACAGGCTTGGCTCAGGTTTAATGTCCTCTGGCCCTGATGAGAGAGGGGTTTGGGGGTTATGTTTTCTATGTAGATCAGTGCAAGGCTTGAAGCTGCTTCCATCCCCCTGCCTTTTGGTGCCTGTCCCTGTGATGAGGGGCAAAGCATCGTGATGTATTTGATAGTAAAGGAGGCATCTTATGTGTATTTGTGAGCAAAGTCCATCGTTCCAGACTGTTCAGGAACCATCTGCTAAACATTTTCTTCTCTTTATAATGAGTTCCCAGTAGATGATTCCATCTGTCAGTCTCTGGAAATAAAATGATGGAGCAAATATAATAAAGAGGAAATATACCGGGGATATGGGTGGGTGGAGCTGTACAAAAGTCATGGATCACGTGGGGATTGGGGGTTACTTGCGGTTAATTCTGAGGTCTCAGCACAGCCCCCTCAGAAAGGTGTGAGCCTTGTGTGCAGTCAGAAAGCTTTTAAGTCTGGTGGGTTTTCTGATAATTGACAGGAGCCCAGTGGCATTCTTCTGTAAGGATGTTCTGGGCTCGGCCCCAATCAGAAACATGAGAAAATAAGATCAGTTACTTTATCTACATCCCGATTGTGGGTGTCACTAGGGTGACCAGATATAAAATGTGAAAAATCGTGATGGGGTTGGGGGGTAATAGGTGCCTATATATGAAAAATTCCCAAATATCAGGACTGTCCCTATCAAACAGGGACATCTGGTCACCCTATGTGTCACTCACAACTGCTGATTTACCAGCTGGGGACATCTCCAGAGTGAGTGCTGCTTGTTCCAGCTGGGAACGCCTTACTGGGATCAGGACTACCAGCAGGGATCTTGTATATGAAAGATCTGCCCCAGCAGAAGATTTGAAGGGGTGCATTCAAAGTCCCCTTCCCCTACAGCCTGAGCTTCCATTGACATCCATAGCAAATCTCCCATGGATTTCAGTTTGAACGGGATTGGGGCTTTAATGAGCATGGGCCTGATTCTTTCATTTACCCCACTGTTGCATCAAGAAGAGAGTCAAGTAATTTGTCAAGTCTCAGAAGGGTAACTGTGTTAGTCTGGATCTGTAAAAGCAGCAAGGAGTCCTGTGGCACCTTATAGATTAACAGACATATTGGAGCATGAGCTTTTGTGGGTGAATACCCACTTCGTCAGATGCATGCAAGTCATTTGTGTGCATCTATGGATGTTTATGGTGCCTCACCTAAAATCTTCACCGCTATGAGCCCTATGTTTCCCCTCTGGTTTCATACACTGACTATAAGCCCTCTAGTCTCTTATACCTGAAAGTCAGAGCTTGCTCATTCCAACCTCCACCTCCTTGCAGCCATGCCCTCTCCATTCTCAAAGTCGAGACAGAAATGTTTGAAAAATACTACAACAAGATGGAGCCAAAGGATCTGGTCAGCCATTTGTTGCCAGATATACACGGATCCTCGCTGGACCTGGGGCAGGTACTGTACAGAGCTACAGCGATAGTTACTTCTTGTTTGCAATGCAGCATTTCTGGGTCTGCCTGTCAACATGGCTCCGACTATCCGGCCGCCTCCCTCTCGCTGAGATTCTCATTTAATGCTTGCGTGAGAAGGGGTTCAAGGGGCCACTCACCCATAAACACATCCAATGGGTTTCCCTTTGCATCTCACCCAGTTTGAAATGTACCCTGGAATATTTGAAAAGAAGTGAGTGGAGCCGGAAAGTGATGTTTACCAGGCAACTTCTCTACTGTACAGCCACAGTGCTCGGATGTCCTAGAAGGAAATTAACCACATACTTGAGGTGAGATGCCGCTGATCTAGCAGGCATCAGGGTTTGCACTGTCCCTTGCTGCAGCTGGATTCAGTCTGAAGACCAGTCCAGTTTTCAGTTTCCCATTCACCCCAGAGACGCTATTCTTTTCTCTTATACGATAACACTTTGTCCTTCACGGCACCTGCCAGAGATCTGAAAGTACTTTATAAGCACTAATGAATTTCTATAAGGGAGGTTTATCCACATTTCACAAATCAGGAAACCGAGGCACAACAAGATCAAGAGACTTGTCCGAGGCCACACATCAAATCTTTGACAGGACCCACCTCTCCCAGACTCTCCCTCCTGTGCTCCAGCGAGCACTTTACTTGCCACTGTGACCTGTGATCCATGAGCTGGGCAGCCCCTGAGTTTGAGTTTCACCTTCTCAGCAGTGCCTCAAGGAGTGGGAGCTCTATGGGCACTCCTGGGGGTAGATGGCGCTGTCTCCAAGCCTCGACCTGAGACGGGGGTAGCCTTTTTGGCAGCCCTTTCCCAGGTGGAGTGGAGTTTAAATAGCAATCAGAACAGCCCCAAAGGGGTACAGATGGACACCACTACTAAACCATCTACAAGCAGGGCCGCCCAGAGGGGAGGGCAAGAGGGGCAATTTGCCCCAGGCCCTGGGCTCTGCAGGTTCCTCCATGAGAGTTTTTCGGGGCCCCTGGAGCGGGGTCCTTCACTCGCTCGGGGGCCCCAGAAAACTCTTGCGGGGCCGGGCCCCGGAACTTCTTCCGCTCCCGGTCTTCGCTGGCGGGGGAGTCCTTCCGCTCCGGGGCGGAAGGACCCCCCGCCATCGCATAACCGCCAAAGCGGGACCTGCTACCGAAGTGCAACCCGGTCTTCGGCGGTAATTCGGTGGCAGGGGGCCCTTCCATTCAGGAGCCGTGGGACCAGCGGACCCTCCGCAGGCATGCCTGCAGGAGATCCACTGGAGCCAGGCCCCCGGAATCCTCTGGGCGGCCCTGTCTACAAGCCTGATTCTCATTTACTCAAAAGTCACTTTACATTGCTAATTTACACCCTTTTTAAGGCCCCTTTATGCTGCCACTGTGGGTCAGGCTTCAATGCAGAGTTAACCCATGGTGGGCACCTGGGTCTGGGTAGCCCAGGTGTGAGCAGTCACACTGCAGAGCCCTGTTTTGAGTTACTGGATCCTCACTTGTTCTGCACCTACATGTATGTTGCGGGGACTTCTGGGAGCACATCCCATGTGTCTGTGTGCTGCAGTGCACTGAGCTGCTCTGTGAGTCTTTCCCAGTGAATGGGGGGAGAACTTGTCTGTCCTTCTGGATACCCAGGGGGAATTGTGGGAAGACATTGCAGGAGTATCAGCACCTGAGGGATTTAGTTTTCATCATCACTGCCAAGTGGGTGCATTGCTGGCTCACGTGAAAGCCTCCCTCAAACTTTAGCCTACTAGCCCAGGTTGAAGGCACCATCGAACTTGGGTGAGAGAGTTTTGTGTGTGTATGGGAAGGGAGTTGGAGCAAGATGGGGAAGTGCCTGCAGTGAAGACATACCCTAAGTGTAAATGAGAATCAGGCCCATCATGTGTCTACAGATCCCTCACAGTCACTGTGGTTATTTGCTATTCTAAGCATAAGGAGAATACGGTAACCACTGGCAAACACTGACTTTTTAATGGTGACCACTTTGAATGGGTCCTGTCGCTGTCTACTTGCTGCTTCAGTCCTTTGTTTCTCCGGACTGCAGACACGTACCAGACGTAAATCTAAATCCCGCGCTGCAGCAGATCGTTTTATAGGCCTGACAGTGGAGCAGAAGAATGATCTAGCACAGCGGGAGCTGGATGAGACGAAGGAAGAAATTCAGCAGACCAAGGGGGATTCTGAACGGATTATACAAAACTACCAGGTACAGCTTTCCATGAGCTGTAGAATCTCTGGTGTAGTTAGTAACTTCATTTGTCCTACCTCTTTTTAGCCTCATAGCCCTTATGTTGTGAAGAAAGGGTAGTTCCTCTGAAGAAGATAATTTGCTAGAGAAATGTGTTAATTTCTCTTAGATGGCTATAAATTGCTAACCCAGAGAGGAAGGTTAGTATGATTTATTTAGCTTTAGGTTTTTTTCTTTGACTGCCTTGGAGGATGCAAGTTGAGGATTGGTCCTGCTTTGAGCAGGGGGTTGGACTAGATACCTCCTGAGGTCCCTTCCAACCCTAATATTCTATGATTCTATGATGCAAGAGCTGGTAAATGAACTAAGACAGATTCTCGGTGTAGCAACAGCTGCTCAGGGTGTTTATGATCCTTGATAAGGACAAAAACTACAGGAGCACCAAACACTTGCCTTATGCCTCCGTTAGATCATTTGTCATGGTGGCATTCCATTGTGTTACTACCCATCCAGTTTGCATATCAGCTTCTTTATGCTGCACAAAGAACAAAGGGGCTGGAATGTTATCATGCCAGCATGTAGCATGTGTGCTGCTAAATGCTGTGATAACTCCTCTGTGAGCCTAGAGCTACTGGGCAATAGCAACTTCTTGGGAGGCGACAGGAGGTGCAGGGCTGCTGCTTTAAAGCAGCTGTCCCGAGAACTCTGAAAGGCTGGTCCTGCTCTAAAAATGGCACCCTGGGATTCCATATGTTGTCTCAAGGACTCTGTCAGTTTTACCCTGTTTACAAATGTTACCCAGTGTTTTTTCCTAACTTCAGTGTCACAGACTTGCCCAAATCTGAGGGCCAGGTTCAGGGGGAGAAGGGCTCTTGTGCCTCACTAGTGATAAAAGGCCAGAATTTTGATCTCGCACTGATGATACCAGAATAACACCACTTAAATCAATGGAGACAGCGGTGGGTCCAGGCACCAGCGCTCCAAGCGCATGCCTGGGGCGGCAAGCCGGGGGGCGAGGGGGGCGCCCTGCCAATCCCTGCGAGGGCAGCAGTCAGGCCACCTTCAGTGGCACGCCTGCGGGAGGTCTGCCGGTCCCGCAGATTCGGCAGCAATTCGGTGGTGGGTACGTCAAAGTCGTTGGACTGGGGACCTCCCGCAGGAAAGCTGCTGAAGGCAGCCTGATTGCCGTGTGTCAAAGTTAGACTTAGGACTTGCAGTTTGTCAGACCAGTCTGTTTTATTAGCACAGCGCTCTGCTAATAACATCCAGATAATGTGAGCATCATGCAAGACACAAATTATCTTATTTATACAGATAAAAGGGCCCGAACTTAACAAGATAACAAAGGAAGCAGAATCTGATAAGTTTACCTGGGCTAGACATGCATAGTTAATTTCCTTACTAACTTTTACCAATCTCCGGTTAATGTTTCACCATTAGCTTAAGTGGGCTCATTGTTTATGCCGTAATGTTTCTTTTCCTGACACACGTTTCAACATTTATTTCTGCTTTATTTCTTTAATCCATTCTTATTTTTACAATATAATTAATTCTACTTTCACATGTGCTTGGGGCAGCTAAAAAGCTAGAGCTGCCCCTGAATGAAGATACTCTGATTTTTACACTGGCATGGCTGAGATTCATCTCACAATCTATGCCAGGAGTTGCTTACTTGCCACACCTCATAGTTCAGGGGAGGAAACGTTAGGATTTTAAAGAATCACCTTTGCTTAACTGAGTAGGCAGGTTTGCTTGATACAATGCTGCAAGTGTCAGATCTGCTGATCCATGTGCCCCTTCACCCAATAAGGGTTTGTTTTTTGAGGTCCCTAAAAATTACAAAAAGGTCTTTAAATGGCAGTGCTGCCTGGATCCTAATCCAGAACATCAACACAGATCAATTTGGAAGGGCTTCTTCTACACCAGGGGTAGGCAACCTATGGCACAGGTGCCGAAGGCAGCATGCGAGCTGATTTTCAGTGGCACTCACACTGCCCAGGTCCTGGCTATCGGTCCAGGGGGCTCTGAATTTTAATTTAATTTTAAATGAAGCTTCTTAAACATTTTTAAAACCTTATTTACTTTACATACAACAATAGTTTAGTTATATATTATAGACTTATAGAAAGAGACCTTCTAAAAACATTACTGGCACGCGAAACCTTACATTAGAGTGAATAAATGAAGACTCAGCACACAACTTCTGAAAGGTTGTCAACCCCTGTTCTACACTATAAAGGCATCTTTCTTTTCTTTCATCCCACCCACTTCTGTGTTGGGAGAGTGAAATAGAAGCCCTTTGATTAAGCTGAATGGTTAGAACCTAACTGTATCATCCTGACAGGTTTCAGAGTGGTGGTAGCTATATCAGCAAAAACAAAGAGGAGTCCTTGTGGCACCTTAGAGACTAACAAATTTATTTGGGCATAAACTTCCATGGGCTAAAACCCACTTTATCGGATACATGGAGTGGAACATACAGTAGGGAGGTGTAAATACACAGCCTAGGACTTCTCATTGTTTTTGTATCATCCTGAACATTCATATGTTCTAATCAAAAACGGCGTTTTGAACACAACCATTCCTTCAGACTTGGTAGATCTGGAGATATTTGCAAGTCAGGCAGAACTGATTAACCCTGAAACTCAAGTACGGTAGATGTTTTGCTTTTCTTGTTCTTCAATGAATGAGAGATTGATATTATTACCAAAACATCACTGCCACAGGGCAAATAGGGCAAAATTCACTGACGTCAATGGATTCATGTCAACAGAGAACTTGTCCCACTGTTCCTATATGTTGTTCTCCACCCTGAGGTCCAAAAAATGAATGGGAGATGACATCTCTTTATTATAATGTGACTTTGATTCTACAGGCTGTCATGGAAGAAGCAGATATTCGGTGGGCTGATATTAAGAAAGCCACATGCAACTTTAACAAAGACATTATCCAAACGATATCCAAGAAGAAAGGGAGTGTCATAGCTTCTGAAAAGGTGCTGAGATATCTTGAGGAGAAGAACCACGACAGGGTCAGTTCAGAGTTGTATATTTATACATTTATTATATACCAGGCTAAATAGTTTAGACAAAATCCTGATCCATGAATAATCTCTCCCACGTTTGGGGCCATACGTAGACCTGCCTTGGCAAGTCTGTTTGGATATCTCCCATTACCTTGCAATTCACTGTTACAATAGTGCATTAGAAGCCAGCGTGGGGATTCACCAATGACATGTCCAGCTATGACACAGGAGATTTGGTACGTGAATGATTGCATAGCTCACCTATGCACACCCTAGTGGAGGTTGGAGGAGTTACACAACTGATGCATGTGGGATTTGAGGCAGAGTGCTCTCCCGGTTACTGTCAGAGCATTTCTTATTGATTGATTTATATAGAGGGCCGTGAACGACAGCCTCCTGGGGGTGCTGCCTCCCCTCCTTTTCTGGCCACTGATGAAGTGTCATGAAAGTTACACCGTGGCTTGGAAGAACGGGAGTGTCACAATAAGAAGTGGAGCCCGGGGGCTCTCTCACTTTGGGCCCCCCCGTATCAATGACGGAGAGAGAGCCATGTCCATGACAGTATATCCTGGTGTCTTTTTCAGGATGCAATGAAAGAAAAATTGCGTTTGAAAAATGATTCTCTCAAAGTGCAGAAGAAAAAGTTGCAGCTGCAGCTCAAGCAGGTGTGTAAAGACTGAAGAGAAACAGGGAATCTGCAGCCCTTTGAAAATGAAAGGGGCCAATGGCAGCTTGCTGCAAGCAGGCAGGGAGATTTCAGGGGCTCACTTGGACAAGGGGGTATAATGTTTCTGTGTATTTTCTCTGTTTCTAATCTTAATTCCTGTGACTGGCTGAGATTGTAGTAATCTCTGAGTTTATTAAGAAAAAGCCCCAACCTAGAGCACCTGGTATGTTCGAGGCAGGCCCCAAAGCAGCTTAATACCTGTGAGAAGGTTGTGCAGAGTTCCTGCAGAGTGGGGATTTGCAGCCTTTCTGTGCTATGGAGAAGATCTTGAGTGGATTTTTGCAGCTCCTCATGGAAGGGGTAGTGTGGCTGTCGCAGGAGAATAGCCAGTGGTGCTGGGGTCAGGCACTGCATCGACCCACTGAATGGAAACCCAGATTAAGAAGGAAGCAGCAGGTTATGTCCACTACTCCTCCTCATTCCCTGCGTTAGCAGCCTGGCCAGGTTGGGTTGAGGATTCCATCCTTCAGGGCCCCCCCACTTGCTATCCCCACAGAGCAAAGCCCTATTATGTGGCATTTAGCCTCAGCTCCGTGATCATCAGCCTGTGTCTTTGCTGGCTTACAGAAGGAAGAGATGGGCGAGGCACTCCATGAGGTTGATTTCCAGCAGCTGAAGATTGAGAATGCTCAGTTTTTGGAGAAGATTGATGAGAGGAACCAGGATCTGCTACAGCTAAAACTGACAGCGGGAAACACTCTTCAAATCCTCAATTCCTACAAAGTGAGTCAAGCCCATGGCACCTGCATTTCCTTTTTCTCTTTATCTCCTGCAGGGTAAGGCGGGTGGGGGGGATGCTTAACACTGTCCCTCTCTCACACACACACTCTATTTCCAGGCCATCTCTTTCAATCAGAGGCATTTTTATTCCTGCTTAACAGCTACCTGGCTTGCCTGCAATATACATTCCAGCAGTTGGGGGCTGGGAGTTGGCACCTGCCCTGGAATTTTTGGAACCATTTCTTTGTTGATGGATTTGCCTGCCTACAAAGATCCTTACATTCGCTGTGGCTGCTAGGGTGTGTTCTGATACATCCTCCTGATGTGTGTTTTGTGGCATCCACACAGGGCCGTCCTTACCCATACACAAACTTTGCAGCTGCATAGGACACTAGGAAATTTGGGGCACCAAATTGCCCCAAATTTCCTGGTGCCTTATACAGCTGCATGCTGCTCCTGAGGCTGGCCCGATCACCCGCACGGCTCGCCCTCGCCCCTGCTCTGCCTCTTCCCCAAAGCTCCGGTCCCTGCTCTGCCCCAGCTCTGCCCCCACTCCACCCCTTCCCCTGAACTGCATCCTGGGGGACTGCATCAGGGGTCGGCCCTGCACTCACCGGGGGGTGAGAAGTGGAGTGACCTGGCCCTAGCCAACTCCGCTCGGCCCCACCGGCTCCCAGCTACCCCACCAGTAAGTGCTGGGGGACGGTTCCCTCTTGCCCCCAAGTCCCAAGGCTGGGAGCCAGGAAAGCAGAGTGGAGGGGGCAGGGGCTGGGATCAGGTCACTCCACTTCCCACCACCCAGTGAGTGCAGGGTCAGGCCCACCCTGCAATCACCAGGCTGCAGAAAGTGGAGAGGCCTGGTCCCAACCTGCTCCGCCGGCTTGTGTTGGGGGGGCAGTTTCCTCCCGTCCCCCAAGCCTGCTTCTGCCCCCCCGCAGAGGCCGGGGGCCAGGCCCCCCCCCCTGTGCTGGGGGGGACTGCATAGGGCACCAAAATGTCTAGGTACAGCCCTGTATCCACATGTGTTGGTGCAAAGCTGCAAACATTGCAGTGTGGTTATTTTGTCCCACAAGGCAGTAAGCAGTAACCTTAGCACTGACCTACCTAGAGACTTTTGTGTATCCTTACTGCTGTGATCTCGTCAGTTACGCAGGGTTAAGACTACCTAGTCCTTGGACGGATGATCTTCAAGAAAACTGCAGGTGCTGCTGCAGGTGGTGGAGGTGACTCATTAGGTGGAATCCTCCCCTCTGAGTCAGTACTAACGTTGGGGCACTGTGCTGCCGCAGATTCTGTCTCTCAGCTGTAATATAAAAAAGAGGGATGTGGTCATTAAAGGTTCATCCCGTGGCAGTTTTTGCAAGAGTTGGGATATTGGGCATAGTATCCTGAGCAAAACAACACCTTAGGCATTTCTAGTGCACTTTTCGCTTCCCCTCCACTCCTGCCTGCAGCAGGGTTACTGCATTCCACCCCAGAGCTGGCTGCACCTCTGTGGGAGGAAAAATGAAAAGCTTGTCAGTCCATTGCATATTTTAGGATCCCTGGGTATGGCTACCTTATAAACCAAGGGGGAGATTTTCACAGGCATGTGCAACTCCCACTGAGGGTATGTCTACATCTAAAATTTTGCAGTGCTGGTTGTTACAGCTGTATTAGTACAGCTGTATAGGGCCAACGCTGCAGAGTGGCCATACTTACAGCAACCAGCGCTGCAAGTGGTGTTAGATGTGGCCATACTGCAGCGCTGTTGGGCGGCTTCAAGGGGGGTTCGGGGAACGCGAGAGCAAACCGGGGAAGGAGACCAGCTTTGCCGCGGTTTGCTCTCGCATTCCCCGAACCACTCTGCAAACCGCAGGGAAGGAGACCTGCTTGCACGGAGGTTCGGGGAACGCGAGAGCAAACCGGAGAAGGAGACCAGCTTTGCCGCGGTTTGCTCTCGCGTTCCCCGAACCACCCTGCAAACCGCAGGGAAGGAGACCTGCTTGTTCGGGGAACACGAGAGCAAACCGGGGAAGGAGACCAGCTTCGCCGCGGTTTGCTCTCGCGTTCCCCGAACCACCCTGCAAACCGCAGGGAAGGAGACCTGCTTGTTCGGGGAACGCGAGAGCAAACCGGGGAAGGAGACCAGCTTGATTACCAGAGGCTTCCTCAGGTATGCTGGGATACCTGCTTATTCCACGGAGGTCAAGAAAAGCGCTGGTAAGTGTCTACACTTGATTACCAGCGCTGGATCACCAGCGCTGGATCCTCTACACCCGAGACAAAACGGGAGTACAGCCAGCGCTGCAAACAGGGAGTTGCAGCGCTGGTGATGCCCTGCAGATGTGTACACCTCCTAAGTTGCAGCGCTGTAATCCCCTCACCAGCGCTGCAACTTTGTGATGTAGACAAGCCCTGACAGTCAATGGCTCTGGATGCTTTACTCCTTTGGAAATCTTCCTCCGAGTTATTGTTAAACCACACTGGGAAAGGCCAGGGGGAAGATTTTTCCTTTTCCTTTTTCCTGGAGTAAGAAACGTTGGGCTGCAGCAGCAGCTCCACCTCTCACAGTGTTAGGACACAGGCCCCACCGCTCCTTGATGGCTACCAAGTAACATTGTGCTAGAATGTGTTAAACAAAGGCTAGATCCTGAGGCTGCCATCTACAAGGGAAACTCAGAAATGAGATGCCACGTTGATCGATGCATTCTGTGATGAACTGGCAGTAGGGAGTGGAGTCCCAGAAGGCCAGCCCGAGATAAAGCTTGACGAGAGCCTCGGTGTTGCATCAAGGGACTCCAGCCTTCCGTGGTCACTGATGAGCCGTTGCCCTCCTTTGGGCTCGCTGACTTTACCGCATTGTGCTGTTTCAGAGAAAGCTGCAGAACGCCACCGCAGCATCCGCCCGCCTGATGAAAGATATCTCCCAGAGGAAGGAGGTGCTGGAGAAGATGGAAAGGGAAACCATTCTGGTGGAGGAGGTAGTAGGAACATCAGAAACAATCCATACAGGGATTGTGGGTTTACTTGGTTTTTAAATCCAGAAATTTCATGTTGTGAGACCATTTCTTTTAAGATTTTCTAACACTGGATTATTGCATAGACTAGTAAGTGAGGCTGATGTTGAATTACATGCACATTTTGATCCCACTTCCACAGACGTAAGGCTGGAGTAATTCCATTCAAGTCAGTCACCCCCGTTCCGATCACACGCTTGTTTTGCACTGTGGGTAACTCTGGCTACATCTAGACTACCCGCCGTATCGGCAGGTTAAAATCGATTGCTCGGGGATCGATATATCACGTCTCATCTAGATGCGATATATCGATCCCCGAGCGCACTTATATCGATTCTGGAACTCCACCAACCCCAACGGAGTTGCGGAATCGACAGGGGGAGCGGCGGACATTGATCCCGCACGGTGAGGATGGGTGACTAATCCGATCTTAGATATTCGACTTCAGCTACGTTATTCACGTAGCTGAAGTTGCGTATCTAAGATCGATTTCCCTCTGTAGTGTAGACCAGCCCTCTGATGACCTCAGCGGAGTTACTCTTGAGTTATACTGATGGGAACACAGTCTGGCCCCACAGCTCTTTGTAAGCTGCCCTTCCCTGGCATAGCAATGGGAGTCATTTTCACTCCGGCGGCAGTCGGGAGGGACTTTAAAACACAAAAACCAGGAGATGAAGGACTGAAGATCTCAGAGCTGTGTTAACTTGGCCACATACTTAGCTTGGAAGCTCTTTGAGGCAGAGACTGTCTTTTTGTGCTGGGCATGATCTCCGATTAGGGCTCCTAGACACAACCCCATACAAATAAGAGATGATCATAATAATATCATAAATTGTCTTACATATGTAATTAGCAAAGGAATAGTTCATTACAGTATATTTAATTGTAATACTAGAAGCTGGGTGCCTAAAGTTATGCTGTGAAATTTACATTCAGGCACCTGCGGGCAAGTGCCCTGGTACCAGAATGCTTATGTACCTGCAGGCTCAATTGAAGTCAGTAGGATTTAGTGGTGCTCTGAAAACCAATGCTCACTTTAGGTGCTGAAGGATGGAGTTTGGACTTTAACTGCAGGCACTCAGCTTCGGCAAAATTTCCTGCATTTAATATCCTTCCTCTTTTTAGAGGCAATGCCCTTCCCCCTCCAAGGAAGGCACGAAGGAGGGCCCAGGCTGTGTTTTGTGCCACTCCACTGTCCCAGACTGTAGCTCCAGGGAGTTGCCCAGTGAGTTCAAGCAGCTCCGGAGTGTCCCTGGCAGACAGAAAACCGAAACGCTAATAGCAGCTGCATTCTGCACAGCTTAATCGCTCGACCTTCAGTTTTAGGGTGATGGGGTTTTTTTGTGTCTTTTTTTTTCCAAATTGCTGCTTTGCAGAAAGCAATGTCCCACCTAATCTACCTGCCTTGGATCCTTTTCCTCTCTCAGGAGCGAGCCAAAGCAGAGAGTGTGAATAAGCAGCTGCGGCAGCAGCTCTCAGATTACAGAGTGCCCCCAGTGGTGAAGTATGTCAATCAGAAGATGGCCATCTGTGACCTGGAAAACAACATTAAGATATGGGAGAGGAAGGTGGAGATCGCCGAGGTACAGTAAGACAAGAACTCCCGGAGTCTGTAGCTGAGCATAGATGGTGTCTGTGTCCTTCCCTCTACACAGCTGGGGTTTAACTTCAGAGGGCACCTGTCTGTGCCCACCCACGTTCATGTGATTATGGTGAAGGGGTCTGTTGCTTTGCAGCATGAGTGGGCAAGTTGAGTTGTGGTTTTAACTACAGTATAATTGAAGAACTCAATGAGCTTCCTGTTTACAAAGCAGCGATCGTGTCAGAGGTTGAATTGAATGTATTCAGCAGGCAGAGTGGGTCTTAGAGTTGAACTCTGAGGCTGGAACCCAAGGGGTTTTAAGCCAGAACCTGGTTATTAGTGAGTTAATAGGAAGCATCAACAGTTGTTATTATCCTGACCTTTTTAACAGCTATCAAATACAGAAGAGCAGCAACGTAAATGTCTCACCTCTGCCCGTGTAACCGGTGTGGGCCTTTTCAAACACCCACACTCGCTCGGGACTGTTTGAAAATGTTTTGGAGCTGATTTCTGATCATCTTTGGTAGCACGCTTCAAGCACTTTACAAGCATTCATTATCAGTGACTAATCACTACCCCTGTGTCATGCCGGCTGGAGCAGCTGATGACTGGGAGCACTAACCTCAGGGCAGATGGTCAAAAAGCAGGGCAGAGACACCCCAAATTGTGGTATAGTCTATAATTAGATTTCACCAACCTAGTAACAAGTGTGAACTGCAAAAGCACTGGAACAGCCTTACCATGGAGTCACTGACAGTTGCCTTGGGCATTCCAGTTAATCTTGCCACCCAGGGAAACTGGATTATGTGATAGATAGTCACTGTCACTTGGGTTCCTGGGGCAGGCCTCACTGGGAATGTCAAGGTCAGGGCAGGCTGCAAAGAGGAGAGTGGATCCTCCCGAGACTGGTAGGTGACACTGATGTTAAACTCCCCAACCAGTCACAAACCGTGCTCCTGATCCCCCACATAAGTTATCAAGAAGCAAAAAAAGAAATCATACAGCCCCCTTTCTTGCATTCCAGTTCTCTGGCTCTCAGTCAGCACCTAGGTGCAGCAAGGTGAGGAGTTCTTTAAAAACTCTTCTCACTATACAAAATGTTCTTCTGACCCCAGAGGGCCAGCCACATTGCCAGTCAATATTAAGTTGGATCTTACCCTAAATCCCACACTGCCTGCCAATCCTTTAGTATCTAAAACGAAAGGTTTATTATAAAGAGAAAAGAAAGAACAAGAAGAGAGATGTTAAATAGTAAAGCAGTCACACACATACATAGACTTCAGGGTCCATATATCGGTTCTTGGTGAGTTTGCTGGCTTAAAAGTCCATCTGGAACACATCCACAGCTACGGTATATTCAGTCCTTTGTTCAGAGCTTCAGTTTGTAGCAAAGTTCCTCCAGAGGTAAGAAGCAGGAATGAAGACAAAATGGAGATGATGCAGTTGCCTTTTATAGTCTTTTGCCATGTGGCTTGTATTTCCTTTGTTCCAAACAGAAACTGCCCAGCACATGGCATGGAAGCCTTAGCCTTCTCTGTCCACAGGCTTTGCTGCTCACTCATAAGGTGTCTTCCCTGGTTCCTTTCAACTGAAGTCCCTTGATGGGCCATCAAGCAGGCTAGGCAGTGCAGATGCCAATCGGTCTGGGAGTGTCACCCAGAAACACAGCAAAAGCTTGGAAATACAGCTATACCCTACATATCTATAACGCATAGTACAAAGGAGATACAAACATATAAACAAGATCATCATACTTGGCAAATTGTAACATTTTTGCAGATGCCTCACACGTCATATCTGGCACAGTTCATTGCAATTTTACAATATTGGCATCCAAAATATCATAAAGTGTCTCCCATATTCCAGTATCAGAGGGGTAGCCGTGTTAGTCTGGATCTGTAAAAGCAGCAAAGAGTCCTGTGGCACCTTATAGACTAACAGATGTTTTGGAGCATGAGCTTTCGTGGGTGAATACCCACTTCGTCAGATGCATGACATGCATCTGATGAAGTGGGTATTCACCCACGAAAGCTCATGCTCCAAAACGTCTGTTAGTCTATAAGGTGCCACAGGACTCTTCCCATATTCCATACAGTGTCGCAGTCACTTTCCACCAAAAATCCCAACAATATTCAGGTTGTACGTATCCCAGGCCAATTGTACTCAGATCTCAACGCAAAGACAATGCCTGTAGCCAATCCTGTTATTAACTAACTAAAGATTTATTAACTAAGAAAATAAATGAGAGTTATTGACAACAAGGTTAAAGCAGGAAGCACACACAGTCTTAGATTTTAAACGGTAATGTGAGCTTCTATAATAAGCAGCTCTCTATGTCCTTTAGGGCTGACCCATGCGAAGCAGCACGGCGATCTCTTGCTTATGTTTTGCCTCTCAGAGTCCAGACAATATAAAGAGACCTGGTTCCTCCTTGCCAGGGATTTTTATCCCCTTCCCTCCAGAATCCAAGCTGGTGGGATGAGTTCATGTATAGGCCTCTGCTTCCTGGAGGGAGTGAGGAATGCAATCAACAAGGTCTCTGTCCTTTGATGAAAACAACGAGGAGTCTTTGTGGCACCTTAGAGACTAACACATTTATTTGGGCATAAGCTTTTGTGGGCGAGAACCCACTTCATCAGATGCCTGGAGTGGAACATGCAGTAGGGAGGTGTAACTACACAGCACAGGAAAAGATGGGAGTTGCCTTACCAAGGGAGGGGGGGCAGGGGTCAGTGCTAACGAGGCCAATTCATTTACAGTGGATGTGGCCCATTCCCAACACTTGACATCTTGCCCAAATAAATGTGTTAGTCTCTAAGGTGCCCCAAGGACTCTTCCTTGGTTTTGCTGATGCAGACTAACACGGCTGCCCCCTGAAACCTGTCCTCTGGTGCTACACAATGCCTCATTTGTCTTCAGTGGGCCATCTTGTGTGCAGGACGAGCATTTTTACCTTAATTAATGCTTCTCTCCCTATCTGGTGAGTTACACAATTGCAGAGGGTTACAATGCAAACACTCGATATAACTTTATACCATGGGAGACAGATATTGTAAGTTGGATTAATACATGCAGCATCCTACAAGCATTCCAGAAAGTCTAACACTGACATCAGTTTGAACTATACTAACCAGACTGGTTTTTAGCTATGCATTTGTCCGTGTTCAGTGAGGCCCTGGGCCTTGGCAGGAGTTGCTACCTGGTCTGCCAGCCTCATAGCCCACTTTACTGATGAAGAAACTGAAGCATGCATGCCATAGGTTGCCTACCCCTGCCTTAGATCATGCCCTGTTACGCAATGAGCATAACAACAATAAAGGGGAACCTTTTAGTGCCTAGTGGGAAGTTCTCTGTATTGAAACACAACCCCTGCCCCACAGCTAGTGAATTCAGATATGCAGTAGTGTGATGAAACCAGGGCAGGTCCCTAGTAATCTCTTATGTTCATGGAACAATCTCCCCCCCGTTCACTAACGCAGGGAGATGGCCCTATGTTGCATACTTAGATTGTAGGGTCTTTGGGGCAGGGACTAGCTTTTTGTTCTGTGTGTTGTACAGCGCCTGGCACCATTGGTTCCTGGTTCAGGATGGGGCTCCGAGACACTAGGATAATACCAATAATATTAAGGGTCAGATCCACCCTGGGAGCTGAATCCAGCATTCCCCAAAGTTCAGTGTTATTCAGGTTCAGAGTCCTGAGGTTCAGATCCCAGTATAAACAGCTATGGGGGAATCTCACTGCTTTCTATATAGTGTTCAAAGGAAAGCCTTGGGAGTCAGTACCTACTCAAATCCCCTGGGTTTATAGTATACTCCATGGCAGTTTGCCATTGGCTTCCTATTTCTCCATTTTTATTTCTGCAGATGTCCTTGCAGAGCTACCGCAGAGCTTGGAACAAGGTCAAGGTGGCCAGTAACCAGCTACAGCTTTGTCTCCCCCTGCAAGGTGGCCAATGAGAGATGTGGCTGGGAGCCAGCCACATGAAAAATGAAGCTATGGACTGGGGGAATGCAGAACACTTTCTACTGCAGCTTGGCCTGGAGGGAACCATTTCAGCCCAACTGATAAAGAAATCAAAACCGCCTGGGTTAGGACTCCTCTAGTTTGTCCAGTCCCGTTTGTCGGAGAGGCTGGAGCATCCAGTGGGCTCTGGCACCTGGGTTCTTTGTGGGGCTCCTGAGCGTCCCTTCCTTCTCAACTACATCTGATCAGTTCCTCTCTGGCGATTGTATCTGGACATGTTTACAGGCACTGTCCTCTTTGGACTGGCCCTTGAGACAAAAGGAATCAGGAGAGTTTTGGGGGGGAGGAGTTTAAAGTTTAATAGCCTGAGTGAGTGCCAAAATACAGAGACGGATTAACACACGAGCGCGTTGCTGTGGGGGGAGAACGTCAGCACCGTGCACATGGATCATGCCACATAGTCACTGTCAACAGCACTAAAACGGATGGAGTGCTGGGAATGGTCCCTGAGGCCAGTCAATCACACAGTTGCCTCGGTTACAGTGTCTCATCTAGTAAAACAGGAGCCCCAGCAGAAGGAAAACAGAGCTCATTTCCATGAGGCTCAGCGGCAGATGGACGCACCCCTGAGAAATGGGGAGCGTTTCCCCACTGTAGTAGTCATAGTACACTGGGTCATACTTGCTGTAAGCCCTTGCTAGCCCTTCCTGGGCGGGCTTGATGTCCTTCGGTCGCTGCTTGGCTTGGTCACGGTCAGACCCAGCTTCTGCGATGAGTGAGGGTTGAAACACCTTCTCTGTTGACTCAAATGACCCTTCCAAATCCTCAGTCGGAGCTTGAAAAGCAGAGCGCCCTCTGGCAAAAGTGGGATATACGGGGACTCCTGCGTCAGCTGTTGTGGCTGAAATCCAGTCGCTGTAATAGGCCACTTTGGTGTAGAGAAATGGTCCGTAGCATCTCATGCCGCCCTGGCTCAGCACTCCATTCAGAACCCAGTCTCCAGTTCCCTTAGCCTGGCACATGACTGGGTTCCCTGGGTCCCCCTTGAGGAGACAAAAGGCAGGTTTCAGTCAAAACACACCAGTTTTCATCCAGCGTGTGCTCTCACTGCTCCTGTATCCCGTGGGCACCTCTATACTAATCCTAAACTGGAAGGAGGACAGATCCCACCAGCTCATTGCTTTATCTGCTCCAACAAGCCACCAGTAATTCCAGGGGCTGGCTCTTCTTAGAACACCCCCATCACCAGGGGCGGCTCTAGGGATTTTGCCGCCCCAAGCACGGCTGGCAGGCTGCCTGTGGGAGGTCCTCCGAAGTCGCAGGACCAGCGGACCCTCCGCAGGCACGCCTGTGGGAGGTCCACCGAAGCCGCAGGACCAGCGGACCCTCCACAGGCAAGCCACTGAGGGCAGCCTGCCTGCCGCCCTCACGGTGCCGGCAGAGCGCTCCCCGTGGCTTGCCGCCCCAAGCACACACTTGGCATACTGGGGCCTGGAGCCGTCCCTGCCCATCACAGATGAATTGCCTAGGAATCTGCTCCCCACACATCAGCATGCGGGTTGAACAGGGGCCGCATTCATGGGGTATGGCGGGGAACCCAGTTTAGTTTTCCCAGGTGAAGGCTAGTACGTGTGATGTGACAAAGCCTCAGGACAGAGGAGAGTGAAAAGTGATCTGTGGGAACTAAGGCCTTTATTATGGTCCAAGGCTGATGCGGACCCCGGATCTCATGGACATTACAGTAGCTAATTGCGGAATAGTGCGTGTGAGGGAAGTAGAGGCTGCCCCATTCTTGCAGAGCTCAGATCCCCCTGAAGTTCGTACCCTGCATCAGAGTCAGCGGCTGGATCAGTAGAAGCTCCTTACCAAACATCCAGTCACGTTATCGGAGTCCTGGTGGCTGCTGCACTCGGTTGTAACGATTCTCTTCAAGGGGCAGGGATCCACATCCACTACTGAGAGCTTCCGTAGAAAGCTTGCTGCCACGTGTCTTCCTGTCTGAGCCAAGAAACCAAGAGATCAGAGACCCCCCAGTCTAGGGCCTAGGAACTGGAAGTGGCAGCGCCCCAGTGCTGCATCTCTTCCTATTGTACCGTACGACTGGAGAATTGCTAACGTAGTCCCTATTTTTAAGAAAGGGAAAAAAGGTGATCCGAGGAACTATAGGCCTGTTAGTTTGACATCTGTAGTATGTAAGGTCTTGGAAAAAATTTTGAAGGAGAAAGTAGTTAAGGACATTGAGGTCAATGGTAACTGGGACAAATTACAACATGGTTTTACAAAAGGTAGATCGTGCCAAACCAACCTGATCTCCTTCTTTGAGAAGGTAACAGATTATTTAGACAAAGGAAATGCAGTAGATCTAATTTACCTCGATTTTAGTAAGGCATTTGACATGATTCCACATGGGGAATTATTAGTTAAATCGGAAAAGATGGGAATCAATATGAAAATTGAAAGGTGGATAAGGAACTGGTTAAAGGGGAGACTTCAACGGGTAGTACTGAAGGGTGAACTGTCAGGCTGGAAGGAGGTTACTAGTGGAGTTCCTCAGGGATCGGTTCTGGGACCAATCTTATTTAACCTTTTTATTACTGACCTTGGCACAAAAAGCGGGAATGTGCTAATAAAGTTTGCGGATGACACAAAGCTGGGAGGTATTGCTAACACAGAGAAGGACCGGGATACCATACAGGAAGATCTGGATGACCTTGTAAACTGGAGTAATAGTAATAGGATGAAATTTAATAGTGAAAAGTGCAAGGTCATGCATTTAGAGATTAATAATAAGAATTTTAGTTATAAATTGGGGACACATCAGTTGGAAGTAACAGGAGGAGAAGGACCTTGGAGTATTGGTTGATCACAGGATGACTATGAGCCGCCAATGTGATATGGCCATTAAAAAAGCTAATGCAGTTTTAGGATGCATCAGGCGAGGTATTTCCAGCAAAGATAAGAAGATTAGTACCGTTATATAAGGCACTGGTGAGACCTCATCTGGAATACTGTGTGCAGTTCTGGTCTCCCACGTTTAAGGATGAATTCAAACTGGAACAGGTTCAGAGACAGGCTACTAGGATGATCCGAGGAATGGAAAACCTGTCCTATGAAAGGAGACTCAAAGAGCTTGGCTTGTTTAGCCTAACCAAAAGAAGGTTGAGGGGGGATATGCTTGCTCTTTATAAATATATCAGAGGGATTAATATTAGGGAGGGAGGGGAATTATTTAAGCTTAGTACCAATGTGGAGACAAGAACAAATGGGTATAAACTGGACTGTAGCCGGCCGGTGTGGCTCCCCTGCTGCCCAGGAGAGGGCGAGCCCTGCCGGACACCTGAGTGGGCGGGGCTACAGGGCAGTGAGCCCGCCCCTCAGAGGGTCAGGCGGCAACCCAGAAGCACAAAAGCCAGCGTCAGAGCTCAGTCTGAGCCCAGCCACCGCCAGGAGCAGACCTGCTGCAGGGAGCTCAGGACTGGGAAGCCGCCAGAGCTTCCCCGCGCCCGCTACTGGGAGGACCCACCAGAGCTTCCCCGCGCCCGCTACTGGGAGGACCCGCCAGAGCTTCCCCACGCCGGCTACTGGGAGGACCCGCCAGAGCTTCCCCACGCCCGCTACTGGGAGGACCCGCCAGAGCTTCCCCACGCCGGCTACTGGGAGGACCCGCCAGAGCTTCCCCGCGCCGGCTACTAGGAGGACCCGCCGGAGCTTCCCCACGCCGGCTACTAGGAGGACCCGCCGGAGCTTCCCCGCGCTGGCTACTGGGAGGACCCGCCGGAGCTTCCCCGCGCCGGCTACTGGGAGGACCCGCCGGAGCTTCCCCGCGCCCGCTACTGGGAGGACCCGCCGGAGCTTCCCCGCGCCCGCTACTGGGAGGACCCGCCGGAGCTTCCCCGCGCCCGCTACTGGGAGGACCCGCCGGAGCTTCCCCGCGCCCGCTATTCGGAGGAGCCGCCGGAGCTTCCCCGCGCCCGCTACTGGGAGGACCCGCCGGAGCTTCCCCGCGCCCGCTACTGGGAGGACCCGCCGGAGCTTCCCCGCGCCCGCTATTCGGAGGAGCTGCCGGAGCTTCCCCGCGCCTGCTATTCGGAGGAGCTGCTGGAGCTTCCCGGTCCCTGTTGTTACCCCAAGGAACCCCCGGAGCAAGCCTGGCTGGATTTCCCAGAGGAGCTACTGGACCAACCCCCCAGCCCCGGCCGCGAGGAGCCTATGCTGGAGGACTTCCCAGGAGTTGACACCACGGAGCAGGTAGGCCCGGAGGGGGAAATTGGAAGTAGCCCGGGGGCAGCCGACCCCAGTCAGGCTGCAGATTTACCTGTGCCTATGTCAGTGTGTTGCGGTCAGGATCCCCGCTGACCGTCAGTGGTGACAGCCGCTACTAGGGCCCCGGGCTGGGACGCAGTGGAGTGGGAGGGCCTGTGTCCCCCCTGCCACCTTTCCAGGAGTGGCAGACTCCCCCTCCCCCTGGCCTGAGGAGGCCATTCAGACTGGTTGTTTGCTCAGCCCCTCTTGAAGGGCTTGAGCCCTGAGTTGCTTGTTGCCCCGCCCTGAGCCAGGGCCTGGGCTTCTAGACTGTTTGTTTGCTCAGCCCTGAGCCAAAAGGGCCTGAGCTTTGCCTCTGCATTTGGTGCCCTGCCCGAACCTAGAGCTGGGCCCCCCACTAACTGTGTATTGTTGCTCAGCCCTGCAGCAGAGGGTCTGAGCTCCCAGCTAACTGTGTATTGTTGCTCAGCCCTGAGACAGAGGGCCTGAGCTCCCAACAGACTGTATATTAAGAGCATTCGTCCAAACAACTGATCTACTTTTCTAGCTGGAAGAAGCCAGCAGGTCTCATTGGCTTTTGCAGTCTCCCTAAAAGCACCCAGACTTTTGAATGCAGCTCTTGAGGTTTGCCCTTCTCCATGGGTGCAGTTTGGGGAACCAGGGGGGTGTTTCCCCCCTAACAGGGCCAGCCTTATTGGGGGTGCCGTAGTCCGGGGTCGGGGGGGTGAGGCTCGGTGCATTTAACATAATGCACTAGGATGGGCACCTGCCAGCAGCCCCACTGACCCGACTTCCTCCTCCTCACCCCCCAGCAGCCCAGAGTGACAGTCCTAGTGGAGCCCGCGCTGCTGTGTGTCTCTGTGTGGTGTGACGGGGAAGCAGCCTCCCCTCATTAGTAGCTGCAGCAGCAAGGTGGCCACCGCAGCACCAGGAGGCACTAGAAAAGCAGCAGCATCAAGTCCTGCTGGTGTCAGAGCGGCCACAGCTCCCACGCTCAGGTCGCTACAGCGGACAGCGGCTGCCGGGGCTACCCTGCTAAACCAGCAGCCCAGGTAATGCGCAGCCTGCTGCAGCCAGAGCACCCGCCCCTCCAGGCAGGAGAGAACCAGCGAGCCAGGGGGACTGGCTTCAGCGTGTGTGTGTGTGCATACGTCCGTCTGTCCCCCTCACGGTCCCATTGGCCTGGCTAGAGCTGTCCCCCCAAATATAGCAGTCAAACTTAGCCTGTGCCCTTTTCTAGGACAGGTCACCCAGGAAAAGGAAGGGGTTACCTGCAGTGGGGTGAAGCCACCCTGACACCCAGCAGTTCTCCAGGGTGTCTGCGGTGAGGTTCCTGCTGGGGAAGCAGATGGGCTGAACAGCATCACTGAACTTTACGGGGGTGGCCGTCTTCAGCAGGGCAATGTTCTTGTCCAGCGTGATTGTGTTGAAGTCTTCGTGGGGAATGATGGTGCTGATTGAGTACTGCGACTGTGGCTTCCTCTGCGTGTTCATGTCTGTTATACCAACCCCGGCGAAAGCTGGCTGCCTGAAGAAAGAGACCAGAGGAGCCTTAGATGTGCAAAGAGCTCTGGGAACTGAGAGCCCCTTGGCAGTGGGAATTTGATAGCTCAGTGGGCGCAGGGTGACAACAGTTCCCAGAAGACTTGAGGCCACTAGGCAAGGCAGTTTATACTGATGCAAAGCCAGTGCGAGACCAGAATCGAGCTCCATGCCTTTGACTTGGTGGCTCAGGGTCCAGATCCCAGCACAGCTCAGGAGGGAGATGTGTGCAAAGGTGATTTTTATGCCCATCCCACCAGACCTGGGTGGCCCAGCCCGTCTGGTCCCTCAGACGTGTAGTCCAAGGACTGCTGTAAATTGCACAGCCTGTAGGGACTATTCTGGCAGTAGGGAGACATTGGCTACCCACATGCCCCCCTACCCCCGTTTCCCTTAGCCATGCCTTCTACAGCAGGGGGATGGAGCGGGGAGGGCACAGATGCCATAGCAGCTCTGATACCCAGGGATTCCTCCACTGCCACCTTTACACCATCAGAGTGCTACATCAGAGGGGAGGATTGGGGCCTAGTTGTACTGTGTCTGGGAGGGGCAGGCTGAAATGCTGAGCATCTGCTGACTGAACGCTGGCACGCTGTAGGTGGACACTGTGTGGCCAGCAGCTGGGCGGCATGTGCAGGGAACGGGTAGAAGGCAGCCCAGGAAAAGAGGCTGGGTGCCAGCTTTCTGTCCCTTGTTGCTGAGTGAGGGAGAAGGAAAGAGAGGAAGCCTCACAATCCCTTGCCTGGCCTTCCAAACCAGAGCAGATCTTCTCAGAGGACTAAACACGTGAGCGGCTGAAAGATGGGAAGAAGAGCCCAGTGCAAACAGTGGCAGTGCGCAATTAACCGTGTGCATAGGGCTGTCTCCGTTTCACTGGAAGTTCATTACAGCCGCAGCCTCGCTACGAGCAGCCCCAGCTACTCGGCAGTCAGAGATAATTTAATCTTCCGATTGGCTCAGTTCCTGGTCTTTTTCTACAGCAAAGCCTGCCTGTCAAGGCTCTGCCAGGGGGCTGGTTCAGAACATGGAAGGTAACGCACTGAGGAACTGGGTGCTCCTGGCAGCCTCTGTCCAAGGAGGACCTCTGAGAAGCGGCGTCCTCCAGAGTTGAGAGCAAGGCCGCACCATAAGGGAGAGCACCATGGCACATCATACCTTGTCTGAAAACTGGATGCAGCACTCAGGATCCAGTGCTCACTCAGGATGGAGCCAAAGGCCAGGTGGTTGTGTTGTAGGTCCTGTATTGACACCACCCAGGGGAATTCCCCCACAGCTGCAAACGCCTGCATGGAACTAGATGGTGCCAAGTTCCTCTGTGTACCACATCCTGCAAAGCAAATGGAGGGCACAGTCCCTCTGGGGCTCTTTCGGGACCCGACAGACCTGTGCTTCCCAGTCTATTACCACCGTCTCCTCTCTACTTTTCCTCCATTAATACCTCATCCTTTCCTCTGCTTCACTTGCACTCTACCTCCCTTCTCCCACCCTGGCCTCTGTCGTCTCATTCGCTAGCGAGTGGTTGCTGCTGGTGCCTCCTGAGATCTGAGCAAGCCCGTCAAGCAGCGCCACCGTCCCATGAGTACCAGCTGTCCAAATTGCTGACCTCACTTGGGCTGATTCAGGCAGGGCCCAGTCTCCATCACCCTTGGGAGCAAGCTGAAGGCACTGACTGGGGAGGGGAGTGCAATGGTCAGGTCGCGGTGACGGGTTGGATCACAGAAACCCTCTTGGGGCTGCCAACTGATGTGCCAAGACTACTTCTGCCCCTGCTTTCCCTGCCAGCCTGGGACTCCAGAGCCCTGCCTGGTTGCGCCAGACATGCTTGTCAGCCACAAACACAGACCTGGGTCTGAACCACGTCCCACAAACCGCAGGCTTAACTGAAAGCCGCTTAAGAAATGTTCCTATCTTTTAACACTCAGATGCCCAACTCCCAATGGGGTCCAAGCCCCAAATAAATCTGTTTTACCCTGTATAAAACAGGGTAAAACAGATTTATACAGGGTAAACTCATAAATTGTCCGTCCTCTGTAACACTGATAGAGAGAGATGCACAGCTGTTTGCCTGCCCTCCCCAGGTATTAATCGATACTCTGGGTTAAATAAGTAAAAAGTGATTTTATTAAATACAGAAAGTAGGGTTTAAGTGGTTCCAAGTAGTAACAGACAGAACTTTTACCAAGTAAAATAAAATAAAACACTCAAGTCTAAGCCTAATACAGTAATAAAACTGAATACAGATAAAACTCTCACCCTCAGATGTTTCAATACGTTTCTTTCACAGACTGGATGCCTTCCTAGTCTGGGCACAATCGTTTCCCCTGGTACAGCCCTTGTTCCAGCTCAGGTGGTAAAAGACGGTTACTCACCTTTGTAACTGTTGTTCTTCGAGATGTGTTGCTCATATCCAGTCCAGTTAGATGTGCGCGCGCTGCGTGCACATTCGTCGGAAGATTTTTACCCTAGCAACACTCGGTGGGTCAGCTGGGCGCCCCCTGGAGCGGCGCCGCTATGGCGCCGGATGTATACCCCTGCCAACCCAGCCACCCTTCAGTTCCTTCTTGCCCGCTCCTCCGACAGTGGGGAAGGAGGGTGGGTGTGGAATGGATATGAGCAACACATCTCGAAGAACAACAGTTACAAAGGTGAGTAACCATCTTTTCTTCTTCGAGTGATTGCTCATATCCATTCCAGTTAGGTGATTCCCAAGCCTTACGTAGGCGGTGGGGTCGGAGTGAAATGTGGTGGAATGTAAAACTGCTGAGCCAGAGGCTGCAGCATCTCTTGACTGTTGAACCAGAGCATAATGCGAAGCAAAGGCATGGACCGAGGACCATGGAGCTATGCGACAGATCTCGTGGGTAGGAACACGAGCCAGCAAGGCGGCAGATGAAGCCTGAGCCCTGGTAGAATGCACGGTGATGTGGCTTGGGGAAATATGAGCCAAATCATAACAAGTGCGGATGCATGCCATCACCCAAGATGAGATCCTCAGAGGAAACGGGTAGGCCTATCCTTCGGTCTGCTACCGCAATAGAGAGTTGGGGGGTATTACGAAATGGTTTTGTCCGCGCAATATAAAATGCGAGCACTCTATGGATGTCCAGGGAGTGGAATTGTTGCTCCCATTGTGTTGAGTGTGGTTAACATGAAAGGCCGAAACCACCTTAGGGAGGAAAGCTGGGTGTGGTTGTAACTGCACCTTGTCTTTGTGGAACAGTGTACGGCAGAACCACTGTAAGAGCCCTGAGCTCGGAGATTCGTCTGGCCGATGTAATGGCTATGAGGAAAGCTGTCTTCCAAGACAGGTATGGCAGCGAGCAGGTCGCTAACGGCTCGAATGGGGGAGACATAAGTCTGGTTAAAACCATGTTGAGATCCCAGGTTGGGGCTGGGCGGTGTACTTGAGGGTATAAGCGCTCCAAGCCCTTGAGGAACCTTGAAACCATAGAGTGTGAGAACACGGAGCGCCCACCTTAGCCTGGGTGGAAGGTAGAGATGGCTGCCAAGTGTACCCTCAGGGCTCATACCACTAGGCCTTGCTGTTTTAGGCCAGGGGTAGTCCAAAATAGAGGGGATGGAGACCTCAGTAGGAGTAAGATCAAGCGTTTTGCACCTGTAGGAGAAACGCTTCCACTCGTCCAGGTACGTTGACCAGGTGGAAGGCTTCCTGCTACCCTGGTTTAGCCATGCAGCAGCCACGCCGTGAGGTGAAGAGACAGCAGGCCCGGGTGGCGAAGCCTGCCGTGGTCCTGAGTTATGAGGTCTGGGTGGAGCGGCAGGGTAATTGGGTTGGCTGTCGACAGGTTGAGCAACGTAGTGTATCAGTGCTGCCTGGATGATCATAATGATGCGCGCTCTGCCCTTGCGGAGTTTCAGCAGGACCCTATGAATCAGTGGGAAAGGTGGGAAGGAATAAAGGAGTTGGCCCTTCCACAGCATCAGGAAAGCGTCCGAGATCGATCCCGGGGAGAGACCTTGGAAGGAGCAAAACATCTGGCATGTCCTGTTCTTGCTGTAAGCGAACAAGGTCTATGTGGGGAAAAAATCCCCACTTCTGGAAAACAGAATGCATTACATCAGGGCAGATCGACCACTTGTGAGACAGGAAAGACCTGCTGAGTCAATGCGCCAAGGTATTCCGAACGCCTGGGAGAAAGGACGCTACCAGATTTATTGAGTGGGCTATGCAAAAGTCCAAGAGATGGATGGCCTCCTGACAAAAGGGGAGGACCATGTCCCTCCCTAGTTGTTTATGTAGCACATGGCCGTTGTGTTGGCTGTAAACACTGAGACACCACGGCCTCGCAGCTGCTGCTGGAACCCCTGGAACACCAGGCGGACTGCTCTCATTTTTGGACATTTATGTGGAATGCCAGCTCCTGAGAAGACCAAAGGCCTTAAGCTCGAAGGTGACTGAGGTGAGCACCCCAGCCGAGAGATGACGCGTCCGTCGTCAGGGACATTGAGGGCTGGGGCGGATGGAACGGCATCCCTCCCCACACCAGGGAGGGAGTTAGCCACCATTTTAGGGAGCCTAGGGTGCTCGAGGGAATGGTGACTATCGTGACCATTGGGTCCCTGTCTGGGCGGTACACCGAGTTGAGCCAAACTTGGAGAGGACAGAGGCGGAGCCTGGCGTGTTTGGTTACAAACTTGCAGGCAGCCATGGGACCCAGGAGACCAAGACAAGTGCGAGCCGAGGTCGTTGGGAAAGTCTGCAGACCTCGGATGATTGTTGCCATCACCTGAAACCGTGGCTGTGGTAAGCAGGCTCCGGCTAGATTGGAGTCCAGGATAGTGCCTATGAAGTCTAACCTCTGCGTGGGAACCAGAGTGGATTTTTCTATCGTGATCATCAGGCCTAGACGTGTGAATAGGTCCTTGACAATGCCCACATGCTGAGAGATTTGTGTCTCGGAGTCTCCTCGGATAAGCCAATCGTCCAGATACGGAAAAACGCATATCTGACGTCGGCGGAGGTAGGCGGTGACTACGGCCATACTCTTGGTCAATACCCGTGGGGCTGTAGAAAGGCCAAACAGCAGGATCGTAAACTGGAAGTACTGACGGTTGGCTAGAAAGTGGAGGTATCTCCTGTGCGGAGGGAAGATGGCGATGTGAAAGTCCGCGTCCTTCATATCGAGGGCGGCATACCAGTCTCCAGGATCCAAGGACAGGATAATGGTTCCCAGGGATACTATGCGGAACTTCAACCTTATCATAAACTGGTTGGGTCCTCAGAAGTCTAGGATAGGTCTGAGATCTCCGTTCAACTTGGGGATTAGGGAAAAACGGGAGTAAAATCCCTTGCCCCTTTCATCCATCGGCGTCTGCACCTCTTGTAAGAGGAATTGCTCGTGAGAGGGATCCCTGAAGAGGGACAGGGTTGGAACAAATTGGAGGTGGTACCCATACTCCACTGTGCGTAGGACCCAGCGATCTGAAGTTAACTGGGACTCCGCCAGGAGGAAGTAGGAGTGGGATCCCGGCCTGTAACTGGTACGCTGCCCTCGGGCGCATCTTCGAAAGTTTGTCTTTGGTCCTGGTGGTGGTTGCAAGGGACCTTGATCTTGGCCCTCTTGAGGTCCTGATGGTCGTCTGCGACCACCTCGGCCGCGCCGCCTGCCAAAGTCCTGTCTGTGGCTAGGCACAGAGAACGGCGGTGTGGCTGGGGACGGAAAGGCCTGCATTTGGTCAGCAGCGTATGCACGCCGAGAGAGCACATTATGACCCTGTTGTCCTTCAGGCTTTGCAGCCTGGGGCAGTCGTTGCCACAAGGAGGCCTTGAGGGAGAAGCTCCATAAACTTACCCACTGCCATGCAGGTGTTATAATTATAGCGGCTAAGCAAGGCTTGTTGATTTGCCACCCAGAGCTGTAAGGCCCCTGCAGAGTACACCTTGCGGCTGAGTAGGTTCATTCGCCTAGCCTCCTTCGATTTTGGGGCTGGCGACTGCTGGCCATGCCATTCCCTCTCCTTAATGGACTGAACGACTAGTGAGCAAGGAGGAGTACGGAGATACAAGTAGTCGTACCCTTCAGAGGGCACCATATATTTACGCTCGACTCCCCTGGCCGCAGGAGGGATAGAGGCTGGGGACTGCCATATAGTATCGGCATTCACCTGGATGGTCCGAATAAACGGGTAGGGCCCCTCTAGCGGGGCATCCGGCAATAGAATGTCCACTACCAGGTCCTCTACCTCTGGGACCTCCTCCACCTGGAGGTCCATTTTGAGTGCTACCCTCCTTAGGAGGTCCTGATGGGCTCTCAGGTTGTTGGTGGGCACATCAGAATCGTGGTCCTGAGCATAAGAGCTGTCCGCGTGGGATGACACTGATGCATGTCTGGATGGCCATGGAGGTGCTGAAAAGCCACGGGCAGAGGCTCTGTCACTATCGGACCTTGCTCACCTCGGCACTGGGAGGCATACCAGTACCTGGAACGAGATCCGGACCTGCGGCCAGAGCCGTGCCGGGAGGTCGACCGAGATCTTGAGGCCGGGAGCGGCTACGGGAGTCACAGTGCCTGTAGCGGTGCCGGGAGCTGGAACGGTGCCAAGAGTAGTGGGTCGGTGAACGGGATACTGACCGGTGCGGCGAGTGCGACCGGTACCGAGGAGGAGAACAGCACTGGGACTGCAAGTGGCGTCAGGAGCAGAGTGCTGACAAGACCTGGAGCATCTGCGGGACCGTGATCATGAACGGTGCCACTCTGCTGTGCCGACAGAGGATGGTCTTATCAAGGGAGGCTTGCCGAGAGACTGTATTACCCGCACCGGCGGTGCTGGGGGTTCAGGCAGCATCAACTCTGTCATGGCAATGAGATCCCTCGCCGTTGGGAATGTCTCCGGCATGGAGGGAACAGTAAGCTCAACCACAGCGCGTACCGGGGAGCTGTCAGGCACCGGATTCGACGGCCCTCATGGGACCGGGATCGACGATGCTGACGTCGTCAGTGCCTCGGCAGGTGTTGATGTCGGGCGATCTGACTTAGACGAGTTCTCTGGCTGCGGTGCAGTTGGCACAGAAGCAGCAGGAGCAGGGAGCTCAACCATGGCGCGCGCCAGGGAGCTGTCGGGCACTGGATTCGATGGCCCTTGTGGGACCGGGATCGACGGTGCTGACATCGTCGGTGCCGGGTGATCCGACTTAGACGGGCTCTCAGGCTGCGGTGCAGTTGGCACAGAAGCAGCAGGAGCAGGGAGCTCAACCACGGCGCGTGCCGAGGAGCTGTCAGGCACTGGATTCGGCGGCCCTGTGGGACTGGAATCGACGGTGCCAACGTCATCGGTGCCTCTGCAGGTATCGGTGCCGGGCGATCTGACTTAGACGAGTTCTCTGGCTGCGGTGCAGTTGGCACAGAAGCAGCAGGAGCAGGGAGCTCAACCACGGCACGTGCCGAGGAGCTGTCAGGCACTGGATTCGATGGCCCCGTGGGACCGGAATCAATGGTGCCGACGTCATCGGTGCCTCTGCAGGTGTTGGTGCCGGGCGACCCGACTTAGATGAGCTCTCTGGCTGCGGTGCAGTTGGCATGGAAGCAGGAGGAGTCTTAGGTTTTCTTGACCTCGGAGAGAGGGAGCGGTGCCGAGTCGATGTCGGTGCCAGCGACGGCTGGTGCTGAGAGGCCTTGGCAGTACCGGCGTGGTCCGGTGCCGAGGAGGCGCTTCTGCCCGCCAAGTGACCAGCGCTCAGTGCCGAAGGCGGAGGGGTAAGTGAAAGTCCCGCTCCTTTTTGTTCTCGGCTTAAAAGCCTTGCAAATGGGGCACTTAGCTGTCAAGTGCGATTCCCCGACGCGCTTCAAACAGGAGTCATGCGGATCTCCTGTCTGCATCGGCTTGTGGCAGGCCGAGCCCGGTTTGAAACCCGGTGAGCTGGGCATAGGCTCCGGCACCGGGTGCGGGGAAGGGGCTACTCCCCGAACCCCGCTATTACTAAACTAACTATGCTAGTAAAGAAAAAACGTGTGTGTGTATATAAAAGGATTATAACTATATAACTATATACACGATAACAAACGAGAACTACGAGTAGCTAGGGAAGTGGAGGTCAGCTAAGCCGCGCTCCACTGTTCCAACGACCGACACGGGCGATAAGAAGGAACTGAAGGGTGGCTGGGTCGGCAGGGGTATATATCCGGCGCCATAGCGGTGCCACTCCAGGGGGCACCCAGCCGACCTGTCGAGTGTTGCTAGGGTAAAAATCTTCTGACGAACGTGCACGCGGCGCGCACACACCTAACTGGAATGGATATGAGCAAGCACTCGAAGAACTAGGGGATTTCTCATGACTGCAGCCCCCTTTGTTCTGTTCCACCCCCTTATATGGCTTTGGCACAAGGTAGGAATCTTTTGTCTCTCTGGGTGCCACCCCCTCTCCCTCTTCTAAATGGAAAAGCACCACGTTTAAGATGGATTCCAGTTCAGGTGACATGATCACGTCACTGTAAGACTCCAAGCCTTCATTCCTCCCAGCCGGACTCACAGGAAGGCCTGCCTGCAAACAGAGCCATCTACAGTCAATTGTCCTGGCTGACGAGAGCCATCGAGATTCCAAACCACCATTAATGGCCCACACTTTACATAATTACACTAGACCCTCAGAGTTATATTTCATATTTATAGTTTTAGATACGAGAGTGATACATTTATACAAATAGGATGATCACACTTAGTAGATTATCAGCTTTGTAATGATACCGTACAAGAGACCTTTTGCATGAAGCATATTCCAGTTACATTACATTCATACTCATTAGCATATTTTCATAAAATCATATAGAGTGCAACATCCCAGTCGCATCTCCCAGACACAGCTTCACTCACCAGCTGTCGGGGAGCGTGAAATGCACAGCCATAGCAGCACCAGGCCTCTCATCCTACTGCCCTGGCAAAGAGATGGAACCGTCTGGCCCAGACCCCTAGGGAAACCACAGAACAGTCCCTCCTGCCATCACTTGCCTGGTGCACCTTGGCTGCCTAGACCATCCCGGCATCGCCTCAGCCCCTGCAAAGGCAGCCACACAGCGAGGGGATGGGTTGTTAGTGTTTCCTCCTGCTAGGAGGCCCAGGCATCTGTTTGTCCCCCAGGCCGAGTTGGAAACGATGTTTTCTCCCCAGCGCCATCCCAGTTTTGCATCCTTCCCACACTCGGGCTCTGCACATCCTGATGTCCACCATGCGGCCTTGCTGCGGCTCAGCGGTGAAGCCAGGGCCAACCAGTGCTGGAATCGCCCAGCTGGTCAGGGGCTGCACAGACCAAGAGGCAGGGCCTACTGTGTCATGTCCATTCTTACAGAAATCAGCTCCCGCTGGTGGCTGCCTGACTCCAGCGTATTCTCCATGAGCTCTGATCATCTTCAGCTCCCCGTTCCTTCTCCCCTCTCCCTCACCCCAGCCAGACTCTGGCTTCTTCACCTACAGTCTCCAAAACCCCAGCCTTCCCTCTCCATCCCACTTGCCAAAACCCTGGGGCTATTCTTGCCATTGGCTAGTGTGAGCCCCAATTTCCCAGCAGAGAAGAGAACTCCAGCTACTTCCACCCCCACCTTTCCCCCGCTGCCAGCGTTCGCCCTGGTCTCCTCTGCATCGTTCTCTCTGCAGCTGCTTTACCCAGGGAGAAGGTTCGTCACTTGGCCTCGCAAGCCCTTGCTTCCTGAAGTCATTGTTAGTCTGGGCTGAGCCAAGGAGCAAGGCTGGCAGGGTTCTGATGCTGCATAATCAGCCACTGTTAGATCACTGTTGCTATGGCATCTCCAGCCACGCTTAGGGAGGAAGCTAACGCGAGCCAGTTGGACACCCCAGTGCCCCAGGGTAGCTCAGCGAGCAGTCTGGGGCTTGGCTACAGGACCAGGAAGCATGAAAATCCCCAAACAATTCTATTTGGATTAGCATTAGGTACAATCCCCCCCATCCAAATAGAGACCAGCACCACGGGCTGGTATTCAGTGCCTATTTGCAGTGTGCAGCCAGCCCGTGAGGCTCTCATCCTGCACGGGGTTGTGTGGAAGGGATCTTTTTTCATTCCCATCAAAGAGCGGCTTGAAAGTGGTAGGGCCAGCCCACAGCTTAGCACTGCCACCCCAGAGACTGGGATGTGACTCATGATCCCTGGGGCAGGTACTGATCCCAGCGACGTTGGTGTGAATGCAGAGCGCACTCCATTACCCGCCTGAAGGAACTTAATTCACACTGCTTCGTGGGAACGGAGATCAGACAGCAACCTTGGAGGCAAAGGGTGTCTCTTCTGTAATTCATCGACAGGCACCCTGGCAGAGTAAGGCGCAGAAATGAGATGATGCTCCAAAGTGAATCCTTTGCCCAGTCCTCCAACAGGAAGGATGGCGTGTTTAAAACAGAGCCTTGACTGGTGGGTTTAAAGCAGGGGGAAAGGGCCCTTAAAATGGGGCCCCTTCTTGCCTCCTCCACCGGCTTCCTGTGTGAACTCAGAGTCATTTCTGCTCAATTCAGCTACAAAAATAAGCATCTGCTGCACTTTATCTCTGCTGCGGTCACTCAGCTGGAATCTATCCCATCTCATGCATCACCCACAGAGCGATTTAGTAAATTCCAACTTGCTTATTGAAGGCAGTGGGCGTGCATGGATGTAACAAAGGGCAGAAAATTTGGCTGGCAGCATCTTTATTGGTGGTGATGATGAGCAAAAAGGAAAGAATCCAGCTTGACTCTGCCATGCTAGGCTCAGTGGGCTGGCAATCAAACTTTTAAACTCAGCACATTACAGAAACCATGGACAAATCCAGAGCCCCATGGTGCCATTTCTAGAGTCACTTGTCAGAGTAGGCCTGTGCTGTGATGGATACTTCTGGGGGATCTGCCAGAGGGGAAGTGTTTACCAAATTGTTGCATTTATGGAGTGTCTCTATTGGTGGAATCAGGGTGCAACATCTCTGTATATGTCCTTAAGGGAAGCTCAGCATTTCACAAGGCCGAGGAGATGCGTCTTTTAAACTCTCATTGCCGCTTCTACGCTAGCTGAGCGGGCGGGAGCATGGCTTGCTGCTTTGTAAGCGGAGAGACTGCCTTGAGGTTAGAGGGAGAGGATGTTGTCTCCGTGAGCAGCAGTTGAGTCTGCAGACCACCAAATTAAACTGAGCCGTTTTAGCCTCACAGCTGAGCTGTGACAGAGGCAGCTCCTCACGCAGGGACAATGCAAAGCCCAGAGCAGCTTGTTCACGTACAGGGCTGTGTAAGCAGCCTCCTCAGCAACCGAAGGATCATTTCTGTGCCAGAGTTTGGGTCAGGCCCTGCCTCAGGCCACAGTTTACTAGTTAAACTGATCACACAAGCAAAAGACCCAAATAAAGCAGGTCTTTTGCCCCACATGGGCTCGAATGCCCAGAGACTTTCCCCTCCCCTTTCCCAGCCCCTCCAGTCCTTGCTCGGACCCCAGCATACCTGTAGATCTCATTCACGAGGTGATCTGCCTGGGGACCACTTACTAGCTAGAGTCTTTCCTCTGCTCCAGCAATCTGCTCCCTGCAATTCTCTGGCTCAGCTGAGCGCTCACTGGCCTTTAAAGACCCAGGTGCTCTTAGGGGATCGCCTGACCCCTAGCCCCACAGCTTCCTCTAGGAGGCAGTGAGCTGATCAGTCACAGGTGGGGCTGGGTTCTTCTTCCCTTAAAGGGCTGGTCACACTGTGACAGGCTGTTATACATGTCTTTAAAAGAATGGGCCTCTGCCTTGTCTCAACTAGGATTTTGCAGGGAGACCACTAATGTGGGTTAGCAATCTTGTGGTAGAAACACACCTTTTTGGCAGTGAAGCCATAGCCTATGAATTAATCAGTTTAAAACTCCTCTTTAGATAAACCAGCACAACTCCTGTAGGTAGACAGGCCTGTGGTGCTGCTTCCACCTTTCATCCTACTGAAGTTGGAATTGAACAGGCTGCAGTTACGAAAGCCAACCCAGGGCACCATGCCTTCTCTATTCAGACTGAAAGGGTTAAGAGCATTCGTCCAAACAACTGATCTACTTGGCTGAATGTCTCCTTACATTTTATCATGCTTTGGGCTCATTCACAGTGTCAGGAAAGATTTAAAGATTAAGTAGGAACTACCCAATAAAAATCTATTGATCTCAGAAAACCACTAACCCAGCAAAAATTGCACACACAGGACCATCACCAACTAGCTTCTGAGATGCATTCATTTGGTTTTCCACCTGGCAAAATAAATGCGGCCATTTTACTTACCACATTTGACAGGACAAAAATCTTGATTAAGTTAACGAAAAAAAGTAAGACATTTAAAATCTGGTTTCTGCTTATTTCCCAGAACTCTGTCCCCTGTTGTGCAGAGTTGTACAGCTGTGCCCTGCCTCTTAAATTATCGGCTCTGTGAGGCTGCTTTGCATCTCTAGATTAAAATCACATCCCCCTCACTGCTGGCCTTACCACCGAGAAACATTGCTCCTGGTGACCTTTAAGGGCAGATATCTGATACAGCCCCTTGTGACTCACCTCTGAAGTCTCGGCAAGGTGCCCTGCAGAAATGCCTCCATGAGCAGTTTCTCATGCTGCTTGGTGACTTCCAGCAAGTTTTACAGATGGAAGCATTCGGCCTGCAGGCAAGCCAGGAACTGGCAACTTCCTTGCTTAAAATGTCCTTATTTAAGATGCAAACAGGCAAAGATTTTCATGCAGCCAGCCAAATGTACCAGGATCCCTGCAGTTTCCAGAAGAATTTCCTGCCCACAGCTATACAGGAAAAGCTTTTGAGTGGGTTTTTTTGTGAATCCAGCCACAATGTAAACAGCTGCAGGAGGTGAACGGAGTTGTTATACCCTTTTGCTCAAGGGTGATGGACAGGGGGTTTTGGCTTGTTTTTTAGCATTCATGAAATGTGCCAAGTCGAAGGCCTTGGAGACTCACGCCCTCGCTCCAAGGACCAAGTCCAACACAAAGAGTGGCGGTGGAGATTCCCCCACAGTAGCCCATGGCCTGACCTGTAGGGATGACAGCTGCCTCTTTACCCATCCGTTCCTTAGCCCTTCTATTAACTGCCAACATGGGTATTGATTAGTGCTGACTGTGGTGATGGTTTTGTGATGTGGACAAGTTTCCACCAGGAACTAAATTGAGACCGCAGCCTTATTCCACATGGACTCCTGAGCAGCCACCAGAAGGTACCAGCTTTCAGTTACTACTGCCAGGGTCTGTGTCTTAGATGTGAAAGGTTCCATCTCTCACCACCAGTCGCCTGAAGCATCCAGTCCAATGATGAATTGGTTTATTTTTGCTCCGAATACACTGACTGCACAATGAGAGAAATGGCAGCTATGGAAGCCCCGTGGAGAATGCTCATGATCTCAGGGCTGACTGGAGTATGACAGGAAGGCCTCAAAAGCTTCCCAGTGTGTTCCTGTTGACACATTTCTCCCACTAGAAAATATACACCAGGAGTATGTCACACACGCTGAGATGATGACATTCATCTTTGTGACACTGGGTGACCTTGTAATGAAGAAGTGGTGCAGCCAGGCACGACCAATGACTCAGAGCAAGTGCAGATATATTTCAGGATAGTTGATTGACACAACTGCCCATCTTTAAAAATCTCCCTGGATGGAAAACCCATCTGCTCTTTTACCTACTGCTCCTAGCCTGCAGAGGTTCTGTGTTGCTCTGAAATGGCCTTACAAGTCCTGCCCTTCCTATGAGAAAAGAGGACAGGCAGGGAAAAAACGGCCAGAGAACAAAGGCTGGCCAAAACAGGGAGAGGGGTGTGGAATGGAGACACATTTTCAGCAGCTCTGGTGTCCTCGAAGGCCATACATGCAGCAAGAATATTTTTCACCTGGAATACATCTAAAATGTCCACATGTTGCCAGTTATGCTGAAATCATCATCGGTGTGGAGATAGTGACAGAGCAGCAGGGGCCCCTAGCCCCTCCGTACAGAAGCTGATGGGTCAGGATAAGTAATGGCCCCCCCTTAGCCCATAACTGCTTTTAGCCCCCCCATCAGGAGTGCTTTTCTAGGTCTGATTTTCTGAGGTGAAGAAGTCGATGGGAGCTGCTGTTCAGCCCCTCTGAAGGTCAGACCATGTATATCTTAACATCCCCATGGAAGTGCCTGAAATGCATGAACAGTTCTTTTTATACATTCAGATTCCCTATGAAACTCTGTGTTAAACGAGCATTCTGACTGCAGTGACGCACAGATGGCAACGTTTGCAGCCTCCACACTGTGCATTTGTGTGCTCGCACGGTGAGAGGGGCTTTCCTTAAATGCTCGTGTACTGTTGCTACTGCAGATTCCCGGCCCCGGCCAGGACATGGTTGGACAGTGCCCAGTGAGCAAGGAAGTGGCGAGACATTTCTGTTTAAATAACTTCTTCAAACAGAAGCAAAGAGGAAGGCTTCATGCAGCACCATCACCTCTCACTGCTCAGTGATCGTCTTCGGGGGAAATGGATTACCATTACACTGGTTAAAAATAAATCTACTGGTTGTAATCAGTGCTCTCCGAGAAATTCTCTTCACCCTCACTGTTCATTGAGTGCCTCGTTCCCTGTATGTCATCTGTCCTGCGCACACCGGGCCTGACTGTCCTCTCCCTTCACTGTGTATTTGGAGTAACTCTGATACTATTACTGTCTCAGAGAATTTACAGTCTAAGCAAATCTAATCTAAGGACTTTGACTGTTGTCAGTGGGTGCTTGAAAATCAGGCTGCTGGTTCAGGATCTGTAGCAGGGTGACGACTCACTGCTGCGGTGCGTCCTGATGGTCGTCCAGGGAATTAGCTCTTTCCACTCAGGAGCGCCTTCTGCAGGTCAGTGTCTCGCCTGCTGCCGGACCTGAGTGCGCCTTACCTCGGGGTTCCACCCCGTGCAGTACCCACAGTCTTGCGGGGTCTCCCCTCCTTGGGGAACCCCAACCCCCTATCCCCACCTCACCTCAGTCTTGGCTACTGCCAGTCACCATCTAGCTCCTGCTCACTGGGGCTGACTGCAGTGTAAAAGCCACTCATCACAGGCAAGGAAGGTTTGGACCTGCTGCCTCTGCCTACCCATGGGCTGCCCTCTGCAACTCCAGTACCCTTCTGTGCCTTTAACAAGGCCTGCAGCCTGGGGGTTTTCAGGCCAGAGCTCCCCAGCTCCTCTGGCCTTTCCCCAGCCCTGCTCCACTTTAGGTCTCCTGCTCAGCTCCCAGCAGCCAGGCCCATCCCTCTCAGCATCTAGAGAGAGATTCTGCTTGAGCTCCAGCCTAGCAGCCCCTTTATAGGGCCAGCTGTGGCCTGACTGGGGCATGGCCAAGCTGCGGCTGCTTCCCCAATCAGCCCAGGCTTACTGGTTCCCCACCCCGGCCCTCTCGCTGGGCTGTTTTAAGCCCTTCAGGGCAGGAGTGGGATTACTGCCCCGCTACAGGTACCTATGTAGGCTAATGTAGCCTGCTGTTGTGCTGGGACCCCTGTCCATCATGCTGAATCCTGTCTCTCCATTTCCCTGTGCTCCCCTGTCTGTACCCATCTATTGTCTCTTGCTGTAGTCAGACCATAAACGCCTTACACCTGGGCTGGCTTGTTGTGCTGCGTGTACAGTGCCCAGCCCAAGGGGGTCTTGGTCTGCAACCGGAGCGCCTAGGTGTAGACACCCGCGTATGAAAACGTTGGCCTCACTCTATGGTGAGACAAAGAATGAGCCAGGCAGGTTCAGAATAGCTTTGCCTCCTTCAGGAAAGTACTAAAGCCCCAGCTGTAAAGTTCAGCAAGGGCTGAAGTGCTTTCCTGAACAGGGATGCTTTGGTCACCTACTGGTTACTGCTGTGTGCGCTGTGAACGCTGATTCCCTTTAGTACATCAGGTGATCCTTGTATTGGTAAAACAATCTACTGATCATGTGTGAAATCTGATCCCCAAAGCCTCCTCACTTGCCAAATTCAAAGGGATTCTCCCTAGAACACTGCAAGGCACCTCGCTAGCCTTGGGGCTACTTCCCTGCCAAATGGCTGCTTTCTAGCTCCACCCACTTCACTGCCTCCAAATAGCAATACACAACTTCTTTGTCTTGAGTACTGTACTTGGAGCCTCAGTTGGGTTGGTCATGGGAATAGGGGGTGTGATGCAAGTCCCCCCCCCCCACCGCCAGGTCTGGAGACAGGAAGCAGCTGTCTGTCTTGCATGGGAAGAGTGAAACCCACACCTTAGGAACTTGTGATGCATTCAGAAAGCAGTTAGTCATCCATTAGCAATTGCCACTCCACTACTGCATACAAAGGGCTCGGAGCTGCCACCTTAATTCCAGAGAGTAGAACAGCATTCTGCAAGGAGTCCCCTGGAGTTTACTGGGACGATTTGAGGAGCAAGGGAAGTGTTCAGTACAAGTTAGGGTGGCAGAGCTAGGCCCAGAATAATTACCCCTACTGTACAGCAGTCACTTGGGATAAAAGAAAGAGAATGATTTCAATAAACCTTCAAAGTCCCCTGCTGCAAACAGAAATGTCTTGGCTTCATCTTTGCATTTCTCTTAGCAGTGGGAGCCCATTCCCCGGTGACAACCTTCTGTTCAACTGACATTATCTCCCCATTAATTCAACTCTCCCATTTCAATCACTGGATGAAAAAAGTGAGGAAACAGTATTAGATTTCCCCTGATTCTTAAATGCATTTCCCAGGCAAGATGTTATCATAAACAGCAAGACTTTAATATGAATAAAGAGCATCTACTACAATGTATATTTATCTCCAGAGCTGTTACCAGACTTTTCAGGGACCTTGTGCAGGTTTCTTTAAGGTCAGTCCTGCAGGAGCCAAAGATCAATTTTCTATCGAAGAGACAAAGGGATCAGAGGTGGCCAAAGTAAACAAATACATGTGGCCCACACAGCTCTGCACTCACTCCTCTTCAATATGCGGGGGAGACCAACATGCAATTCCTATCTCCAGCCTAGTGGCCGGATGGAGCATTGCAGGCCCGGGCCACCCCACCCATATTAAAGAAAAGGGTGGCTTCAATCTGTGGTTCTAATATGAGCCAAGTCTGGGTGCCTCTGTCGTACAGACAGACAGAGAGCACAAGGGAACTAGGACTGGAGTCGATTAGAAAAAAAACAGTCTCCAGCTTGAATCCTTCCGATGGTGCTGGATGTAATAGTCATGAAAATACAAGAGCATCATGAGGGGAGGACCCAAGACCAGACTGGTCCACATGAAGATGTTGCCAAAATTATCACCAAAAAGCCTTTTCATTAGACAAGCCAGTGGGACCTGTAGGGAGAAGCAAACACCAGTCACTAACAATAGTCTTCCCAGTAGTTTCTACCATTTTCTAAATGGTGTAAGTGCCCTTAACTAGAGAACAGATTCAAAATGAATTTGCTTTTATATAACAGTGACTCATTTTATTTCTAACACGTCCCTTTGCCAAAGTGTCCTGAGCCTGTGCAGAATAATAAAACAATTAACAAAATCATTAAAAATACCACCTGCTAATAGCTTAACAACTAAACAGTCACAAGGAGAAAGAAAGGTCCTATACAGAGAGCCAACAGATGTCAAACTAGAAGTCACTGTTGGAACAGAAGGGCTTGAAGATGGTTTTTAAAGGTAGGGAGAGATTAAAGAAGAAGATTTCAGGGGGGGAACAAATTCAGCACCACACAAACCATCATAGCAAAAGAGCGATCGTTACATTGAGGAAATTAACCCTCAAAATGTAACAGGTTTTAAACCCAGGTGGAGCTATAGTGTAGAACAGGTGGCCTGAGTGAGTTTTACTGAGCTGGTTACAAGACCACAGTAAAGTTTCTTCTTGTTGGCTTAAAAAGATTTTATAAACTGTTCAGGGTTAAATTACTGCAGAATTTGGCACATTTCTTCTCAGATTGCCAATGGCTCTAAACATGAAACCAAAGAACAAGGAAAAATTTCTCTGCGAGGGGTTTAGAAGCCAAGACGTCTGATGTTTGGCATTTTTTGCCATAAAAATAAAACGGGGGGACAGGTTTTTTTAACATCTTTACTGCATGTCAGAAAGCGACAGCTCAAAAACATTTTGTCGTGTAGCTCCTCAGCATGAACACCAGAAACCCTGGACTTGGCAAAGCTTTTACTCGTGGTTTAAACAAAAAGCTTCATGCCTTAATTATAGAGATCACGGCTAGTTAGCAACAACAGTACAAAGAGCTTGGTAACCAGTCCCCTGTTAGATTTACATTCACTGGCAGAGTTTCCATCTTAGCATACCTGAGCTGCCATAGCAAAAAACATCCAAAACCGGAACATCTTCAGTGGGATGGCAATTAGATACTGAAAAAGACAAAAGCAGGGATCTGAGGCGCACTGCCCTGAAGGAGACTACGAGACTCTGCTCTTTACTATAATAAGCAGTGGATATGGGAGTGTGATGGGCCCGATCCTGACATGATTTCAATAAGGCTTTTTCCTGAGGAAGGAATGATGTTGATAAATTCCCTTCATAGTCAAAGGAGTGAAGAAGGGGAAAGAGAGCCTCCTGAGATGCATAGCTCGTAAAGAACTACCAGCCTAGTACACTGACCATAGGGACCAGGGTGGGGCAGAGGACAGCCAGCATTGCTGGCATCAGCCTGAGCTCACGTGCTCTGTCTAGTTCTAAAGCACAGTCATTTGGACAGCTAAATGCCAAGCACCAAGAGTATACACAAGGAAGTCTCCTTAGCCCTCTGGCCCCGTCCCTGCATGCAGCAGCAGCAGTATGGCTTGCACATGTGCTGGGCTGCCTCTGGCCAGGGCCCTGTCAGGCTTGGGCCTAGTTCCCCCATGACAATCTCTGACGGTCTCAAAGCAGGTGTTTCTGGTGTCTCGGGCAGCTGTAACTGCACCTATGCTGCACCCTGGCCATGGAGGCAAAAGAGACTGTGGCAGGTGGGTTAAGTAACAGGTCATGCAGCCATCCACCGTCTGCAGGAATAGGATTCTTCTACTATCCCCAAGGCTGCATGAGTCCACAGGAGCAGACACCTGAGCAGGCTGTTCAGAACTGGGCTCACAGTGCCAGTGCAGGATATTGAGTGACTCAGAACCTTTGTTATGAAATGTTAACACAATGGAATTTCCCAGGGGCCCAGTGCTAGAGTTAAGCTCTGAAATGAGCGAGAGAAAACTGGGAATGATGAAAGCAGCACAGACCTTAAAAAAATCTGTGCACCATCAGCACTGTGGGGATCATCAGTTACTAGTGATGGATTTTTCAGTGGGAAAGAGTCCCATATTCAAGGAGTTAATTATTCCAGAAAAAATTTTAGGCTGGGAAGTTGGCATATCTACGCCTGCTAACCTGCCTCAGTAGCACTTACCTCTGGCCATGCCCTCTTTTTAATGGACCACACCCCATTTTATAGCCACATCTCTTACGAGGCCCTGGGTCGCTGTCTGACTAAGTGGAATGAGACTCCTTCTGCACACCTGATGGATTCCAGACTGGTGAAGCTTAGCCTACTTTGGCATTTAAGCCCATTTTCTGTCTAACTTACACTCATAGACTCATAGACTCTAGGACTGGAAGGGACCTCGAGAGGTCATCGAATCCAGTCCCCTGCCCTCATGGCAGGACCAAATACTGTCTAGACCATCCCTGATAGACAGTTATCTAACCTACTCTTAAATATCTCCAGAGATGGAGATTCCACAACCTCCCTAGGCAATTTATTCCAGTGTTCAACCACCCTGACAGTTAGGAACTTTTTCCTAATGTCCCTTGCTGCAGTTTAAGCCCATTTCTTCTTGTTCTATCATTAAAGGCTAAGATGAACAAGTTTTCTCCCACCTCCTGATGACACTCTTTCAGATACCTGAAAACTGCTATTATGTCCCCTCTCAGTCTTCTCTTTTCCAGACTAAATAAACCCAGTTCTTTCAGTCTTCCTTCAGAGGTCACGTTCTCAAGACCTTTAATCATTCCTGTTGCTCTTCTCTGGACCCTCTCCAATTTCTCCACATCTTTCTTGAAATGCGGTGCCCAGAACTGGACACAATACTCCAGTTGAGGCCTAACCAGTGCAGAGTAGAGCGGAAGAATGACTTCTCGTGTCTTGTTTACAACACACCTGTTAATGTATCCAAGAATCACGTTTGCTTTTTTTGCAACAGTATCACACTGTTGACTCATATTTAGCTTGTGGTCCACTATGACCCCTAGATCTCTTTCTGCCATACTCCTTCCTAGACAGTCTCTTCCCATTCTGTATGTGTGAAATTGATTGTTCCTTCCTAAGTGGAGCACTTTGCATTTGTCTTTATTGAACTTCATCCTGTTTACCTCAGACCATTTCTCCAATTTGTCCAGATCATTTTGAATTTTGACCCTGTCCTCCAAAGCAGTTGCAATCACTCCTGCCACTGACATTGCCAGTACATTTAGTCCCATAAGCTAAATGCTTCTCAGCTTGCATACCCAGGCCACACAGCCCAGACTGGGGTCTGTAGAAGAGAGACCAGTAGAATCTTCGTAGATTTCTCAGTTTGAGTGAATGATCTGTTAAAAGTCAATGACAGTCATTTGTGGTCTCAGGACAGTGCCCCCTTGCTAATGCTTAGAACTGTCAGATCAGCGCTGTTGTGACCTACCTCACAGAAACATGCAGAGAGTAGGAATACTGTCATTCGGGCCTGCCACTTGTCGTAGCCGTGATGCAGCAAGGGCCTGTAAACATGTCTATATACACGAGCCAAAAGAAGAAGAGTTACTTACATTGTTTCCTGGTCAGTCAGCCATTAATATCTGTATTAGTCCGACAGAGCTAGAGATGTAGCTTATACCAGGGTAACTCCACTGAAGTCATTTGAGATACTCCAGATTTACACCAGTAAATAAGTGCAGAGTTTGGCCCACAGGAAAACTAGTTTGATTTACAAAAGCACTATTCATTAGTTTCCTGCCCTTTCGCCCTACGCAGTGACAGAAGGAGCTAGGGAGAAGGGTAACTGCACTGAACTGGCTGTTGCTGGTAAGTTGCAACCTCCATAGACTCTCCTGGGTTCTGTGAGCTTCCACATGGATTTTAGTAGCTTACTGGTTCCTCCATATGTTTTAATGAACATGCATCAAAAAGATAATTAGGCCGAGATTTTCAAAAACGGGCTATTCATGTTGCTTCCAAGTTCATATTTAAGGTACTGAAAATGAGTGGCCTGGTTTGATTTTCAAAAGTGCTAAGCCCCAGTATTGCCATTGAAGTCAGCTGAATCAAAATCGGGCCACTTATTTTGCTACCTAAATATGAGCTTAGAACCCCATTTTGAAAATCTTGGCAATAGCTTTTACCTACAAGAGTGACCCTGCTTCTTGCACAGTACATTGATGGAGAGCAGCGTTAAGAAGATCAGGGGGTATGATTCTCGGCACTGTCGGGGTTAGAAAGACCACACAGCTCTTCAGACTCGTTACTCTGCTACTGTGGCTTAGGCAGCACATACAACATCATAACAAGGAACTCGGTCAGGTCATGCCCAGGTAACATGTGAATGGAGTAGCACTGGCTTTGTTGGGAGCAGGAGTCACTTTAGCACAGGCTCCAAATATTACAGGTTCTTAGTAGACTAACAGGTCACTATTTATCCTTCCAAAGTTAACGAGGCTTTTAGGCTGGAACACATAATGGCCTGTTCAGCCCTTTGAACCTGTACCGGAAGGTACTATAAGAGCTACCAGTTTCAATGGACATTGACTAGACACAGAATCTATTTGTTTGAGATGTAGAACCAGATAAGAGCCAGTGTACAGCTGAGATAGTGCAGCTGAGATAGGGCTGCATGCTGGGGAATCTTCAGTGCTAAAGAATCCTTTCTCCCAACCTGCTACTGCAGCCTCAATAGCCCCTGCCACCAACATAGCCCATCTGCACAGGGAAAGTGACTGGGAATGGCAGACCCACCATTCTGCACGTTCCCTGGCCCATCCCTGACCAGCTACACACTGGTGTGAAGCCTCAAGGAAACCCTCATGGCGCAGGGGTCTGTGATGCAAAAGGGTTCCACACTCCCTGATGAGCAGGAGGTTCCCAAATTGCATCCCCCACAACTGGAACTGCCCAGACCAGAACCCCCTGCAAACTGCAGAGGGGACAGGGTTTGTCTATGGGGTTGCTGTATTATTCCTGAAGATCTCATTCTCAGCAGCACACGCTAGATTCTTGGTTATTTTAAAGCGTTGAACTTAACAAAACTATTACATTTCCTTCACTACCCTGCTATTCCTCCACGACCACCTGAAATTTAAAGCGCACCTATTAATTATGCCTAAATGTCAAGGCTTTATTGCAACACCTCAGAGTTAAATTTCAAGCCAGCAGAACTACTGATGTGAAACAGCAGGCGAGTAGAGCCATTCATGGTGATTTAAGCCTTCACAAAGAAAATCATTTATTAATTATTATTATTATTATTGATTCCCAGCAGCAATATTTCATCTCCTAAATGAAACCGAATCTTAACTGAAAAATGCAGAACTTATTTTTGTACCTGTCTAACCACTTGTGGGCGGGGATATTCCACCTGGACCAGAACTGTAAGATGGAGTCTGCATTCCTACAAGAACAGAACAAGCAGAAGGGACATCTTTGTATAGCACAGAAGGAAGAGCATACTCCCATTCTACCGGACACACATTTTTCAGCACCAATTTTGGTTCACCAAAAATCAAAATGCAGCTCAGTCAATCTGCTGATACAACTGCATTTTCCATGGCACTACTGAAATAACCTCCGGATAAGGACTTTGGTGTTCTCTGTAATGCAACCCCTGGAGTCAGAAATAAATGCAGTGCTTGCTATTTACAGTACAAGCATTTAAAAAAAATCAAGTGCACCCTGGAGTATTGTACAGTTAAATCCACTGACTCTCACATGTAACTACTCTGCAGTTGATTTGCATGCATATATCCCTCCAGTGGTAAGCTCATCATTTGTACCAGATCTAGAACTTGGGAGCCAATTATTTCACACTTAACGATGACACATGATTAAGGCTATGATTTAATCACAGGTATTTTTAGTAAAAGTCATGGACAGGTCACAGGCAAGAAACAAAAAATCACAGCCCTTGACCTGTCTGTGGCTTATACCATAAATACCCATGATTGAATGTTGGGGGGGGGGGGGGCTGCTCCAGCCGCCACTGGGGAGGGGAGCCCCAGGGCAGCCACTGCTCCAGCTGCCTGGGACGGCTGCTGGCAGCCACCAACCTGTGGCTGCTCCCGTTGGTCCCAGGACTGCTGCTCAGGCAGTCCCCAGTGCCAGCTGCCTGGGGCCACCAGGGCACTGGCCAGTGCGGCTGGCCCCAGGGCCAGGGCAGCTCCAGCAGCAGCTGGCTATGGGGCTGTCCGAGCGGCTGGCTGCAGAGCCGCTCCAGTAGTGTTCAGTGTAGCTGGCCCTGGGACCACCTGACGCCGGGGTAAGGTGCTTGGGCGGCCTTGGGGTCAACCACACCAGCCGCTGTAGAAGTCACGGAGGTTGCAAAAAGCCACAGAATCTGTGATTTCCGCGACCTCCGTGACAAACACGGAGCCCTACATATGATGTATTCTGCTAGGCTATGAAACCATTAAATGCTGTGTGTGACAGCACAGGCGCTGGCCTTTTAGGCACTCTGGCTTGCTGGGGATATTTCAGTGTAAGCCAGAGAGCTGTGCAGCCTTAAAATCCCTAGTCGGAAGGGAGTGAGATGTGAAAGAGAGGTGACACTGGGAGCTGGAAGCCTGAACTGGATGCCCTTGGTGGACCATGGAGGGGAAATACAGGTGCAGTTGCCTTGAACTGTGACAATGAGTTTAATACTTTAGGTCTCTCATTGTCAATGAATCAGTTATCAGACTTAATTGTAGAAAGGAAAGGCTAAGGTATTGGGTATGGAAACGTACAGGGAAGAGAGAGCCCTGAAAGCCAGTCATTTTTTATTTCAGCTAAATTCAGTATCTAAAAGAGCTGCAGAAGTTAGCGTGCCTCCTCCAGATATTTTAAAGGATGACTGAGAATGGCAACTCAATTTTAAAAAATGAAAGAAAATAGCCCCTTCTTCCTGCAGATCTCACACCTCGTATTTTCTAGACCTGATCAGCATGAATTCTTGTACGTTTTGTAAAGATGCCGCAGGGCATAATATCACTTCAAACTTTTCAGTGTTACCTAATTTAAGTGGCAGCCATTCCTACTTTCCCTTTTACAGCTTTGGCAACCTGAGATAGGTGAATAGTCAATCAAAACGATGACGAGGTATCCACCACCTACTGCACTTCCTGCCTCTCACCCACTCTTCTGGAGTGTAACATCCTGGTTCTCCTGACAATGCTTATACCAGCAACAGAAGATTATGCATCCAAACGGAACTTACTCTGATGACACTCTATTGTGGTTCTCTTGAATGCTGTATCTATGGAGCTAGTTTACATTTAAGTTATACTGTAGTTACAAAGAATTTACACATGGAGCTTACGACCAGATGACAGTGTCTGAGTCTCATGGTATTTGGTGTGTGTCTTAAAACTCCAGCTCCTAGAGTCATATGAATATGGGAGAATCTCAGCTTTTTGTAAAAAATTAAGTTTCTAGCCTGATATCTGCGGAGCAAAATTGGAAAACGTGGACTCTAAACACTCAACTACCAGAAGGCAAATAAAAAAAGCCAAAAGTTTTGATTTTTTTTAAATCTAATTTTTGAGCAATCTAATGCTTTTTAAGGCCTGATTCATGGTCTTTGAACACTTGGGGTTGGCAATGCTGTACTTAATATTTACACTTATGAAGTATTTGTCCCTGGGGGTAGTGACTTGCCATTGGGTTAATGGAGTTTGTTTCTGTTATTAGGTAACAAGTAGGCATCAGTGGAAGCCAATTAGGGGGTGCAGTCTCTGTCCTTGGAGAGCAGGAAATGTAATCACTGATCACCCTGACACGGGATGGGACAAGGATGCAAGGGGAGCCTCGGAGCAGGGCAGAGCAGAAATACCATGGGGCATCCTGACTGACAAAGCAGACAACCCACCAATAAGCCCTAGGCCCCTGGCCTGCGGGGTCGCAGCGCCACTCAGGTTTGGCCTGCCACTGGGGAAGGAGAGGGGACAGCCAGGCCAAATTTGAGCAAGTGGCATTGTGACCCCATGCTCGGGGGTCCCTTTGCCCTGCCCCATGAATTTGGGCCCATGGCAAATGATTCGTTTGCCTATGCCTTAAACCTGCATAACTGGGTCCTGTAGACAGCACCATGTCAAGCCCTGCCAACTGCTCCTTCTCTTGCCTCCAGCTGAAATTGGGGAAACCTGGACTCAGTGTGACTCAGAGGCAGACCCAGTCTGCTAGGGGTCCTGCAACAAGCCTATGTACTGTACTGAAATCCTCCCACTGAAATCACTGCCCTAATTTTCCCACATACTGCAAGGATTAGACCAGTAGATCTATGGAATGGCTTTGGAGCACTTTCCACACATGCACCTTTCTGATTGTTGGTAAAAAAATTAATCTCCTTAATGCCCAACAAAGACCAAAGTATCATGGTTCTTTACATCCCTTTCATAACTTGCATCTCGTAAATCCACTCAGACACTGCAGGTGGATTATGCCATTTCTTGGGAGGCTGAAATCGTTCGTGCTTCCTTCATGTCTCCTGATCCATCCACAGTATGTAGAAGATCCCTTCCACCCCTGCAGGCCATGACTCATTGCTTAACTGTATACATGCATGCACCTGTTCTCAGCAGCAGCATAGTTAGGCTGTAACTAACATCTCTGTGTGCCAACAACTTTAAAGTATTTTCTGTACCAATGCTTAGGAAGTGAGTATCAACAGAATAATTACTCTATATTTTATGACACACGTACCATATATATAAATAATATACAGGAAGGTGTGTCATTTTACCAGGTTGAAAGCCAAAAGCACAGAGAATTCAACTACAGTACCTGCAAAGTAGGCATGTCCAGATACAACTGTGTTTGAAAATTAAATAAACGATTTTTTTAAAAGAACCCAAAGTTTTTTTTAAAATGAAAAATATCCCTTTCCAATCTGAAGTACTGCAGGCTTTTGAGCTACTTATGCCAACTAGATCTTGCCAGGAAAAGCCGGCCCCTGGAATCCCTATCAGTTGCTAGTGATACTGACATTACCAGCTTTTCTGCAAATAGAGGTCAGATCAGTGAAAATCAGGCAATGGTTTAAAGTGTAGACTTTGTTTTAGAATTCTCCTGAATCTTGTTTTCACAAGCCCACGTCCTGTGCAAATGGCAGTGGAAACAAGAAACAAATGCCAAAACACTTGCTACTTTCAGCTGCTGGCTTCTGTTTCCTGCTTCCACGGGGAATTAGCCAAAGTAAGGTAAAGCCTAGATTTGTGGACCTTACCTGAATTTTTTTTTAACAGATCCAATGTCTAGTTCTGCAGAGATAGCGGTAAAAGTTAAAGTACATTTGTAAAGTTTATGAGGCAGATTCTTGGGACGTCACTTACATGCGTGCAAAGTGCGGTGTAAATCATTGTCTGTCTGATTAGGTGACCTTTAAACATCCTCTTTCCATTGTGTAAATGACTGCACAAGGTGCAAAGCAACAGAGCATCTACATCTGTATTTTAAATTCCTTACTTTGCTTTCCCCAGCCCCACTGTTACCTAACAATGCTAACTGACTAACAGTTACAGAAATCCAGTCTGTCATGCTAGATACTTGTACAGGTCAAGCCTTTGCCAACCAAGCAGATTCCTCTTTTTTTGGAATGTTAATTTTACAGTCTCCCTGCTGACATTAAGCATGACGCAGAGCAGGCCGATTCTATTAAGCAACAGTGATCTGTTTTGACAAGAGGTAAAAGAAACCTTACCACCAGTCTAGATAAAATTGCCGGTCTCCAAATCGGAGCAGTTCTGCAAGGCAGTTGAGGCAGGAGTGAAAGTACCAATAAAAAAAGATCATCCAAATGAAATGATTTGGCACCTGTATGGGGAACATAATAAAAACAATCTTTCCCTGCCGTACACTGCAACTCCTCCAGCGCTGCTTGAACAGAGTCAGATCTAAACTGTCCCTTGCCACAGCAACTGCTCTCATAAAGAGACCTACCTTCTGGATTTAAAGTATCCAGTTGCAAGCGATGCAATGGAGACAGGCTTTTAAATATGATTAATATAAAGAAACACATGGAAATGATTCAAATATAAATAAAGCTCGTAGACTAAGGCAGGGCAGGGTTTCCATAGGAAACTGAGAAACTATATGGGCCTATGGTGTGTAATGAGGTAATCTGGAATTGAACCTAGCGAATACTGAGAAAGTGAATAACTGGCTGGAGTCAGGCAGAGGATAGACAAACTTTTCCAGGCAGTAGTTCCAATGCTCCTCATAGATCTGGACTGAGTTGTGCCCTGAGGAGATGGCTCAATGTGGGAGGGCAGGGTAGATTTTTTTATCTTCAGCGTGGATAAAAATATAATATGAACTAGAATGAATGAAATACATTCCTCTTGTACCCTTCAGGTTTCCAACAGGGAAATACTCATCCATTAACTATGGTCCCACCTTCAATGCTTTGTTTTCTGTTTTCTTGTAAGAGATAATATCATTTCTGGCCTTGTCCACACACACAAGACATACCGCTTTAACTACACCATGTAGCAGTACTACCCCCCATGGGTGGATGCAGTTAGACTGGAATAAAGGTGCGTTTATCAGTATCGGTTAGGGTTGGTCTACACACTAATCCCAGCATAGCTATGTCAGTGAAAAAGCCACAACTCCTAACAATTTAGCTATGCTGACAAAATCCCCAATGTAGATGCTGCTGTGCCAACAGAAGAGTGCTTCTGCTGACATAGCTAATGTCGTCTGGGGAGACGGCGTTTCTACACCAGCATAAAAGTTCCTTCTGTCAGTGTATTCACACTATGGGATTATGCCAGTATACATTTTACTATAGACAGGAAGGGAAATAAGCTATACCAGTGCAAAGCACCTTTCTACAGCTATACCTGAATCTATACTAAGGATTCAACCAGAATAACTATTTCAGTTTTTAAAAAAAAAAAAGCACACCCCTAACCAAAAATAATTTTATTGGGACAAAATCTGTGTGTAGACCAGGCCTTATATTTGCATAGCACTTTTCCTGCTGAGGGATCCCAACATGCTTTACAAGCTAGAGAATGGTATAGACAGCCATTTCCACTGAACGACTGCTAGCTCTCAGGTAGCACGACAGATGAGGGGGACCCAGCATTCTGCGTAACAGTGGCGGAAGAGGATATTTTGGCCAAGGACACAGGACAAACCGCTAGACTTTCTAAAAGTGACCTGAGATCTTTAATCTCTATTCAGGAGAGACAGGATCTTGACTTCTGAGGTTTCATCTGAAAGATATGCACATGGGAAATTGCATAAAACTCAATTTATCTACAGTACCTTGGAAGAGTAAAGGGTGTCACTGGCCCTTTTGGGCGTCAATCCTCAAGATTTCAGGGAATCTAGCTAAGTCAAACTTGATGCTTAGGTCACTAAGCCATCATGTCTGACACACATCTAGACTGGAGTTGATTGTCTGCGTCTTTGCATGTTTTCCAGTCCCCCTGTTTGTCTCCCAGGAATTCGCAGAGGAGCTTTGCAATTTTCTGTTCCTAGAAAACTGCAGTAAACAAAACAGAGCGAAATCCTGGCTTCCCTGAAAACAGTGAGAGTTTTGCCACTGACTTCAGCTGGGCTTGGATTTCACTTCAAATTTCCAGACATCTGCCACAATGGGAGTGTAACAGCAGCACTTTTTAATGGGCTTTGGTTTGCTGTTTAGTACAATCCCATAACAACTTCAGTAAAACTAATACAATTAGTAATGTAATCACTGAATATGTGTAACTCCCAGGGGAACATCAAGGGAATATCACCCCTTGTTTTTTTTTTTCTAAAATGAAGGGTTACATTTTCCCACTGATACACTAACAAGCATAGGACACCACATAATACCTTTTTCTGCTCTCAGTTTAGTTCAGGATGAGATATGATCAAATGGAACATGATGGCAGTTTAAGATCCCAACAAAATGCAGTGCTATTCTGAAAAGTGATCATGTCAAACTGGATTTACTCAAACGGATCTGTTTCCTGATCCTGATTTTTTGCTTACTTTCATGGGTGTAAATAAGGAGTAACTGTACGAAAATCAGTGGAGCTTCCTGGTGGAAAACCAAGGAAGGGGAGAGGTGAATTAAGCACTTTGTGTGCATCATAACTGCTGAATTCAGGGACATAGCTCTGCAGAAGCAACCCAGCTAAGAGTGAACTGGACTCTGTTCCTTCCTGTGCAACATCAGTTCAACAGGATACACAAAGTATGTCAATCTCCAGGACTGACAGGCTGGCCTCTTCCACAAGTACTAAATCCATTTAAAGCAAATAAAAAAAGATGTTGATACCAATCCATTGCCATAACGACCAATGGGGCTTAGTGCTATGGAGGCAGAGCACGCAGCCTCTGAGGAGAGGACCTCTTCATCACTGACGTGACGAGCAACCTCTCATGGTGTTAATGGATCCAAAGGGAATGTGGCCTATGCCTCCTTGGCCAGAAGCACGGGACTGCTGACAGGCCTTGGAAGGGGACACTACCCAGCTATGAACAGACGTAGCGTAAAACAGGGGACAGTGGAGGACAGTTTAGGGCTCCACCAGGGATGTGGAGGGCTTTCCCACATATCAGTGAGGGAGGTGTTTGGGGAAAAGAAATTACTGATAACTTAACACAAGGGTTTTCACTCCAGCTCACTATAGGATATTTTGTCCCCTCCTCCCGGGTGAGGACCTGCCAATACCGATCCATGCACGTCACCTACAGGCTGGATTACTGTTATTCATGGTATCTGAAGCAGAATGCGAAAACCACGCACAAGCGCTATATGGTATAGAATACAGCTGCTCACCTTCTCCATGGCTTAGGCTGCTGTGAGCATATCAGGCTAGTGCTCAAGCCCCTCCAATGGCTCCCAGTTAGCTTCTGCTGCCAATTTAAGGCCCTGGTCCTTATTTTCAAAGCAATTAATGGATCAAGCCCTAGTTACATCGAAGATCGAATTTTGATATTTTAATCATGACAACAGCTGTGCTCCTCTGGGACAATGCAGATCACAGAGCCCAGAATGAAACACATGAGAAGTAGGGACAGACCATTCTCAACTGAGCGGATCTGCCTATGGAATAAACTCGTAGAGGAGACTGGGCCAATCCAGAATGTGCAGGTCTTCAAGAAATGCTGCAAAACCTTCTTCAAAAAAGTAATTCCACCACAAGAATGACACAACACTGGCACCCCCTTGTATCCAGTAATCTTCAATACCGATACCCTCTTCTGCCCAATAACCCTTACCCAGAACAATGATAAAAAAAGAAAATACCATACCTCAAATAAAGGTTTGACTCCAAAAACTGAGACATGCCAGAGATTCCATGAAGTCCACTAGGGACTTCACTATTGCTACAGATTTTACATGGAAGGCAATCAGATGCTATGGTGATGGGCAGCAATATAAAACCCTAAGAGAGATTAAAGAGCTAGAAGGGACTGTATTTATCATGGTTACTGGACTCCTGGCATTCCCAAATCTCCTTTGTTTTCTATTCCAAAGGGAAATTTCTCATAGCTGCACATCAGGTTAACTCCTGAATCCAAAAGCATGTAGATTGACCTCACCGCTAGTTTTAAGATGTATTCTGTGAGCAGGGTGGACTCTATTTCCTGCAGAAATAAACAAAATAGATGAATGTTATCTCTGGCACTGGTCACAATGAGTCAGAATTTGGTTCAAGAAAATAACCAGGTGTGATTTGCTTACGTTTATGGGCTTCATCGATTTATGAATATTTGGTACAATCCACTGGAACAAAAAATAAACACAGAATTGAGAGTATAAACAGTTCTTTCTGGAAGGCATTGTAAAGTGACTCATTCTTTCATGTCTCTGCTATAATGAAAAAGCACAACTGCAGCCTGTGTAGCATACAAACCCTTCCTGAGGCTGTCACACCAACTGAATAACTGGGAGGACATCTGACACCCTGCTAAACAGCTGCATCCCAAACTGCCGGTTGACTGTTGTCGTCCTCATGGGTAGCACTTCCTTTCGGGTGTAAAGACCATGAAGTCCTAGAATGCCTTCAGCATCAGTTTGGACATGGGGCTGGAATCTGTATCTCCCTGCATTAGTGTGTGCAGGTCTCCCTGAAGCTTGGGGGTGCAAAGTGCTTGTACTCTAGCTGTGAGCAAACGGTATGCAATCAAATGTCTGGGGGTACGTCAGCATGGTAAAGAATCCTCAGCACTTGCTAGCATGGTGCAAAAGGGTGGCATCTTAGATGAACTGCAGTAATAAGAGCTCTACGTGCATTAGTAAAGTTAGTAGTTTATTAGATGGATTATTGAACTGTACTAATCCACCTCAAATTATGCTTTATTACTGAAAAAAATCCTCATCTAAGTGAATCCTCCTCCTTCACAACACTCAGTTGCCACCGCTGCAGGCAGAAGGATTTTGGAGCAAATAATGGAAGGGAAAATACTGGAAAACAAGGCAGATGACAACTGCTGAGGACAGAGAGTGAATGGGATGAGCTGATAAACTGGGTGTTAGGGTAGGAATTGGGAAAAAATTTAGAAACAGGCCAGTATGGGGCATGGATATTTGTGCACTTGGTGGAGGATTTAGTCTCCTCATTGAATCCTGACTGGTCTTCAGGTCCCAGTGGAAATTCCTTTGCCATTTAATCCCAGCCCCCCAGTTTAGATCTTTGCTATTCACTGTTTTCCAGCTTGCTGTGAGAGGAGCAGTTGAGATGGGGAGAAGCCCGCGGAAGTGGCAGAACAAGTTTAACAATCCTCTTGTGATGAGGGATGCAGTGGGTGCCTTCCCTACACTCGCTCAGTCACAAGCATGTGGATTCCCAGTGCTTAACTTGAGGCTGGACAGCTGTAGAGGAGCAAGGTAGCAGGTGTGGGGGGCATGCAACGCAACTAACAGGAGTGGAGAACTCCCCCCCCCGCCCCACTCCCCGACACTTCATCATCTTTACTTTGCTATATTATATCTGCAATGTGGTCTCGTGGTAGCTCACTGAGCAGTAACTGCGGCTTGGGCTATACTTAAAACTTGTCCTGGCATAGCTATGTCAGTCAGGGGTGACGGAGACACAGCTATGCCAACAGATGGGTGCTAACATCGGCATAGCTAACATCAGCCAGGGACGTTGTGCGCCTACAGCAGCAGCAAAACTCCTTCTGTCTGTGTACACCACATCCATGCTATGCTGGCATAGGTGCTGTAGCGCAGATGTAGCCTCAGTCTAAGCAGATAAAGATAGGAATCTAAATGACTGAGCTATTTCCAAATTGTGTGAGTATTAAGGTAGATGCAGGGGCTTATTTTGACAGTAAAGAAAATGAACTGGTAAAGGTCAGACCTAAATAGCTTATAGCATTAAGAGGGAATATGTGGTTCACAGAGTCCTCATTATCCATGGTAGCTGAATCCCTGGGGTTTAACCTCAGACAAAAAACATACCTGCTGTATTAGCCCCAGCATGAGATGAAAGAGAAAAATCTGCAAAGAAAACAACAAAAGAAGATTTTAGAACCTTAATTCCCTTCGGCTGAGTTGACCATATCCTTGGTCATCACTGCAAAATCTCCAGTCTATCTTGTATTCGAATACCATAACTGCCCCAGCATCTTCAAGTACAACTAACACTAAAATATCTTGTGTTGCAGCCTTCTAGTGAAGATCTAGTGAATTGCATGCTTCCCAGCATGTTATTCAATCTAATACAAGATGTCAAACATCCACATCTTCAAAATACAAGGACTCATCTTGTCATCTGCATTTTCATGGAGTCTGCAGTACAATTTTAAGCTTGTGTATTTCCTGCATTAACTGACCAAAGATCAGCTGATCTGATGGACAAGTGGCAATGCAATGAGTTATATATGGAGGGTCCATGTTTGGATGCTACATTCAATCCTTTGCTCTTTGTGTTGGCTGGAGACAGGAGAGTTCCAGAGACCTCTCATCAGTTTCAGTGACCCCACTGGCCAACACTTTACAGGCTGCAAAAGGAACCTTTAGCATATGACTTGCAACGGCACAGGGCTCTAAGTGGCAACATGGGGCATCAAGAGGGCTCCCCTCTAGAGATAATCTATGAAAGCCAAACCCCATTTCTCATTTGAGTGTTCTAAAGATGAGGATGGAGATTTGAAATGGATTTGTGAAAAATGGACATTTTTGCAAAAATGTCAATAAAAAAAATCTGAAAGTTTTGTTAATTTGATGACATTTCACACCACAAGTACAGCACAACTTGCCTCAATGAAGCTAAAAGAGGCTTCAGGTAGCACTGCTGGCCGTTGCATTTTTAGGATGCATTCGGGATGACAGATCAAGAGCTGGAAGGATGTCCTAGGACATTCTTCTAGCCCTCCAGGGACTGAGGGGCCTAAGAAAATCTTTTTAACACAGCAGAAATGGCTTACCTGTGTTTGTAAAATATAATGGGAAAATCATGCCTGGCTCAGAACTGTCACATTCAGCCTCCAAGGGAACATATGCAATGTGCAACCTCAAGGTCTGATACATTCACTGTGATAGCAGGAGCAGAGAAGCAGACAGTTTTAAATGCAATGCCTTGTTCTCACCATTTCAATGAATCTCCTAATGATATAGCCTTGCCGGCAATTCTTTTGTCTTGGGAAATTCAACTGGTAGCAAAGCGTGGGGGCTAGCAGGAAGTAATACAGATCTTGGGGAAGAAGAAAAATAACAAGTTTTTTTAAAAAATCACTTTTCATGGCAAATCGACTTTAGAATTCAGAATATCTACACAATTTGGACCATATTTATTTTTTATTGTGATTTCAACCAATGCAGGCTTTGTCTGAAAGCTAATGTTGCTAGATGGAACTGGGAAAGAGATGGAGGCTGCCACATTGTTGGAGACATGATATTCCAATCATAACCAGAACCAGGGAGTATCTTGATGCTATCACTTTGGGTACCCAATAAACTGTAGGAATGCACAAATGAACATGTGTAATTCCAATGACAGATAATCTACAGCTAGATCCTGACCTACGCTACATGCATAACTCCAATGTAAATAAAAGTCACTAAAGAAGAAGTGAGTGGATGACTTAGCTCACAGTAGGTGTAGACATACCCACAGCTGGCCCATGCCAGCTGACATGGGCTCGCGGGGCTTGGGTAAGGGACTTTTAATTAGTGTGTAGACATGCAGGCTTGGGATGGAAAACAGGCTCTAGGATCCTGTGAGGTTGGAGGGTCCCAGAGCTCAGGCTGCAGCCCAAGCCCAAACCTCTACACTGCAATTAAACAGCCCCTCAGCCCAAGCCCTGCAAGCCTGAGTCTGCTGACACAGGCCAGCCACAGGTGTCTAACTGCAGTGTAGACACATCCCCTGACAGCTAAACCGTGACATGAAGCAGCAGCCTAAGATGCGGGTGGTGCTGAGTCACTCCATCCCACAACATGCAGTGCAGGAATTCCCAGGTGATACAGTGCCTTCTGGAGACTCACTGCTCTTAAAGAGGGCAATGGCCATGCCTCCTCTCCACCCCTAGAGACAGACTTGGCAGCCCTAACAACCCAAACAGTCCTTATGCTCAGGGAAGCATGAGGACTGCAACTGTGGCCGGCCTCTGCATGGGGGCTCTGTGAAGGGAGAAGTTCCTTGCATTCCCTCCACCCTTAAACGTGTGCAGGGGACAGCACAATCTTGCCTTAAAAGGGACTGAAAGGTTCATTAAAAAATTCTCATTTGATGTTGTTTGCTTTTAGCATTTATGAATGTATTCATTTTGGGTGAAACCCTGGCCCTTTGAAACCAGTGGGAGTTTCCTACTGACTTCAATAGGGTCAGGATGTCACCCTTTATCTTGTGTGACTATACCACACAGTCATAGTAGGGCTAAGCTGGAAGAGCGAGATTGCTGCACAGTGTGCTCCATAATAGCTAAATTTTGCTACATTTGTCAACCAATTTGACTATGACTATGATTAAGCTATCACTGCTCATCACAAAACACTTTGGGATGGGTGAGGCTGCTGTGCTCATATAACATCTCACATTTGGAAGCTTGCAAGGAGCTCAATCAGAATTCAACAGCTACAAAACACAAATCATGCAGAGACATGGCAGAACTGGCAACACAGCAAAGAGAACTCCTTGAACTAAAGATGTTCTCTTATGAGGACATTATCTCTTGAACAGTAGGTAAATAGCATTAGAATAATAGAATCCTAGCAATGCAGGGCTGGAAGGGACCTTGAGAGGTCATCTGGTCCACCCCCCTCTGCTGAAGTAAACCTAGAACCTCCCTGACAGGTGTTAATCTAACCTGTTCTTAAAAGCCTCCAGTGACAAGGATTCCACAACCTCCTCGGGAAGCCTATTCCAGTTCTGACAAAGCCGTGAAATGTTCATGCACACTTAAAGACAGTTAATTTTTCATAGAAGCAATGACTAGAATGCAGGCTAAATGGCAGTGCTGTAAGATGTGCCCCATACTTTCAGACTTAAGGCCAAGATTTTATAAAATGAGTGGCTAATGTTAAGCTCCTAAAATCATACTGAAGCCCCTAAATAAAAGGCCTGATTTTCAAAAGTGCTGAACCCCCAACAGCTCCCACTAAGACAAGGTGGGGATATCTTTTGAAGGCACCAGTGCCAGTTAGGCAGCTAATAAAAAAATCACAAACATGATTTAAAAAGTAGTTCCAGGTACTACATCTGCCCTGAATGCAACTAGCCATTTTTGTGGCTTTACAAATATAGTTTCCATTTAAAACATTCTCCCCATTTCCCCAACACACAAACACTGTTGCCCTGTGAAAGACTCGCAAACAACAGACTGTATAAGGGGAACTGTGAAATTGACTATACCTAAAGTGCTGCCAAATATACAAAGTAAACTAAAAAAAACCCAGATGTTGTTTGCTCTGTTCTCCTCCACTTACAGTTGTGTTAGGTGGACTTGTAACAGTGGCAGGCAAAGTATTTTCAGCCAGAAGTGTGATTTTTAAAGGACAATGTTCTTTTAAGAAGAGCTATTATAAATGCAATTTTTGTTCATCTGGTTATCAAGGTAAGCTGCTAGGTTTCCACCAGCTAAACGATTTCAGCTGCTGCAAATACAGTGAAGACTGCTGACGATGAAGAGGTAACTGCTGCAGTATGTGGAAATGTTACCTTTTACTTTCAGGTTCATTGGATACATGATCTGCTTTGACTGTCCTCTTTCATTCCGTCTGGACTGATGGGCTGAAGGATCTGCTGTTAACAAAAGGTGTAAGATCTATCATATGGTTTCAAGTGAATCAAAGGTCACGAATGACTTTATATAACAAGCTGGGACTGAAGCCACAGAGCTCAACTTTTACATAGTTCAAGGAAGTGACACCAACACCAACTTTCTTTCTAGTTTTGACTTCATGCTAATCACTGGGTGCATAGTTTCCAACACTTTGGGTCAGGGGTTAACTTTTCTTCTCTCTTTCTAACCACTTCGGTAGCCCCCATTCTCATAATATCTGAACACCTATTATCCCCATTGTACAGATGGGGCACTGAAGCACAGAGAAGCCATCCCCTGTGTCACACAAGAAGTCTATGGCAAAGCAGAGATTTGAACCTAGGTCTCCTGAGTATCAGACTAGCACCTTAACCATTGGACTGTTCTTCCTCTTTTTTACAAAGAGAACCACATCTTTATGAAAAACACGTCTCCTGTGGTTACGACTGTGTGAGCTACTTCCCCTTCCTTTTGTGATCACATGGACCGCTGCCCTTTCCCTCTGTGATTACGTGCATCATCTGCTATTGGTTGGGGCAAACCAGCGCACAGGGTTTGGTTGCAGCATGACTGGAGGAGGCTAATAGACCTCCCCCCCCAAAAAAGAGGCGCCTAGAAGAGCCAAGCAAGAGGCTAGAGTAGGTAAGACTCTAAGCAGGTAGGAGCTTATGGTGGGATTTTCACATGAGCTCGGCGTTGCCCTAACTCTTAGCCCACTGAAGTCTATGGTAGAAAGGTATTTAAATCATTTTTATCAATCTACTCCCAGTTACAGCTATGTCTTCACTGCCAAAAAGGTGTGTTTTTACACCAAGACAGCTAGCTCCAGATAAAGACCCTAATCCTGCTGGTGACTCATATGGGAGTCAATATGGGTCACAGGATGAAATTTCTACTTTTTCTATTGTTTTTTAAAACCTAGGAAATTACACTAAAAAACCTATGTTAAATGATCATTACGGTTTGCAAAGCCAAGCACTCAAAAGTTAGGAAATGTCAGAATTCAGGTTGCCAGTGCTACCTTAATTCATCATCCTCGTGCGTATGCATTAATGACATCATCACATTCTATCTTTTCCATAGGACCGCTGCCTCATTCAGTGCACAGGAGAGAGGATGAGTTATTACTGCTGGTTCACCAGACCAGGAGAATCCGATTTGCTCCCAACCAAGAGCATCAAAGGGGTCAGAATGTCTTTCGGAGGCAGAGGAGAACTAGGGCTAGGGGAGAATGCTAGGAACAAGCAAAGGTAAGGAGAACCTGTAGGCTAAGGAGTAAGCATGGTTGTTACTTAAGTTAGCAATAAAGGCAAACCCTAGGGAGGGGTGAATGTAGACATTAACCTACTGAGTGCACACTGTTCTGAGAGCAGGGTGAGACTCTGCCTGTTCATAAACACCGAGGCCCTGTTCCTGTTCCCACCGAATTCAGTGCTGCCAGATCTAGCCCGTATAGAGCACTTTATATCCTTTATCAAATATTAATGAGTGAATCCTTACAATAACCGTGTGAGATAACAGATGCCTCAACGAAAGCACATTGACAAATATTCTGGACAGAGAGATTTTCCATCAATAGATCAGGAAGCTGAGACAAGGAAACTGCCACACAGGGAATCCATGACAGAGCTGGAATGAGAACCCAACCCCCTGGCATTGCTCTGCTCGCTCCACTGAACCACACATAAATAGTACGTTCTTTTCGTTGCCTACTGATAGCAATAGGAGGGTTCAGAATTTGCTGACCTTGCATTCTGGAAGTTCCTCTGACTGGTCTGGGGGTTCCCTCCCTATACCAGCGATTCACCTGATAGTAGGAGAATAGTTTCAGGGCAATGATGGTATACACAAACATGGTCAGCAACCCTCCAGCTAAGAAACAAGAGAGAAAATAACGTGTTGTGGTAGTTCCAGGTTGAGTTTATCTTTTCTTCTCAAACACACAGACTTAGTACAGTGATGTTGTCTTTGCTGATTAGATAAAGGATATCAGTCTATGTTTGCAACCTGCCTAATGCATCCATAAAATAGATTTGCAAACCAATTCCTTCTCATTACAACGAGGTGCCCAATGACACTTGACTGCTTGAGTGTCCTTTAAATATATACACACCTAGGGACCAATTTTCTGCTGGCGCCAACTTTGGCAGAGGGCCCTGGCAGCAGATATTCTGCCTAGAGAGGTTGTCACAAAGCCCACAAGAGCCAATGCAGCCCCAAAGGTGGGCAGCCCTTGGCCAGGGAGAGGGCATGGCAAGTCAGCCAAGAGATGTCCTGGCTCAGTACATCGCTACTGAAGCCTCTGCCAGAGAGGCTCCAAGAGACCCCTAGAGATTAAAACTGCTGGACGGCAGCAGTGGCCACACTGCTAGCTCTCCCCCACTGGCAAGCCCCCCTATAGCGAAAGGGGCCTTGCTCCTATAGAGAAACACAGTGTAATCCGCACTGCCCTGGGAGGGTGTATCAATCCTTAAACCAGGCAAAGCTGTGAACCAGGAGGTTGGTAACAGAAGCGACCACTGAAAAGAAAGCATATGTCAGCATGTTACCACACAGTGATACCACAGATACCATAGGCTCTCTCTGGATTTAGTATAGGAAATGACTGCTGTACCTGTGACTTTTTAATGGCAAACAATGTAAGTAGTTAAAATCATAAAGCATGGCAGAGAAAGCCTCTTTAAATATGGTTTAATATGGTTTCCTTCTCCCTAGCGATGTAGCCATATCATAGTAGTTACATTAGATGATGGTGTTACATCGTTAATCTGCACACCGCAAAACCAAGTGACACTCCGAATGCAAGAAGTACCATTTTGAGAGACCTTCTTTTTTTACTGTCACTCATCAGTTCACTGGACTGAATTAACACTATCATCCACCTCACACACTTACCCTCAAAAATCTGAATACAGATATTTTGTTTGTTTGGTGTATTATTAAATAGAGAATGCAAGACATGAAAGGGTCATGGCATATTAATAGTGCTGGGAATTATGGGTAGGAGTTCACTTGGCTGTGACATCTGGAGTTTCCAATGATTTACTATTTGTTTCAGCAGATGGAGCTATTACTATTGCGTTACTATACATACCCAATGTGTTCAAAGAAAAAAGTACTTTTTCTGCTTCGTTATTTGTTGAAAGAATTGCCAGCTACATCCAGGCAAATTATAAACAATATGAGAGTTTAGCAAATTGGTTAACCTGCTATGTACATTCAGTGCCCAAGTTTCAGAACTTCAGGTTCACTAGTGTGCACACAGGTAGCATTTGTAATGATCACATAAGTGCATATGCAAACTGGGTGACTGCATACTCAAATGACTAGCTGTCTTAACTGGTCATTTGCACCACCAATTAGGTTCATATTTTTGTATGTCCATTTGCAGGTCTTTGGATCCCAAACTTAGGCCTTTATGTAATTCCTTCCGGTGTGCATGTAAAAAGCAGCTTTCACCTTGATAATCAGCCATCTCCTTCAGCCAGATTACCGCACTGAAGTCACAATCCAGTGTTTTAAAACATCACAGGTCACTACAACGGAAGTGACCTGGTGCCAGACTGGGACACTGAAAGATGCATCTGCCAAAATGAGCAGGTTTTTATAAAGAAGACATATTTACGCACAGGTATATTGGGAAAAGGAATATAAACAAGTACCCAAAAATTGAATATACATTTCCTAAAATATATTTTAAAAATATGTCTCCTTGTGGGAGCAGTGCTTTAAATTAGAATTTGGGATAGATGGCCTAATAACCTATTGTACAAGCATATATGTATTATATGAGGCTATAGACCAACAAAGGTTTCTGTTAACATCATAAACTTTGAGAGAGGAGAACTGGGACTTCCTACTCCTCTTAGTACGCAGACTTATTACCATCATCCCTGGCAGAAGCTAGACACATGTACAGAAGGGCAGGGAGCAGAACACTTGGAACAGAAGGACAGACTATCTTGAAGAATTGTCTTTTTATATTCTGCATGCCAAACAAGTCAGATGAGTATGCCTGCACATTACTAAGAACTTTGAGATGTCAAAGTCAGAATTTGAATGCCTGTTGTTCTGTGGCACTGTTTAGAGACCACATGATACTGAATTACCAAGACTGCCTTATACACTTTTAAATATTTTGTCATATTGAATCTTTTAAACAATCTATTGTGGCCAGCAGCCCTTCCCTTTTCTTCCCACCTGAAGACAAACATATCTGTTGTGTGACAAACTGCACATTACATTATAGTGCTGGCCATAAGAACCTCTACCACAAAGCAAACGTCTCACCTGGAGTTATGGCTTGCATTCTATAAACCATCACAGCTGGGAATGTTACCAGTAAAAAGAGGTTAGCTGACTGCAACACCAAACCAACGCTTTCAGAGCCACGAACCTACAAAGGATAATAATGTTATAGCATAACCAGTGATTCTTTAGCCTTATCACTAAAGCGCTTTCTAAATCAGGATGTTTTTGGTGACTTTACTGCTCATGAAAGTGCTGGATAGAAAGGAAAACTAGGAATGTTGCAAGCTTCCTCCATATACCTCTACCAAAGACCACTCATCATAGCCTCCAAGATATATTTCAACTCCAGTCTCCGACTCAAAGACTGAGAATTGTGCCAACTGTGTGGTAGTTTAGGGCTGATAAAAAGCTAGCTAGACTGAGGCCACATAACTCATTTTACTGGTGACCAAATCTAAATTTGACTCTTGATCTCCAAAGCTGAAACGCACGAGTGCATTAAACCTTACTACTTTGCTACTAATGTTCTTTACAGTCAATAATGGCTTATGGGTATTTCACTTCTCCCAGTAGATCCATAACAAGAAGTGTTCAGTCAGAAATATCATTACAGAGAGCAAGCACAATGCACAGCAAACAACCAGTTCACCTACCTTTCTTAAATACCTTTCTATAAAAACTGCAGGAAGTGCAAACAAAACAGAGGCTGAAAGGAAAAAAAATAACAAAACATCAGGAAATAAATCTGTATCAAATACATCTATGGTAAGTAATTTCACGGGTAGGACTTAACTGGTGGGCAGTGATACGTTCTACTAGAACTTCTCTGGAGATCTACAAGTTGCAGCAGAATAGATGCTTTCATTTTTTAAAATGATGTTTCTAGCCCTTCTGGTTGTGAATATGCTGTTCTGAATATGATCCAATACCAAGATGACACTTCAGACAGAATGAAATCATAGCTCCCAGGACTAAATGCTAAACTCTGCTCCACAGAAGTGGAAGGCCCTAAACACACCATGGAACAACTGTGGTTCCCTGCAAGGATAGGGACAGCATACAGTGCAATGTGGTGTGACAGAACTCATGTAGAAGAGTGGCATAGAGAGCAGCTCCTACAGGGATAGCTTTGAACATTGGCCTGCTAAACCCAGGGTTGTGAGCTCAAGCCTTGAGGGGACCATTTAGGGATCTGGGGCAAAATAATCTGTGAGGGACAGTACTTCAGTCCTGCTAGTGAAGGCAGAGGGCTGGACTCAATGATCTTTCAGGGTCCCTTCCAGTTATATTTTTTTGGGGGAGGGATAGTTCAGTAGTTTTGAGCATTGGCCTGCTAAACCCAGGGTTGCGAGCTCAAGCCTTGAGGGGGCCCTTTAGGGATTTGGGACAAAAATCTGTCTGGGGATTGGTCCTGCTTTGCGCAGGGGGTTGGACTAGATGATCTCCTGAGGTCCCTTCCAACCCTGATATTCTATGGACAGTTCTAAACTGCTCATTTATGAAGGCATATGGGTCCCAGTTGTTATTAAAGCACATGGGCTACTGAAGTGGCTATGCAGCTGCTCAGCATCAACCAGCTGGATTGGGGAAGGGAAAATGTCTTTTCCTACAACCCCTCTTAGATCTTTTGTCCAAAACTGGACTTTGCAAGAGGTGTTTCAACAGTTAGTGCCAAGAGGGGTGTGAGCTGTTCTCATTCATCTCAATGAGATGTTAACTTTGATACCTGACAAGGACAGTTTAAATTCAATACAGTTAACTATTTTACAGCTAATTATGTTAGGAGAAACATCCACTGATTCTTGTTTTGAGGACAGAGTCTGAGCAGAATATCATCACTTCCTCACCCTTGAGTAAATATATGAACATAAGAAATACTGGGTCAGACCAATGGTCCATCTATCCCAGTATCCTGTCTTCCAACAATGGTCAATTCCAGGTGCTTCAGAGGGAATAACAGAACAGGTCATCATCAAGTGATCCATCCCCTGTCGCCCATTCCCAGCTTCTGGCAAACAGAGGCTAGGAACAGCATTCCTGCCCAATAGCCATTGATGCACCTATCCTCCATGAATTTATCTAGTTCTTTTTTTTAACCCTGTGATAGTCTTGGCCTTCACAACATCCTCTGGCAAGGAGTTCCACAGGTTGAGTGTGTGTTATATGAAAAAATATAATGAAGTTGAAGGGAAAATGTAAAACAAAAAGCGCCAGATGGTTAATTTTTTAGTGCCATATGTGGGGAATGAGATGTGCAGTTCTCACTAATAACAAGAGCTGAGTATCTCTTTTCCCGTTCTGTACAGTGAAAAACACCAACACCACTTAAAGCCAAAATCCACTTGAATTCCATGCTGTTTTCAGCAGCATCCTGCTGGAGTGTGGGGTAATTGTATCAGATCTTTATTTTCAGAACTGATTTAGATTTTTTAAACGATTAGCATTTTAAAAACTGCTCACTTTTTCTGCGTATCTGCACGTGCTGGGAAAGAGGCAGCAAACTGCTCTGTAAATCAGGAAGGTTTAAGATATATAGCCATTCTGAAGTTAATAGGAACTGTGCATGTACAGTAGCTGCAGAATCAGATCAACTGTACTAACTACAGACCTCACTCACATTAGGGGAAATCAGAGCTTTGATTCTGATGGAATGATAATTACACTTGTTACCATAAGGGGGCTGGTCCCAGACTGTGGAACAAACTGCCCCAGGAACCAAAGACCATCTCAAACCTCCCCACCTTCTGCTCCACGTACAAGGTGCACTCCTCTGACCTGCCTTCTCTAACACTAATACTCAACAGCATAAACATTTAAAAACATAAACAAAATCCTACCAAAACAAAGCACTCCATTGCACACACAAATCTCCCCTAGGGGAAGGAGAGAACAAATCACATGTGATAGATGTTAGTCACGTTGCTTAATGCACCACTGGAAGGCACTCAGGCCACAACGCTTTGCTGGCATAACTATGTAGGCCAGGGATGTGAAAAGGTGTGATCCCTGATCAATACAGCTGTCCTGGCAAAGCCCCTCATGCAGAAGTAGTTATACAGGCAAAAGTGCACTTTTGGGGGATTCGTACTCTCACCCTCACCCGTATTTTGCTCCGGGGCCTGAAAGAAACATATTGTCAAAAGCTATGACCATTCTAGCAGCACTTTGCCTGTATAATGCTCAACACAGCTATATCAACAAAGCATTCCTAGTGCAGACCTGGCTTCAGACATTATGGTGATGAGGGCAACAGGCTAATCAACAGAACAGAACAGAAACTCTTCCTCTGAAGCCTCTCTCCTAGAAGCTAAAATTCATAATAGGTGTAAATGGATTCAACTCTGCTTTCTCCAGTGGAGTTACAGCTACTTATGCCATTGGTCTATTTGGCCCTGAGATTTCATTGCTAGGAGATAGATTTTTAACACCTTGTTTAAGGAAAATCCAAGTCTCAAAGCATCACTCATAATAATTGAGTTAGGTTCATCCTTAGTTTGGCATTCTCACTGAATGTGCTTTTGTTTGATTTAATTAATGCTGCTTGTAAATATGGAAATATGCAAAAAAAGAGAAAACCAGAAGCTATTCTGCCTCTCCTACCAGGGATTTAAACCCTGCCAAAAATGCAAATCTGGGTTTGTATGATAAAACTGGACACTGTTTGTGATCCAGAAAAGTGAAGAGAAAATACGTTATAGAAATATTTCATGGGATGTTGTTAAATTCAAAAGTGACACCATTAAGTATTCAGCAAATGATATTTGCACATTGTCATCTTACCAGCAATGAGATATACTGCTGGCCACTTATAGGGGTCTTTCAGGAAAACTGAGATTATCTTTACAGGGTCAAATAGCAGTCCATATCTGAGAGAGAAAAACAGTGAGGTGGTGCAGAAACTTTATGGTTTGATACTTAGAACCATGGATACTACACTTCTATCTAATTGTCAAACTAAGAAAAGATGCTTGTGTCATTTCTCCTACTCGCTCCCCCAGACCTTGAATCCCCAAACCTCTCCCAACTGTAGTTGTTCAAAATGGAGAGCATGATTCCCCCAACTTTTGGGTTTGAGGACTGAAATCCGATTCCCCTGTATTCTCTCTCTGCTCCAGCAGAGACACTACAGTTTATCATCACCCAGGGGTTCCACCAGAGGGAGCAGTTGTAAAATTTTGGCGAGAGTTCTGCAGGAGCCTTGCAAGTGGCATGTGCCCAGAAGATGCATTCAATCAGCACACATTCCCTGGCACTCCGGCCCTGCCCCCTCACTAGCCAGTCTTGCCCACTTGCTAGGATGCACTGACAGGTTCGAAGTCTCCTAAAGAAGTCGAGATTGTGTTGCTTCACTTCTCTTCAGATGGACCTGTTAGTTGGTTTTTCCTGATTTACATCCCCCCTTTCCTAGGTTAATAGTTTTTCCAAATGCAGTAGAACCTTGATTTTAAGAACAGCCAATTATAAGAACCTTTTTTTTTGCTGCCAAATGTGACTTCAATCCCTCAGCCAATGTTCAAGCAGCTGAACAGGTTTGAAAAGACTAAGAGATCAGGCAGCGAAGGAAGGCAGTTCCCTCAAAGAAAAATCAGTCATGCTGTATACATGTGTTACCATTTATCAAGGACACTCACTGAACAATTACTACATTCACGTATGCAGTTAACTTACTGTAATTTTCAGATTTCAATTTTATTAAATTTTCGGTTCCCAATTAGTTCATAAAATAAGGGTCCTACAGTAATGCAAAATATCCTTGCTGAGCTGGTTCTGATCATAATCATATTATAAGGGGACAGATTCTCAGAGGGTGTACATTGGTGTAGATCCATTGACTTCAATTGATTTGCACCAATTAGCCCCAGCTGAAGATATGGTCTTACACTTCTGTAGCATCTTTCACTCCAAAGGATCCCAAAATATTATACAAATTATGGACAAGATTCTGCCGTGGGCACCCTCCGGCTTGGAGGCTGCATAGGGTCTACATGGCAGATGAACACATGAGGAATTCTCTCTGTGTCATCCTTTGAGAGGATGCTGCATGCTCTACACAGTATGATTCGGGACAGCCCCTACACAAGGAGTCAGTAAAGCAAATTCTGTGCATCCTCCCTCATTCTTGGACACTGGAAGAAGGGTGGAGCACAGTCTGGTCCTATAACCAGACAGCAGCCCAGAAATGCAGCTACCTTGGCAGTGGAAGGTAGCAATCAGGTGGACAAAGGATGCACAGCATGACTGGGGGATGCCAGGAATTTTGGTGAAGGACAGCAGGGCAAACCTGTACTCGGCTGAAACATACCATGGGATTGTTAATGTTCAGGAAGAGTAAACAGGTTTCTAAGGACTAAATTATTTAGTAAACATCATGGAACTTAACTTATCCACAACTGAAGGATGAAGGGCTGAGTTAATCATGCTGGGATCGGAAACCATGGTTAGAGAATCTAGGTATTTTGAAATCTGAAGCTTAGACCACTATGCCATCCTGTCCAGCAAACAATTGTGGGACACCATCATAGTGTTCAGGGGAAAATTTGATGCAGTTGTTTCTTTTTCTGTTTACTGATTAATCACAGAATGACTCCAGTCAATATACGCCTACTCCCCCTACAACTAAGAATTCAAGTTCCCCAGAACTGAGGACCACTGCTTTTCTTTTTTGGTGACATACTTACCTGAAGAAATTCTCCAGGCTCATGTGAACATGTGTGAGGACCTAGAGTAAAGAAACATACACAGTTCACCAGAGTTCTACACAAAAACACATTTAAAATATCAGCATTCAGATTAGCTGGAAACGGCTTGCCTGTAGTCTGCAAGAACTAATTTCCTTTACATAAACCAAAAAGTTGATGACAAATGCATTCTTTTGGATTCCTTTGATTAGAATAAGCCAGAGTAGCTCAGAAGAAGCTGATGGGTCCATTCAGAATAGTCAAGTTTATGTAAGAGAATACAGGTCTGTCACATCTTATGCTGGGGTTACGTTCTGCAGTCAGCACGTAAAGCGAAAATCGCGTATAGTCAAAATTACATTGAGTATAATGGTGGGCGGAATCGCCCGCACTACAGGTACAGTATTAAATTTGTTATTTTTCTCTCTTGTTGTTTTTGTTTTTTTTGACCACATAAAGCTGAAATCGCGCATGTTAAATACACGTAAGATGCGACAGACGTGTAGCCTCTTTTTTCCCAAACTGATCACCAACTCCAACTTCTTAAATTTGACATTTGTTTTATTCTGCTTGACAAAAACCCACAATCTATTCAATAGATCCCAGGGAAGACAACAGATCTTACTCTTCTCTCCTAAGGTGTAAGTCAGGAGTCACTCCCCATAATGGAGTTACATCTGTGCACAGCTGGCGTAGGAAGAGAATCAGTTTCAATTATAGTACAAGAAGCCTGCTGTGGGAGATGACAAATTTCAGGGAGGGAGAGTGTTAAACCCTAATGATGAATATGGAGGAAAAGACTGATTGCTTTGCTCAGTTGGCTGAGCAAGGCTTGCTTTCCCTCTCTAGGAAGAAGAGAAGTCCTCTCTCTAAAACAAACAAAACAAATATATTGCATTGGGTTATCCATGGCAGTACACCAGATTTATACCAACAAAATTCCACTGACTTCAGGGGTCTGAAACTGTGGGGAAACACATTGATTCACTGGGATCTATTAGAGAAATACACTGACCCACATTAAACAGGGCTTCCTGTTGTATCAACCTCTCCCTGAAGGAAAAATGCATTTACCCACCATTTCCCCACAATTCTAAGCTGCAGGTACTTGCAAAGAGTTAGTGATATACATAAAGGAACACAAAGAGAATGGAAAGTTACTGACTTGGTACAACAAAAAAGTGACAGCTGCTGGCTCTAAATTTAGGAGCCAAGACAAGAAATACCAAACATTTTTTTAAGTATTACCAAGTAAATCATGAAAGCTTTAATCTATTCAGCATCTCCCTGTAAGGGTTTAAACTCAGAAACACTAATCAAACATCTATTATCGATCTAAGTTACTTGGTGATTTTCCACTTACCAATAGGACTACAGACCAGTTAAAAATGCCTTGAAAATTGTTGAATCCACTCCCATATGATAATAGGGATTCGCACAACACATGACAGCTAAGAAAAAAAGAAATGAAGAATTACTGTAATGCTTCTATTTTCATTGAAAATTTAGTTTTCAATAGAAACTGTAGTATCTGAAAGACAAATATATTCTCACTTTAATTTTCCTCTTCAGTGGCTTCTTAGAAAACTTTGAAATTAAGAGCTTGTCTACATGAACAGTTAATTCGTGGCATGCTGGACTGGGTGTAAATCTACCCTGTTCTAGCCTCCTACATGCTAAGCGTCCATGTGGCCCCTGCTGACGTCCGCTAACAGTTCAGTTGTGCTGTATGCTGCGTTGAAACAGGAGAAGATTAAAGTGTACTGGGGAAATTTTAGTGCATAGTAGCAGGGTCCACATGGACACTTAGTGCACGGCAGGCTAGTGCAGGGTAGATGTATACCCAGCTTGCCATGAATTACATAGAATCATAGAATATCAAGGTTGGAAAAGATCTCAGGAGGTCATCTAGTCCCACCCCCTGCTCAAAGCAGGACCAGTACCAGCTAAATCATCCCAGCCAGGGCTTTGTCAAGCTGGGCTTTAAAAACCTCTAAGGAAGGAGATTCCACCACCTCCCTAGGTAACCCATTCCAGTGCTTCACCACCCTCCTAGTGAAATAGTGTTTCCTAATATCCAACCTAGACCCCACCAGTGCTTCACCACCCTTCTAGTGAAATAGTGTTTCCTAATATTCAACCTAGACCTCCCCCCACTGCAACTTGAGACCATTGCTCCTTGTTCTGTCATCTGCCACCACTGAGAACAGCCGAGCTCCATTCTCTTTGGAACTCGGTAGTTGAAGGCTGCTATGAAATCCCCCCTCACTCTTCTCTTCTGCAGACTAAACAAGCCCAGTCCCCTCAGCCTCTCCTCGTAAGTCATATGCCCCAGCCTCCTAATAATTTTCACTGCCCTCTTCTGGACTCTCTCCAATTTGTCCACATCCCTTCTGTAGTTGGGGCACCAAAAATGGACGCAGTACTCCAGGTGTGGCCTCACCAGTGCGGAATAGAGGGGAATAATCACTTCCCTCGATCTGCTGGCAATGCCCCTACTTATACAGCCCAAAATGCAGTTAGCCTTCTTGGCAAGAAGGATACACTGCTGACTCATATCCAGCTTCTCATCCACTGTAATCCCCAGGTCTTGTTTTGCAGAACTGCTGCTTAGCCAGTCAGTCCCCAGCCTGTAGCGGTGCCTGGGATTCTTCCTTCCTATGTAGGCAAGTCCTAATCTTATAGGCCAACTATAGAAGGCAATAATGTCATAGGCTGGCAGTGTGGCCTAGAAACTCCACCCTAGACTAGAATTCAGAAGACTTGGTTTGTTTCACTGGCTGTAAAATGTGTTCCTCTTTTGTCAGGGAAAAGTGCTTGAGGATCTAGGGGATGACAAGGCTTAATCATTATTAATGGACCTTGCAGGTGTCCAGAAAGCAGCAGAAAGGCTGTTATTCTCACCCAGGCTCCAGCAGTGACTCCTAGCCTTGCTTCCTTCTTTTTCTCCAAGAAATGAATTAGCTGCTAAATTGCTCAAGGAGGGACAGATTCTGCAATGTTTATTCATGCGGAGCAGCACTCACTCCCACAGGTAATCCCACGGAAGCCAATCGAACTGCTTCCACAAGTACTGTCAGTCCTACTCAACATATGGGTTGCAAAATCTGGCACAGAGGATACAATATGGCTGGTCGCTACAACTATGCTACCCCCATCATCAGCCCAACAGGCTGAATAAGAAACACAAATTGTTCCTATTAACAAATGTTCCAGTAAGGAAAGAAATGGGTTTAACTATTATTTGGAACAGTTTCAGGTTGAAGGATAATGACAGTAACTTATAACTTCAAAGCACCCTTGACAAACACTAAGGCCCTGATCTTCAAAACTGTGCATGCCTAAAGCTACATTTTAGTCACAGGTATTTTTAGTAAAATTCGTGGACAGCTCACGGACAGTAAACAAAAATGAACGGCCCGTGACCTGCCCATGACCCCTGACTAAATCTTGGGAGTGCCGTGGGTGCTTGTGGAGGAGGGGTGCCCAGGGGGTGGGCTGCAGGTGCTCAGGGGGGCTGCTCTGCTCGGGGGGCACCGTGGATGCTGGGAGGGTGCCGGGGGTGCCATGGGTGCATGGGGGGCAGCCCGGGGAGTGCTGTGGGTGCTGTGGGGGCAGCAGCCTGGGGGGGCTGCAGCAGGGGCAGTGCCTGCAGGTGGAGGCAGTGCACAGAGCTAGGAGCTGAGGGAGGGACTGGTTGCTGCTTCCAGAGAGCCCCCCTGCAAGGTAAGTGCCACCTAGAGCCCTCACCCCCTCCCGCGCCCCAGCCCCCTCCAACTCCCAAACTCCTCCTGCTGCTGTGGGAAGACAGGGGGGCCCGAAACTTCCCCAGCAGTGGCCAATGCAACTGGCCCAGGAGCTGCCTGAGCTGCTCGGGCAGCCCCAGAGCCAGCCGCATGGGCCGCTGCAGAAGTCATGGAGGTCATGAAAAGTCACAGAATCTGTGACTTCCGTGACCTCCATGACAAACTCGCAACCTTATGCATACTCCTAACAGACATGAGCATTACCTATGCACACAATTACCCCTATTCCATGCATTATGATACAGGGTGAAATCCTGGCCTGGCGATTTGGGATTCCAGATCTTGGAGATACAGATTAATACCAAGAAAAATGGGATACTGCCTGCTTTTCCCCCAGTTTCATGACCATAAGCTCAAGTCAATCAGTTTGCCCCGTAACAGCCAGTATTTACTGCTGTAATACTTTCCTCTTCTGTGAGGCATCACTTCTAATCTATAACCTTTATGGTAAGATGGACTTTCACATTCTCCGTTTTCTGTGGCCTATCCTCTTGATTCCCCACTCCCCTTGCTATTGTATTCCACCTCCTCTGTCCTTATTGTTGTTTCATATCTTCCCATCATCGCCTTTCCTTTGCCCCTAGTTTCCCCAGTCTCCTCTTTGCCCTCTACCTAACTTACGTTCTTATATTTTTATCTTCGTTCATCTCACTAATGGGTCTGATCCTCCTCTCAAACCACTGTATACCATTGTAACTCCATGTGACTTCAACAGGATCACTCCTAATTTATACTGACGCTCACGTATTATGGAATTATAATTAATTTCACAACGCATAAGCAGGATCACTTATGCAATAGACCATTCCCTTTCCTTCAGCAAGACCAATCAACTATAATCTAGTTTGCTGTTCAAGGCTGATTTTTGGATGCTGGAACCTGCTGAAGACTCCCTCTCAGAAGCTGTATGATAAATCCCAGTATGGTATCTCTCTTATCATGGAAGGGCAAACTATACAAAAGGAGGCACATGACCTGGCAGCTGATTTCCTACATTTCTTACAATGCATCCAGAGACACAATTCTCAGGCCTGGTCGACACTTAAAATTAAGGTTCATATACCTGCGGTGCTCAGAGATGTGAAAAATTCACATTGCTGAGCGCCACTGCTATGCCAACCTAACCCACAGTATAGACATGTCTAGGATGACGGAAACATTCTTCCATTGACCTAGCTACTGCCACTGGGAGAGGGAGATCACCTAAAACAATGAAAAAAACTAGGGCTGTTGATTAATCACAGTTAATTCACACAATGAACTCAAAAAAATGCATTGCGATTAAGCGCAGTTTTAATCGCACTGTTAAACAAAAGAATACCAATTGAAATGTATTAAATATTTTGAATGTTTTTCTACATTTTCAAATATATTGATTTCAGTTACAACACAGAATACGAAGTGTACAGTGCTCACTTTATATTATTTTTATTGCAAATATTTGCACTGTAAAAATGATAGACAAAAGAAATAATATTTTTCAATTCATCTCACAGAAGTACCGTAGTGCAATCTCTTTATTATGAAAGTGCAACTTACAAATGTAGATTTTTTTTTGGTTACATAACTGCACTCAGAAACAAAACAGTGTAAAACTTTAGAGCCTACAAGTCTGTTCAGTCCTACTTCTTGTTCAGCTAATCACCAAGAGAAACAAGTTTGTTTACTTTTATGGGAGATAATGCTACCAGCTTCTTATTTACAATGTCACCTGACAGTGAGAACAGGCATTTGCATGGCACTTTTGTAGCTGGCATTCCAAAGTATTTACGTGCCAGATATACTAAACATTCATATGCCCCTTCATGCTTTGGCCACCATTCCAGAGGACATGCTTCCATATTGATGACACTAGTTAAAAGAATAATGCGTTAATTAAATTTGTGCCTGAACTCCTTGGGGGAGAATTGTATGCCTCCTGTTCTGTGTTTTACCCGCATTTTGCCACATATTTCAAGTTATAGCAGTCTCGGATGATGACCTAGCATGTTGTTCGTTTTAAGAACACTTTCACTGCAGATTTGACAAAACACAAAGAAATGTGAGATTTCTACAGACAGCTACAGCACTTGACTCAAGATTTAAGAATCTGAAGTGCCTTCCAAAATCTGTTTGGGATGAGACATACTTTCAAAAGTCTTAAAAGAGCAACACTCCGATGCGGAAACTACAGAACCCGAACCACCAAAAAAGAAAATCAACCTCCTGCTGGTGGCATCTAACTCATGATGATGAAAATGAATGTGCATTGGTCTGCTCTGTTTTGGATCGTTATTGAGTAGAACCCTTCATCAGCATGGACACATATCCTCTGGAATGGTGGGTGAAGGACATATGGAGGACATATGAATCTTTAGCGCATCTGGCATGTAACTATCTTGCAATGCCGGCTACAAAAGTGCCATGAGAATGTCTGTTCTCACTTTCAGGTGCCATTGTAAACAAATGGCAAGCAGAATTATCTCCTTCAAATGTAAACAAACTTGTTTGTCTGAGCGATTGGCTGAACAAGAAATAGGACTGAGTGGACTTGTAGATTCTAGTTTTACATGGTTTTATTTTTGAATGCAGTTATTTTTTGTACATAGTTCTACATTTGTAAATTCAACTTTCATGATAGAAAAACTGCACTACAGGACATGTATTAAGTGAATTGAAAAATACTATTTCTTTTATTTTTACAGTGAAAATATAATAAAAATAAAGTGAGCACTGTAAACTTTGTATTCTGTGTTGTAATGGAAATCAATATATTGGAAAATGTGGAAAACATTCAAAATATGTATATAAATAGTACTCTATTATTGTTTAACAGCACGATTAATCACAACTTTTTTAATCGTGCAATTAATCACAATTGTTTTAATCGCTTGACAGCCCTAAAAAAAAACCTTTCGTTGCTGTAGCAAAGGTCTACACTACAGCACTACAGTGGCATAGCTGCAGCACCGCTTGTGTGCCACTTGTAGCACCTGCAATATAGGCCTGGTCTATACTACGCATTTAAACTGATTTTAGCAGCGTTAAACCGATTTAACGCCGCACCTGTCCACACTACGAGGCCCTTTATATTGATATAAAAGGGCTCTTTAAATCAGTTTCTGTACTCCTCCCCAACGAGAGGAGTAGCACTAAAATCGATATTACCATATCGGATTAGGGTTAGTGTGGCCGCAAATCGATGGTATTGGCCTCCGGGCGGTATCCCACAGTGCACCATTGTGACCACTCTGGACAGCAATCTGAACTCGGATGCACTGGCCAGGTAGACAGGAAAAGCCCCGCGAACTTTTGAATTTCATTTCCTGTTTGCCCAGCGTGGAGCTCTGATCAGCACGGGTGGCGATGCAGTCCCAAATCCAAAAAGAGCTCCAGCATGGACCGTACGGGAGATACTGGATCTGATCGCTGTATGGGGAGACAAATCTGTTCTATCAGAGCTCCATTACAGAAGACAAAATGCCAAAGCGTTTGAAAAAAATCTCCAAGCTACACAGTGCTGCGTGACAAGCGTAACGGAAAGCCAAAGAATCAAATGGACGCTCATGGAGGGAGGAAGGGGGTATTGAGGACTCCAGCTATCCCACAGTCCACAGTAGTCTCCGAAAAGTATTTGCATTCTTGGCTGAGCTCCCAATGCCTGTAGGTTCAAACACATTGTCCGACGTGGTTCAGGGTATAGCTCGTCAATTTACTCCCTACCCCCCCCCCGAAAGAAAAGGGAAAAAAATCATTTATTGACTTTTTTAATGTCACCCTATGTGTACTGAATGCTGCTGGTAGACGCGATGCCGCGGCAGTAAAGAGCAGTATCCGCTCCTCTTCCCTCCCCGGTGGCAGACGGTACAATATGCTTGATAGCTGCTGAGTACTCCTGGCTGGCCTCAGGTGAGGCTGGCCGGGGGCGCCTGGGTGAAAATAGGAATGTTTCCCGGTCATTCCCAGTAGAGGGTATAGAACGGCTGGTAACCGTCTTCATCATAGCAACTGGGGGCTGAGCTCCATCAGCCCCCTCCCTTTCATGTGTAAAGAAAAGATTCTGTACTGCCTGGACGATCATAGCAGCAGGATGCTGGGCTCCTCTCCCCCACACCGCTTAATGTCCTGCCTGGACTGTCATAGCAGCTGGAGGCTGCCTCCCCCTCATTTTATCTCACTAAAAAGTCAGTGTTTCTTATTCCTGCATTCTTTATAACTTCATGACACAAATGGGGGGACCACTGCCACAGTAGCCCAGGAAGGTTGGGGGAGAAGGGAAGCAACGGGTGGGGTTGTTGCAGGGGCACCCCCTGTAAATGGCATGCAGCTCATCATTTCTGCGGGATCTGACATGGAGCGGTTGTGCTCTCTGGTTCTCTGATACACTGGTTCTCTAGTACACTTGCCCCATATTCTAGGCAGGACTGACTCTATTTTTAGATACCATAAAGGAGGGATTGACTCGGGGAGTCATTCCCATTTTTGTCTTTGCACTCCTGGCCAACCTCAGCCAGGGGCACCTATGACAGCAGCAGATGGTACAGAACGACAGATAACCGTCATCTCACTGCCAATTTACAATGGCAGCAGATGGTACAGAACGATTGATAACCGTCTCAGCTATCATGCAAAAGCAAATGAATGCCGCTGGAGTATCACCTCTGTCAGCAGCATCCAGTACACATACGGTGACAGTGACAAAAGGCAAAACAGGCTCCATGGTTGCCATGGTATGGCGTCTGCCAGGGCAATCCAGGGAAAAAGGGCACGAAATGATTGTCTGCCGTTGCTTTCCCGGAGGAAGGAATGACTGACGACATTTACCCAGAACCACCTGCGACAATGATTTTTGCCCCATCAGGCACTGGGATCTCAACCCAGAATTCCAAGGGGCGGGGGAGACTGCGGGAACTATGGGATAGCTACGGAATAGCTACCCACAGTGCAACGCTCTGGAAATCGACGCTACCCTCAGACCATGGACGCACACCACCGAATTAATGTGCTTAGTGTGGCCGCGTGCACTCGACTTTATACAATCTGTTTTACAAAACCGGTTTATGTAAAATCGGAATAATCCCGTAGTGTAGATGTACCCATAGACACAGCCTCAGAGTAGTCCTGTAATAAGTATAAGAGTGTTCTCTGAAATTATGTGATTCCTTTATCTTTGTGTTTGCACTGTACCTCAGTCTCTCTGGGTCATCTTGTCTCACTTCAGGATCATTCATTTCAGGCTGAGGCATCTCGGGATTGATGGAAATATTAATTTTCTTTTTTCTCTTTCCAGACATTTTGATTCCAAACCCTATAAAGAGAGATGACTCCATTTGTACAATCCTGTCTTCTCACAATCTCTGCAAACCTCCATTTTCAGCACAAAGACTTTGTTCCTATGACCCAACTAAACACGGAATTTTTTTTAGTCCAGTCTTGTAAATTAGAATCTTCATCCAAAACTGTCCGTTAAAAAGGACTCTTGAAATCTGTTATACCAGCCCTCTGGAAAATGTGCAAGGATGGAAATATTATTCCAAAGTTTCTCTCTCTCATCACAAATCAAGGACAATATTTAAGACTTCTATCTGAAATATACCAATTGTTTTCTGTACAGTGGATGAAAACTTGGAATCTTACTAGGGAAAAAGATAAAATGTTGACCTTTTCATTTTTATGTGAATCTTTTTTCTGCTGTTGGATTTTGCCCTTCAGTTGTGCATTGCATTGTTGCAAAGATTTAATGTACCTGAGACTGTCTAAAACTGACGAAGTATGGGTGTCATATTTGCATACACATGTGCAGATATTTCTTCTGCTCCTTGGTCTGTGTATGTCCTTTCTACTCAGCTAACACATCAGGTTCGTTTGGATTTTCACAACTTCAGCATACTAGAGTTCACAAAAAAACTCGTTACTTTTTATCTACCTATGTTTTTTGTATTGCTTAGATACCATGGTAATAGCAACTATGTATTCTTAGCCCAACATTTTGTACTTAAAAAAAACACTTTTGATGACATTTTCCTTGAACAAAATAGATAATACAAGATTTAACAAAGTGTTGCAAATTTGGTGTTTTAGCAGGTTTGATTTTCATCAAAATACAAGTGTGGAAGTTAACACAGTCAAAACAATATCAAACCACCTGAAACCAGCTTGAGCAGAAGGCTCCATGGAGAACACGGTGATCATAAGAATGTAAAAGTAATGAAAAAAGTGACACTGATTGGTGAGTTAGTCATGAACTGCAAAATCTCTTTCTTTATTCTTTCTCTTTTTGATATATGACACTACAGATTGAAAATCTTCAAAGATTCAAATGTAGATTTTTAGTTGACAAGTGACAAGATGATAAAAAACAAGTGTTCATGGTTAATAATCACACACTCTTTTTATAATCACAGTTCAGTCTATACATTTTCATTATTATTTTTCCCAGTAAAACAAAGTGGCATACAGAATCCCAACTCTCTGCACAAAAAAGGGTCAGCTGGATGATCCATTCCACAGAGCAGACTCAGCTTCCCCACTCACTCTTGCAACAAGCCGTGCCAGATTAAACCAGAATCAAAGGTGGAGGTTGGGGAAGGTGTGACAGGCTAGGACCCATGTTTCAAAAGCTCCCCAAATTTTGCTAATCTGATCCCACAAATATATGAACCTATTTGTAGCCATATATTTTTCATCGCTTCAAGCCAAGTTTACTCTAAAACTTTGGCTGTATTCAATTGTAAGAGTAGTACAATTGGAGAGGCTCAAAATCAAACAAAAGTCAATCTCTGACAAATTCAGTGAGGGACCAAATATGGACCTAAACTTAAAGCTACATTTCAAAGAGAGGATGAGAGCCATCATTCTTTCACACTGAATCTGAGGCTGTCAATTTTTAAACCACTAGGGAGAAATGTTGCAATTCATGGATAAATCATCATGAGCCAGTGTTCCCTAATATGTATTGAAAAAAGTCTCATGATCGCAGTATTCCCTAGATTGTTCTTCTATTCAGACTTTTTTTCAGATTAGTCTGGTTTTGGCTATATTTGTTACCACCCTTCAACTTTAATATTGACCACACTAAAACCAGGATGGAATTTTCAAGAATGTTGATGACAATTAGGCCCCTGACTCCTGCTGAAAGCAGCTTAGTATTTTTCAAAATCCCACCCCACACCTTCGATTCATTCCTCGTCCATTTGCCAGTATGTCTTTGGTTGGAAGAGAAACAGAACGAGTTTCAAAAATATCATTCTGCTTAAGTAATCAAAAACTGTGGGAACAACTCAAATCACCATTTCCCATGGGTGTACCGATGCTCATGTTTCTTTCAAACCTCCTCAAAGCTTTGTATGAGCAGAGATTGACAAACATAGCTATAAACCCTGATACAAGGAAAATAAAATCGTTACCAATGATACAAAAGCTCTGTTATTTTATAGATTACTGTGCTTAGTGTGATGAACTAGAAATGTTCTTAATGTTTTCTCTGAATACTGTGTTGGTGCCTCAGTGTCCCCATGGCAGTTCTTAAGTATCTGGCAGAGCAAAGGGCCAGTGCACCTAAATGCCTGACCCTCTGTCTCCTAACAACTGATGGCCTGGGTCCCTCCTCTGCAAAGGTGCCAACTGAAGGTGTTGGAGACAAAGGGATCAGGTGACCTCCTGGCCCGGGAAAGGAACTGAGCAGAGGAGATGGGGCTGGAGGGGGTGGTTAGTCTGGAGCTGGCTGGGGATGAGGAGTGAAGTGCAGATGTGGGGGTCTGGCTCACTGCCCCCCAGAATGGCGAGGGGTCTGGTTCGCTGTATCTACAAGCTCTGTTTTAGACCCTGTTCCTGTCATCGAATAAACCTCTGTTTTACTGGCTGGCTGAGAGTCACGTCTGACTATGAAGTGGGGGTGCAGGACACTATGGCTTCCCCAGGACCCTGCTGGGGCGGGCTCGCTGTAGGAAGCGCACAGAGGGGCGGAGGATGCTGAATGCTCCAAGGAGAGACCCAGGAGGTGAAGACGTGCGAGGTTCTTGCCCTGAACTAGTCTGCTCCAAGGGAGAGGAGGCTCCCCAAAGTCCTGACTGGCTTGGTGGGGAGCAGTTCCAGAGCATCGCCCGGGGACTCCGTGACAACTGGTGGTAGAGGTGGGATGTACTGCACCCCGTGAATGGCGCTGCTTGCAGTAAGTGACTGGGGAGCAGTAAAACAAAGGGGAGATAATGAGGACCAGGCGTGCTGAAGGCTCAGCGAGGGACGGTTTCAGGGGGCAGTTTACCTCTGGGAGTGTGTGACCAGCGAGAAGGATTGTTGGAGTAATGGGGTCACCCTGAGGACTGCAGGGAGCAGTCTCAGGCGTGGAGGAGCTTGCCACTTGACCCTGGGAGAGAGAAGGATTTTTGCAGTAGCAGGGTTCCCCTGGGGATTGCAGGAGCAGTCCCATGGGCGGAGGAGTCTGCAGCTCGACCCTAGCAAAGAGGTGGTGATCACGAGAAGGGCTGACACACCAGGGGTTCTTCCTGGAAACCATGGGGGAGCCAAGAGCACACAGGCCTGTGAGTCCAGAGCCACTTGGGAACGGTGAAGTGATGGCCTATCATCATCTCCTTAAGAAGGACATTGTGATCCTGTGCACAAAGAGAGGGTTACGCATGGGGAAGTTCACCAAGGCACAGTTAATCATGTAGTTGGAGGAGGAGGACCGCTCTGAGGAGCAGATTCCTGACCCAGATGGGGCTACAAGAGGATCTGGGAGCAGCTGGAGCAACAGCCAGGCAACCCCGAGTCTGGTCCCCAACCAGATGAGAGTCTTCACGATCGAGTTCCCCATCAGGGGATTGGAGATGGATGGGATGGGAGCAGAGCCCGAGAGGACCGTGAGAGAGACCAAGAGCCTAAGGAAAAGCTGCAGGAGAAGCAGCAGCAGCATGGACTGGCGATGGTGGAGCAGAGAGACATAGGGGGCTGCTCAGGGGTCAGTGGGGAAACACGCCTGGGGTGGCGAGACCCTGGGACAGAGAGAACTGTGGTGGTGCAGCCCCAGATGCTGAGGGGCTGTGGGACCTGGGTGAAGGTCCCTGGGAAGAAGCCCCTAGCCCTGCCTATCATCCAGATCCCTGTGCAGACCCAGGAGGGGTCAGGCTGGCTGGTCGTTGGGGCTCTCCAGGATATCGGCTGGGAGGCCCTGCTGGGGGGTGACTGTGTCTCTTTGGGACAGGATCCAGGCCCTGCTCCTGTAACAGCCGAGGGTTTGAATTTAAATCCAGGGAACCAATTGGCTAGGATGGAAATGGTCAGTGAAAATGCAAATGACCTGGCTGGCAGTGAGGAGGGGTTGCTGAGCTCAGGATACCTGCCTACCTGTAACCAGCCCCCTGGGGTTGAGTGGGAGGAAGAGATGCTCCCCGCCCCCCTGCATACTGGAGAGGGGGCTCACGCTGGCTCTGATGCTGTGACCAGAGCAGACAGCTCACTGCCTGCCCCCACTGGAATAGCAAGGGGAGTGCTGAGCACAGGGGGAGCTGAGACCCCAACTGAATGCTCCAAGGAGAGACTCAGGAGGTGAAGACGTGTGAGCTTCTTGCCCTGAACTAGTCTGCTCCAAGGAAGAGGAGGCTCCCCAAAGTCCTGATTGGCTTTGTGAGGAGCTGTTCCAGAGCATCGCCCAGGGACTCCATGACACTTAGTAATAGTACAGGGGTTTTGATGCTGTTTTATTTCTTAACACGCACAATTAAAGGCAGGGCAAACAAGGTTTAATAAAGCGAAGAGAAAAAAATGAATTCCCAAATAAAATGTAAAACATTTTAAAATTTCTAAACAAGCAAGGCAAGGAAAAAGTAAGTCAAATTCTGCTTTCAGTTATACCAGTGTAAGTCTGCAGTAACTCTGGTTAAATCAGTGCAGTTACTCTGGAGTTACACTTGTTACCCAAGACCAAACTCTGGCCCAAAGACTGTGATTTTCACCTAGAAGCATTATCTCTGGTCTATTGAGTTATAGCACTAAAGTGAATGTGGCATTGGAATTCAAATCCAATATTCTGCCTCCGCATGAAAACAATTTAATAATTAAATCATTGGCATTCAGAGATCATTAAGATCTACTTAAACCTACTTAGCACAGATATTAATTTGTCTGGATTTTCACTATGTTCCTTATTAAGCATGACCCATGTTCACACTCCAAAGAAAAAAAAGGAATGCCTAACCACATAGATCCAATTCATACTCACTGTGGTCTTTATAGAGTTTGTGGATAGGGCCAGATTCATGCCTTGGGCATAATGGGGTGCAAGTTGCAACTCCCCTGTGCCTGGCAGAGTGGCTGCACTGAAGAAAAGATTCAAACCTCAAATACAGGCAGTTGTGAGATCACAGATGCTGTCCCCTAGCATTCTGATAGGGAAGGAAAGAGAGGCAAGGATGGTTTGTACCACCATGCCCCTTCTCCAGGCTGACTTACTGCTGTCAGTGACCCACTATCTGGGTTGCATCCGTGTAAACTTGTCCCAGTTCTTCTAGTTAGATCCAGTCGGAAAAGGCTTAGCTGAAAAGATGAGCCTAGCATAACATGCTGAAGGTTAACAAATTCAAGATCTGACACCTGCCAGAATGAGAAAATTCCACAGACAGGGACCTTCCAACCAAGAACTGCCTGCATCAAGATCTTAAGACAGTCAGCAAAAACACTCCAGCTGATTTCAGCCATCACAAAGGAGACGGCCACACTCTAAAACAGACAAATCACATAGGCCTACGTCCTCAAAGGTACTGAGACACTTCACTACCGTGGGAGTGAGACGCCTAAATACCTTTGAGATTCTATGTCAGAGGGTTTTACGTTAAATTAAAAATAACTTGCATCAGGGAAGCCAGTACAGTTTATGGGATGGAGGCATGTTCTCGTGTCAACCAGCTCCACTGAACAGACCTGCCATCAAATTAGACAGAGCAGTTTAAAGCTTCTGAATTACAGGTCTGTCACATCTTAAGCACATTTAACATACGCGAATTCAGCTTTACGCGGTTGGCAAAAACAAAACAAAAAAAGAGAAAAATAATAATTTAAATACTGTTCCTGTAGTGTGGGCGATTCCGCCCGCCATTACACTCAATGTAATTTTGACTATACGCGGTTTTCACTACACACGCTGACCACGGAATGTAACCCCAGCGTAAGATGAGACAGACCTGTATATGTTTTTAGTTTTAATTTAAATTCACTAGGGATGAAAAAATGGTCCCATTAAAGTGAATGAGAATTTTGCCAGAATTTCTCGCTTGATTTTAAAAATCTAAACAAACTGTAACTTATCTGGGGCAGGGACTGTCTTCCTACGTGTCTGTACAGCACAATGAACTCTTTGATGCAACATATAATTCCCAGGTCCTTTCTTCACACCTTTGTTGTGGGGCGAGAGATTCCCAAGAGGCCGAGCTTTTACATGACTGTCCTGATTTCACTGGAGTGGTCCTGAGTGGAGGTTAGCTTGAACGCTACCTCCTGCCAGTGCAATGTTATTACGCCACAGCAAGGGGGCGGCGTTGTCTCATGAGGGCATTTCACGACATCACGACTCAACCTGTCCCAGACCCAGCCTGGATTCAACCCGAATGCAAACTGCCTGTCTGCACCGGTGGGGAAAGGGATGTGGACACTAGGAGCAGCCAGGGGTCTGGTATCCCCTGGAGGGTGGCTGGTGCCCCCAGGGGCCAGGCTGGGTGCGATGGGAGGGGCAGAGCTGGTGATGGGGGGAACAGAGAGCAGTGGGTCCATTTGGTTTAGAATTAAAGCTGTTACACACTGTCTTTGCAGCACACCACTGAGTAGTTGGGGGGACCCAGGCACACCACTGAGTAGTGGGGGGTGTTCTCCCATAGCACACCACTGAGTATTGGGAGGGTCCCCCAGGCACAGCACTGAGTATTGGAGGGGGTGTCCCCTCGGCACACCTCTGAGTATTGAGGGGGTCCCCCTGGCACACCACTGAGTAGTAGGGGGTGTTCTCCCACAGCACACCACTGAGTATTGGGGGGGTCCCCCAGGCACAGCACTGAGTATTGGAGGGGGTGTCCCCCCAGCACACCACTGAGTAGTGGGGGACGGGGGCCAGGCACACCACTGAGTATTGGAGGGTGTCCCCCTGGCACACCACTGAGTATTGGGGGGGCCCAGGCACACCACTGAGTATTGGGGGGTTGTCCCCCTGGCACACCACTGAATATTGGGGGGGCCCAGGCACACCACTAAGTATTGGGGGGTGTCCCCCTGGCACACCACTGAGTATTGGGGGGACCAGGCACAGCACTGAGTATTGGGGGGGTGTCCCCCTGGCACAGCACTAAGTATTGGGGGGGCCCAGGCACAGCACTGAGTATTGGGGGGTCCCCCAGGCACACCACTGAGTATTGGAGGGTGTCCCCCAGGCACACCACTGAGTATTGGGGGGTTGTCCCCCTGGCACACCACTGAGTATTGGGGGGTCCCCCTGTCCGAGGGGAGCTCCCTCTCCTAGCCCCCTACTGACAGCAGGGGGCCTCACCCTCACATGCTCCGCCTCCCGTTGGCCCCCGGCCCCGCGCTTCGACGCCGCGGCGCTGTCGGTTACCGGCCACCCCCGCTAGAGTCATGAGGCAGCTCGCGCCCCGCCAGCCCCTGCTCGCGCCGCCCGCAACGATCCATCGGGCAGGGCGGGGGTGCAGCACCGCGGGGGAGAAGACCCCGCCCCCTCTCATCGGGCGGGACCCGGGCGCAACATCATTGGCCTCGCGAGTTGCAACAGCCAGCTGCAGCCGCACCCAGCGTGGCTATTTGCAGCGCGTGAGTGAGGGCACGTGCCGCGCACGCCCACTCCCCACCGGGTCTCCCCTCGATTGCTCTGGCCTGGCGCTGCTGCCGGCTTCCGGGGTGGCGCATGCGCGTTGTCCGTTCCTGGCGGCTGCTTCTGCCTGGCAGCGCCTGAGAGCGCGCCGCGGCCGCCCCGCCATGGCCGAAGCCTATTTCCCAGTGGGGCCCGGGCTGGGGCCCGAGGAGAATTTCCTGTCGCTGGAAGACATCCTGATGTCCCAGGAGAAGCTACCGGGGCGCGTGGAGGCTGCCCTGCCCCGCCTGGCTGCCGTGCTGGGCAAGGGCGCAGCGGCCGGCCAGAGCGACGGCATCCCGGAGGTAACCCGCCGCCGGGGACTACAGCTCCCGGCAGCCACCGGGCGGGTGGGCAAGAGCGCGGGGCGGGCTGGGGGCTGGGGTCGGCGCTGACCTGGGCCGGCCGGGCGGGAGCTGCGTTCTCTATCTGCCCGCCGGGGCTCGGGCATGAGGAGACCTGGGGGCTCTGCCTGGGCTGAGCTCGGGGGTGGAGCGGGGCATGCTGGGAAATGTAGTCTCCGCCCTGAGTTTGGTGTCGTGCGGGGTAGCTAGGGGAGTTCTCTGCTGAAGGCGGGATTTTGTGGTGGGCGGGTTTGGCCTTGGGTGCAATAAATCGCAGTAGGCTCCATGCGTTTTTGTATTAAAGATTGGGGGAGGGGGCTGCAAACTGTTCTGCGTGGGCACATCTTACCCCACCACACATTCTAATCTGAGAGCTATGGGGTATTTAGTGCAATTAAAGGGTAATCGCTCTTCACACCCAGTATCAGAAAATACTTGTTTATGTAGCATCCCCTCAGCCTGTATAACGCATTTACTGACGCAATTACTGTGGCTGGGGTATTTTTTTAAGGGCCTGTAGGCGTTATACCCACTAAATGTTGTGAGATGAGCATTCTTGGTAGAGAATGTAGTTGGTTAGCTGTTTAGTTTAAATTCTGGTTATTGTCTAGGGTAGTGGCTCTCAAACTTTTTTTTACTGGTGACCCCTTTTCACACAGCAAGCCTCTGAGTTTGACCCCCCCCTTATAAATTAAAAACACTTTTTTATATATTTAACACCGTTATAAATGCTGGAGGTTGGGGTGGAGGCTAACAGTTTGCGACCCCCCCATGTAATAACCTCGTGCCCCCCCTGAGGGGTCCCAACCACCAGTTTGATGACCCCTAGTCTAGGGACTAAATTGTATGTGTAAAATTACTTCCCGAAGTAATTCTATTGGGGGGAATCACATGAGCAAAGTTGCACATATGTAAAAGTGTCAGCAGGATCAGGGACTCTGCTTGTAAATTTGCTTACACTTCAAGATTGTTTTTTATTTATATATACATGTTACACATGCAGCTGTCTTTCTGTGCCTCATACTTTGGCACCCATTCTAACACAAAATTCATGCCTACAGACTTTGCCAGTGACGACCAAAAATCTATGACTTACATTAGTTTCCACTATTGTAGACTGAAATAAAATCACTCTCGTGACACTTCAGTATTCATCTGAGTCTCATGTTTATTTGTTATCCTGATCAGAGTTCATTTACCTATTTTTTGGGGTGTGTGGGGTGGGGTTTCTGTTGTGTGCCTGCAGGGTTCAAAGGTGGAAGTACCCCTGTGGCTAGCAAAAGGGTTGTATGACAACAAACGGAGGATACTTTCAGTGGAACTGCCCAAGATTTACAAGGAAGGCTGGCGGACAGTGTTCAGTGCTGATGCCAATGTGGTTGACCTGCATAAAATGGGGCCATACTACTATGGCTTTGGCTCCCAGCTCCTGAATTTTGACAATCCAGAGAATCCAGAGATAGCTCAGACTATACTGCAGGCAAGTATTCAAACCAAGTCTAGTTTCTTTGGTAGATATGGTTTCCTTTTTCTTTGCTGCCTCCTCCATATTTTCTGCAACTTTGCTGTAAAGAACATGTTAAAAACATGATTTTAGCTTGAGTAAGGACTGCAAGATCAGGCCCTCTGGCCTCAAATGTGCATATTCAGATCCCAGAAAATTCAATAAGATTCACATGTATTCATCCAGGAGCCGAATTTGGTCCTGTGAATTTTGTACAAGGAACATGATGTCACCTAGAAGAAGAAACACTTTGATGCATCACTTCTTAGTAACAGAATATGCAAAGTATCTCTGGAGCATCCCCCTGGGGTGAGAGTATGTGCCTCTTTGGTCACAGATACCCTTCTCTGGCTGTATGCATCACTATTTTGCTGGTTCGGAGTGCAGGGTTTAGTCCTCTCGTCATATATCTGAGGGACGCTGCTCACCTACCTACATGCTCACTTGGTATAACAGAATCCATAACAAAAAATGGCAAACAAAATAATCCTGCAGTACAAGCTTACCCCATTTTTTGTCTGCAAGGCAGAAGTTAAGTAGTCTCTGTGAAGAGAGTGGGGGGAGTCTAGGGTCTTAACTGTCTGTGTGTCTGAGGGGCTCAGGCTGAATGCCTGAGACACTAATAGAAATAATACAACATAAAGATGGTCTGTGGCAGAGATTCATAAGCAGCGCCTGCGCTAGAGCCTCGGGGGGCTCAGCTTTCCTCTGAGTGCCACATTACCCTGAGCAGGGATACTCCCCTGTAAGGACCTGCTGCTCACAGGCTTCCCTGGTGTGCTGGACTGGGTGCTGATTAACCCCTTCCTGATTGGAGTGAGGATTGGCTCCACCACAGTGTCCCTCCTCCCTGTTAATGAGTCTTGTATATCATGGCATAAATAAACTAACATTCAAAGAAGTATAAATGAAATGTGTGATTAAATTTCAGAGACCTCACTGAGAGCTTGAAAGTCTCTATTTGGTGGTTGTAGAGCACCCAAATACCAAAGTTTTAGATGCCAAATAAATGCATATACTAGAAATAATAAATAAAACCCAGTCATATTTTGAGACTGGTGCTTCTAAAAGCATGGTTTCCCAAGTAATCTTAAACCCAATTTCCAAAGATGATTAAGAGTTTAACCCTTTTCCTTTCTTTGTAACTTATTATGTACTTTTTTTTTTTTTACCGCGGTGGTAGGGGGAAAAAAATCTTTTCAATTATCCACTCTTTGTTTCGCTTTTAAAATGTATTGTGTTTGTGTTGTATGTTTTTGAATTGTACTGAACGTGAAAGTGTTTGAACAGCATCCCAAGTGCTTTGGAGGCAGAGAGAGGTTTGTGTTTGGTAAATGCAATCAGGAGTAGTAATATTACCTTTAAAAGGGGGAGTCTCATTTGTCTCAGTTTTGAGAAGAAGAACATTAAGCAGCATTGTAACAAATGCATGACCACAGATTAATGGCCTGCAGTCAAGCAAGGCCCTCTGCTCCAAAACCAGTGACTTCTCCCCTTGAAGGGAGGTGGAATTATAGTTGTATTATGTTTTAGTATTCTCTCTTGGCCAGCCACTAGAAAGCAACAATCACACTTGACCAAATCTGATTCCACCCAGTGATGCACATACTTTCTAGCCAGGATTTTGTATACTCATCCATCCACCCCAGTTAGGTAAAGCTTATCCTTGAGTATGTCGAGCTCAGTACCAGCACTCAGGTGCTAGTCCAGAACAAATCCTTGGCTGCGTACATACAAACAGCATAGGAACTAGAACCCTGGATCTTTCAGCTCCGTAAGCAAAGGCCTCTAGTACCTGAGTTCAAGAATAATCTCCCTTAGCCATTGGTAATTCTGCTTCTCTCCCTTAGACATTTATTGGCCGTTTCCGTCGCATCATGGACTCCTCCCAGAATGCCTACAATGAGGACACCTCTGCATTGGTGGCACGGTTGGATGAGCTGGAACGAGCGTTGTTTCGAGCTGGTCAGAAAGGGCTGAATGACTTTCAGTGCTGGGAGAAGGGGCAGGCTTCTCAGATCACAGCATCCAGCCTGGTGCAGAATTACAGGAAGAGAAAATTCACAGACATGGATGGTTGAAAGCGTGAAGGACATAAAACTGCTACAGGGGACACTGATGCTCTTTGTGTCAGAGAGGAGAGACCAGCCAACCTTGGGAAAGGACAGACTCTTCTCTCAGTTTAACTGAAGTTCTTCTGCGCAGCATCTTGAAATTAGACCAAAGCACATTTTAGACCGGAGGACGAGTATCACAAAATTATTTTACAGCACACACATCCTTCTCCCATGGATTTACGGTAATAGTTTTGGGCTTCATAGCTGAGTGGATATAAAAGGCTCTTCTGAAAGAGGATCATTTAATATTTATTGTTTTTATCATATAAATAGATCTGGAATTGTAAATAGGGATTCTGAAAATGTAATTTCAACTCTTTCACCCCCACCTCAAATCCCACCTTCCCCACACATACCCCAATGTGTTGACATGGGAACAGTTGTTTCGAGTTTCATGATTCCAGAGGACATCCCAGTAACATGAGGAGAAGAGTGGTATAGACTGCATTGTGTTATCCCCTTCTCTTTTGCTATGGCTTAATGTGCCAGTACAAGTGTCTTTGTTAGTGGTAAGCATCTGCTGTTAGCTGATTCTGTTGCTGCTTTAGTTTCGTATGTGATTTTAATGCTTGTCATTGGTACAGTGGAGACTACTTTCTGTTTGTCCACACAGCAGCTGAAGTGGTGTTGCAAGCTTTATGCACCCTGCTTCCACCTCCCACTGCCACTGCTATGCCTCAGACCCAGAAAGCCCACATCTGGGCAGCAGGTGGAAATGGAATGCCCATTCACTCCTAGATGCATGGTGGTTTTTGTGATGTGGACACCGTGAAAGAAGTTCTCCTGATTGCTAGTTTTGGCTAATGGTGAAGGGGCAGAGCTAATGAGTTGTTTCTTTCCTTCTGATCTATTGTTGTTTCCTCTCTGGAAATGCCATTCTTGCCATTGGGAGCAATGGAATTAGAACTCATTAAACAGCACAAGAGTTGCTCTGTGGAGATGTCTTCAAAACGTAGCTCTGCTTGTGAGTCACATTGGAGGGCACGAGAACACCCAGAAACACATGGTTCCCTTTCTAGAAAGGTACTCATGGGACCATTGGAATCGGTATTCTTGGGACGAGTCATTAGAAACTATCTGAGTGTTTCTTAGCCTTCCTTGGGAGGAAGACCTTTAAAAAGTAACTACCAAGAGGGGCCTTCTCCTGAGAGGTGCCTGTTGACTTCATTAGTAGCTGTGGATGTTAATCAGACTTTCAGCATCTCCTGGGATCAGGCCCATGGAGAGCTAAATTTTGTATGGGCAACTTGTTCTTGTCCACGAATACTTAATGTAACTGTTGGCTAAGGGATCCCCCAGAATGCATGATGGCAATTATTTGGGCCTCAGGAATGAAAGCTCTGCCTCTGCAGTTAATCAAAAAGGGTACTGACTGCTGGATACGGCAGCATCTTCAACTTCCCATGGTCTCTGAAGTGCACAGGGCAACCTGTCCCACTGCAGGAGACGAAATAGCAGCTAGTGGAATATGAAGAGGGAGTTCAAGCATGCACATTATTAAATGCCATTGTGCTAAATGACAGCATGCTATGAAAATGATGCATTTTTTGTAAGAAACTAATTTTAGCCTGGATTTGTATATTTTCTATTTTGGGATTTCTGTGCTGAATAAATGTGTGTTTCACGTGAAATAAGTTCTTCACACAGAGTGTCTGTCTGTAATTGCCCTGCTGCTAAGAATCAGTCTTGGCCAGGAGAAGAATGGCCACTCAGAAACCTTAGCCACAGGGTTAGTGAAGTCTTGTTGCTAGAACCCACCATGTTCTTCACACTGCTCCCAAACATAGGAATGTTATGTTTATACACTTCCGCTGGCAAGCGACATCTTCTGTTTGACTCCACTGAGACAATCCTAGCATTTGCCACGAGTCACATTAGAGACACTGCTAGCATAGGTGCCGACTTCTGCTCCCACTGGTGGGTGCCCCACTCCACCCCTTCCATGAGGTCCTTCCCCCCATTCCAACCCTTTCCCCAAAGTCCCCAACGCCCCCTCCCTGCCCCTATTCCAACTCCTTTCCCAAATCCCCGGCCCCACCTCTTTCCTGCTTCCTCCTCTTAGTGCGCCGTGTTCCCACTCCCCTCTCCCCCCTTCCCAGAGCGGCCAAGCAACTATTTGGCAGCAGCTGGGCGGGAAGCGTTGGAAGGTAGGCAGAGGGGGAGGGATGGCGCGTTCGGAGGGGGCAGGGGGAAGAGGAGTTTGGCTGCCAGTGGGTGCAAAGCACCCACTAATTTTTCCCTGTGGGTGCGCCAGCTCCAGAGCACCCGTGGAGTCGGTGCCTATGACTGCTAGGTTGATACAAGGCTCCAACCTTTGATCTTGTTTTTTAAAAAAGTATAAAACCCAAGTGACAGAAATGTGTCAAACACTTTCCAAATATTAGCTAACGAATTCTCACAATCCCGGAGGGGGAAACTGAGGCACGGACATACATGACACACCAAAAGTCACACAGCAACATGATAGCAGAGCCAGACATAGAATCTGTGTCCTGACTCCTACTCAGTGCTCTAACTACTAGAATGCAGGCGCTACAAAATAAGAGCAAAACGAACACAATCTGTTTTCGTTGTCCAAGCTGAGTGAAGTGAAAACAGGCCAATCAGTATATATGATTTAAAAGTAATTTAGGTTTTAAAAACCCAGTTTTAAAGGGGGCATCACTGACATGAAATCTAGTCTGATTGCCGAACACGCATTCCCTAAATTCTTTTACCAATTTTCATGGCATGTTTTTTAAAATAAAAGTTTTCTCTCAAGCAGCAAAGACATTGAAACGACTCTGCACAAAATGTTGTCACACACAAAGTGAACAAATTAAAAAATAGAGGATTTTTTTTCTCTAACCTCTTTCAGTAATCTTAGGTGTACTTGTGAAAGTAGTAGGTACAAAATTTTCACATAAATGTAGTGGTTGGTGTTTTTTTCCATAGATAAATGTTCCTTTGATACTTTCAGGTGTTACTAATAAGCACGATAGGACTTTTAAAAAGAAAACATGATATTTTACGTGACAGTGTCCTCTGAAATTGCAGCTAACAGCAGATTTTATGTGCTATTGATTTTCTTGATGTCTTGTATGCCTTATTCTATGCAGAAATACTTCATGGCTGTTCCAGGGACTAGATGCCATGGAGAAGCCTTGTAAGGTATCTAGCTAAGCCTACTGATAAACACAAACTGTACTTTGTAATCACACAGCAGCAAACTAAAGTGAGAAGAGTTTGGATTTGCATACTTGTAAAACAGAAACAATCCCTGTCATTTGACTAACAAACCAGCAAAGTGGAAGGTCACTCTAGAATACTGGCTGCGAATCCCTGTCAGAAGTAATGAGTTGGAAAACTCCTCCCGAGTTTACGTTTACACCTATATTCTCTTTAAACTTTTTATTTATTGCTTCTCAGGTACTTTTCTTTACAGCAGAGGCAGCCACTGAGGCATGATGCCAAATTAAATATAAATAGCTTTTCAACCTACATGCAAAACCACCCATCCCAGTTCTTTCCTCCTTTTTTACCTCTGTTGCAGCTTTTCGCCAGTTGCTTTGTGCTCTAATCAATGTCTCAGTCTGTCCTCTGGGCTTGGGTTATTTTTGGTTGGCAAGGAGAAGCTATTGATTGCCCCTGCCAGACTGGTGGTAGTAAGTGTAGTCATTCTGACTTCAGTATTGGACATCAATCTCCGTAGCAGAGAGGTCAAGCTAGGTCAAGAAATAGCAACCAGGAAAAGATAAAGCAAAAAGTGGCACCAGACCTTTTAGCACATCCTTTGGCACAAAGGAATCTATTTAACAGGAAGACATTTTAGGCTGGGATTTTTGAAAGTGCCAAAGTGAGTTTGGAGCACAAATCCTGTTGCAAATCAATGAGGTGTCTGCTTGTAAGTCTTTTGAAAATCCCACCACTGTCCTGGCAAGGGGGGTTCTGAGCCGATACCTACAGATTAGCCAGTGGCTGAGCCCTACTGCATCAATTTGAGGAGTGAGGTGTGAGCCAAGGGCTTCTTGGTGCCAACCAACAGAGAGCACAAGGGATGCATAGGGTTGCACAGGGATCCCCTGGGTCAGATACAGGCGTATTATTTCACCAAAGGGTGACATGAAAGGTCTCTACTGAGAGGCAGTAGCCCACAGGTCTCCATAATCATTTCAAAATGTTTTCACGGATAATATTTAAGGAGTTACTTAGCCATACTGGAATTGTGTTCTTAAAATCTTAAAGTTAAGACAGGTAACCAGGAGATGACATGCTGTGGACAGGCTCTTTTTAGGAAGGGCTTCTCGCTGGACACTTGTATGGTTATTGTGTATTGTGTGCCTCACAATGGATGCTGATTTACAGACAAAGTAAAATGCTGATTGAGATTGTGAAATCTACAAGAAAAGAATATACCGGAAAGAGCAACCAGCAGGGGGGCATCTGATTTATGAATAAGGACGGTCAATAATTCTGATATATCTGTGGGTGCAAACAGACACCCTAGATCGTCCACTGAGGAGGCAAGCTGACGGTGAGACTTGTCTCATGAATGAAAGATCACAGCCAAACCTGGCTGTAAAATGGTGCAAGGACTTTGGGTGAGCATTGCTCTCTAAGACATGAAAGTGTTTAGGTTCTAGAACATGATTTTATATGTAACCATATGTTTTTAGTACTTCTTGCTATCACATAAATTTCTACACTTTGTTCAATAAACTTTTACTTGTTTTCAGTGTAAGTGTTGTGTGGCAAGCAGAGGAGTGATCTGAAGTGGAACTGTTAAGTTGGCATGTATTGCTTCTTTGGAAGCAGCAAATCTGTGAATGGCCAGTGGATCATTGGCTGGAAGTACCCAAGAAAGCACCTCCCTTTGTCTGTGGGTTTGGGTTTTTGTTGTTAAGCAGTGATGTGTCAGATACGCTGTACTCAACATTCTAATTGAGCCAGTGGCACAATCCAACTTGCTCCAGCGCAGTCCAGGTCTGAGGCAATCCAAGAATGGCACAGGATAAACCTTTTCTAGCTATAAAGTGCCCCCAGCCCCATCTGCTCAGAGGATGCATTGTGTAGTGGTTAAAGCACAGCACTGGGAGTCAGGAGATCTGGGTTCTGTTCTCAGCCTCACCGATCTCCTTCTGTGACAATGGGCAAGTCATGAAGGTCTGGATATTTAAAGGTATTTAGGTGTTGCTGCACTCAGCATTGCAAGACCTGACCAATTTAGGAGCCCAAGTCTCATATTCAAAAGGGATGAGGCACTTTGCCTGTCAATGGGATTTGGGCTCCTAAGTGCCTAAATACCTTTAAATATCTGGGCCTTTTTGTGCCTCAGTAAAATGAGGATAATAGCAACCTAAAGGGGTTGAACGTCGTGTGAGGTTTAACTTACATTTGAATGCCTGCGATATTTTATAAACATCAGTGCAAAGTATTAATTTGTTGCAATAAATCCATACCTCTGTGTTTACAATAGGGAAAGGCCCCTGTTTCTGCCAAACTGCAGCTCCTCACTTAGGGAGGGCTCAACGGAGTATCTAAAAGTTATCCCTTTTTAGAAATCATTCTGTGTTCTTCGATCAGCCCGGTCTCAAACTGAACTGTTGAACTCTTCTAGGGGCGGGACCCACCTGATCACCATGAGGGCCGTCTTTCTTACACCCTCCACCCTTCTATCCTGCCTAAACAGCGCCTTGGCATTACTGCAAAGTGGCCATAGAAGCAGGGCTGAGCTTGGATTTTCTTCTCTTTTGGGTGGTTTTCCCCGAGTGGCAGTGTTCCCACTGGAGCGAGCGGAGTCCTAAGCACTTAATATTGCAAATCGTCTTCAGTGAGATTCTGTACGAAGCTGCTAATAATGTCACCGATTGCTCACAGTGCTCTAACTATTCAGGGATGGAACGAGTGGGGAGTATTTGGGGATTCCGGCCTACGCTAGCATCCTGCATGACAAGTGGTTTCTTTTTCCAAGACTAGCCTTAGAAAGGGATCTCTGTGATGGGTTTAATGTGGCTTCCATGCTTCCCTGTGAACAGGCAACACGATTTAAACCTGTGGTGGGCAGAGTCCATTTCTAAAGGCACTAAGATAACAGGAGGGGGTATTGGTGTGGGATTGGGGCTCCTATGCTACAGTAACCTATATAATAAGATTCCAGGATTGTCAGTCTCAGTGTCAGTGTGATGCCTAGCGCGGCTGTCGAATCAGGGAGAAGAGATGGGAACAGAGCTACAATCACCAGACTGACTCATCACTGGGATTCGCATTCTGTTACTTGTCCAGTTCTCAGCCATTTTCATCTTTTTTACACTCTGCACATTCAACCTGTATGACAGCATGGTCTTTTCCCTAGGGCAGGTCATTATTGTTCATCTTAACACAGGCTTCCAGTGGAAATACCTCCTGTGGGAAGTCTCACCTCACAGCAGAGCTTTCAGTTGGGGAATGGAGCTGGGTGTAGGTCCCTGCAGAATGAACTGTGACTCTTACTCCAAGCCCATTGACTCTTGGGGAAGCTATAAGAAGCCACAGACTTTTGCTCCAAGGTGATGCGTTCTGTTTCCTCGCATCAGCAGGACCTTAGGGATATGTCGGCATTGAAGGCTGGAAGCAAGTGCCTTGACCTTGCACGCTAAACATAGCAGTGTGGGTACTGCAGCTTGGGCTGCACCTTGGCCTCTCACACCTAGGAGCCCAGGTGTGCCTGAGAGCCCAAGCTGTACCCTGAGCCACCATGTCCACACAGCTATTTGTAGTGTGCTAGCTCGAGCCAAGCTCTCATGAGTCTGTCTACCCAGGCTGGGAGGTTAGCTCCCTACTGAAGTGTAGACGTACCGTAGGCATCTTAATCACCTCTCCATGCACACCCACCCCCAATTCCCATTGCCAGCAACTACTCACATGCTGGGAGAGAGGACAGACCCACTGGGGCTGGGTTGGATTTTGACATGTACATTACTGGCCCAACACTTCCCCCACAGTTAAATCTGACCCTGGAAATGCTCTGATCCCTCGCTGCTGATCCACAGATTCAGTTTCATTGGAAGAGGGAGGAAGGCTTGGTGATGTCTGACTACTGTGATCAAGCCATTGTGATCTCAGCCAGTCATTTAGACCAATCGTGTCAGGAACTCAAGCTGTATTGTCTGCTGCCAACATTATTCAAAGTAAGGGACACACTATTGCCCTTCTTTTTATGGCAGTGTTTGTATTAACCTCTTGCTTATGGAATCAGACACATTTATCGGTTAACTGCTGAATTTTCCCCACTAGTTCCGAGCGGAGTTTGAAATGACCCTGTCTGTGCACTCACCTTCTTTGTGAACCGCCTTGTCAGAGTCAGCAGAGGGAGCACTGAGCAGAAGATGTTATTTTTGTATGAGTCCTACCTTAACTTTTTCTTTTTTAAATCTAGGCTAGTATGAATCCAGGTGCTATTCTCTAGCAGCTGAGTTCAAAGTTAGTCTCAAGTATTTAGGCTCCATCTCTTTGAACTTGTAGATACTGTAACAGGATGGAACAGACATCAAATGGGACCCAGTCTGAGCCTTTATAGCTGCGAACAAAAACCAAAATGTTAATTTCAAGCTCAACCAGGGACGAGAAAATATATCACCATTTGCCAAATAGAAGAAGACCAAACTGTCGAGAATGAAGCTGTGACTCTGAGCTACAACCAAAAGCGGGTACAACTCTGTTGAAGTAAAACAGTGGTAAAGACAATTCCTTATCTGTGTCCTGTTAACAGCCTTTGCTTGTGTTAACAGATTGTGCATCCGTGTTGGCATAAAACTAACCCCATCAAGGCATGAGTAACTATCAGTTACCTGGAGGGCTGGTAGATGTTACAATGAGTCAAGGAATGGAACCTAGGTGCCCTGACTCCCTGTTCAGTTCTCTAACTGCTTTAAAACAGCTGCATAAATATCCAATTGTCTGAGATTAGGAGAAGAGCAATTCCCACCAGTAGTTTGGTTATGAATGTGTTCCCTCTCCATCCAAGAGTTCATCCAGTGCTAAGAGGAGGTGAAAGGGACATCTTTGGATTAGTAATACCTAGTTCTTATACAAAGACCAGTATCTTTAACCCCACTGTACAGATGGGCAAACTGAGGCACAGGGAGGGATGTGAGTTGCCCATGGTCACCCAGCAGGCCAGGTCTCTTGAAAACACAGGTCTCTCTATCTGCTAGACTACACTGCCACTCCCACCCCCATGTGGCGCATTCACTTTCCCTCCTCCCCCTCCCATTTCCAGGGCGCAGTGCTGCATGCGGTGCTTCCTGCGCAGGTGAAGAAAACACGCCTGGCATTAGTCTTTGCTGTTCCCTTGTAGAGCAGAACTCCATTCCAGAGAGCTGTGCCCTGGGCCTCACAGTGCTGCCTTTAGATTGTTGTGGAAAATTACAAGGAATGGCACAATCCAAGAAGCCAAGGCACTCGCTCTGCTTTTAAAACACTTCATTAATGTCATTGAGAATTCCAGCAGGTTCCTGAGATTAGCACACTTCTATTTTTGAAGAGTTCTTTCTAACGGCGGCCTGCCAAGCAGGGCCAGCAGCCTCAGAAATCTTTCTATCTGGATTGGCAGGACACACTGTGGTTTTTCACCTTGCATTAGCCTCTGTGAATTCTTGTAGCTTCAGCTCTTCCCTGCTGCTCCCACGTGCCTTGAAAAAATGTGTAGTCACGTTTTGTTGTTAGCCCTGCAGGAAGGTGGAAGCAGATTCTGTGCCAGGGCCGAGAGCTGCAAGCACCAGTCTTTGGGCATGATCAGCATGAGTTTATTGCCCTGGCTGGGCAGAATTCTGGGCATGGTGAGACTCTTCCTAAAATATTATGGATCTTAGGAGGGCCCCCTTGCCTAGAGGTGAGTCACAGAGTGCAGTGTGTGCTGCTATTGTAAGCAGACATCTGATCGCACATTCAAACGCATCACGTAGGACTCAGCTTCTCAGAGGAAGCCTGGCCAAGCCTTTGGATGGATGAGAAGCGAGAAGAGGTGCAGGGCTGCATCAGAGTCAATGCATGGAGGTGCGGATGCACACCCACTCAAAAACTTGGGTGAAACCCGAGCTCTGTATCTTGGTGCCTCATAAAAGTGTCTGGCTGGATTAAAACAAAAAATATGTTTGGCACCAAACGGCAACCAATGCTCTCAGCAGTGGGAGGCGGAGTGTGAATGTCCATTGTTCTCCATGCTAGCTGAGCCCTCTTGAAAACATAGGCCAGATCCTGCCAGACTGCAACTGGAAGCAGAGGGAGTAAAGCACCTCTCAGGATCAGGCCTGTACTGCCTGGATATTTCTCTTGCAGATATTTCTGTCATGCCTGATGCCGTCGTATGTGAGTGCTGGGCAATAAACAAGATTCAAATAGAACATTACTTCTAAATCCTCTTTGCCCTTGTGCTTTGGAGTCCATATCCTCACTGAGTCCTAGGCACATTTGAAGCATTAAAAATTGAATTATCCCAGCCGAAAAAAAAAACCCCAAAAAACCCAGAGAAATGCTTTATTGCCTGGAAACCCTCTTCTGTTCAACCTGGGACCAGAAGAGAAGAGGCTTCCTATATTAAATCTCTGCCAGAAAAAGCACCATTTGGCCTAAGAAGAAACATGAGAAATTTCAACCTAACGGTAATCTGCCCCACCCCCCAAAAAGTAATAACTGCCTGAAAACAAGGGCTTGTAATGAAAACCCCTCCTGAACGACGACTTCACTGTTACAATTCTGCTGTGACTTTGTAATAAAGGCATCAAGGAAAAAAAGCAAATAGAAATGTTACTAAAAAGCCAACCCCTATAGGATCTGAGCTCTCAGCTTTTGAGGCCCATAAAAGCAGAGGCAGATGATCTGCTAGGCACAGGAGGGCTCTGGGCTTGTTCCCTGGTTGCGGTAGACGCATAAGGAGAATTACAAGAACAAGGGAGAAAAGGAGAAAAAAATCAAATACCAAAGCTGAATTGATCAAATAAAGCCCTGCCCCTGGGTCACACCAAGAAATTGGAAAAGGACTGTGCAAAATTACCATAGAAAAACAAACCCAAAGCCAGCTCCTTGGCGGCTGCAAATCATTGTAGCACCAGAGGGGTTGATGGAGCTATGCCAAATTTACACCAGCTGAGGATTTGGCCCCCAGTCTAATGGTTTAAATATGGGACACAAGGCCAGAGATTCATAAGAATGGCCACACTGGGTCAGACTGATGGGCCCTCGAGCCCAGTATCCTGTCTCTTACAGTGGCCAGTGCCAGATGCTTCTGGTAGTAGCTCTGTTTTGACCCTGGTGCTGCTACTTACTTGCTGGATGATCTTGGGCGAGTTACATAATTGTTCTATGCCTCGGTTTCCCTAGATGTAAATCAGGATTAATAATGATCCCCTTCTTCCCTCCCTCCCTCAGATGGTGGGATTTCCTTTGTGGCTGTCGTGCCCAGCTGGAGGGGGAGTCTGCCAGGGACAGCTCCGCTTCTTGAGGAAAAATGGGGAGGAAACTGCACAAGTCAAATATCATGAAGCTTCCTGGTGCTGAGTAAGGACTTCAGTGGCCACCATCATTCGAGCCATGAATGCTGCTCTGGGCTAGCGGAGGCATCTGTATCTGTTCTGGGCTGTCCAGCTAGGTTCTGAAGCTTTCACTATTGAAAATCAACGTTCTATCCAACATGTCAGAGGTACTTGGCCTCCTGTGATACGCAGCAGGTTACAGCTTGGGTTAAAATGAATTTAAATGAGTATATCTGTCTTTAACAGACTCTTTTTACCTAAAATCACTGGAATGAAATAATCCCTAGCAGCCCTGGGGCCTCCTCTTTCCTGCTGCTTGAAACATGCAGCCACCTACAAGGGTGCTGAGCTCCTGCAGTGAGGCCCAAAAGCCCTTTACACTATACTGTTGGGAGAAGGGCCGCGGTAACGGACACACACGCACACACACTGGGGAGAGGAGGCAGGAGGCATTCAAACATCAGAAGACAGGCCAAAACTCACCGCATAACTCTTCTGCTAAACTCTCCTGATTTGGGGGTCTGTCACATGGCTTTGAGGGATTGGCAACACTGAGTGATATGGCCAAGGTGACATAGTGTGTCAGTGGCAAGCAAGGAATCAAATCCATCTCTCCTGACTCCCAGCCCAGTGCTGTCTCCACTGGACTATGCTGTGGCCCATCTAGCATTGTGCAGTGCCTTTTCCTGTTCCATTCTACATGGCCCAGGCAGTGGAGATGTGACCCCGAATGTAAATTCTGAATGGGAGTGATTACTGCGGGAGGGGTAATCTGATCATAGGTGTAATTCACGGTAGTGTGGGTTGTGAATTAAACTTCGAGCGGTCAGGAACCAGCAGGGAGAAATAACTCGGGGGCCCTGCTCAGAATTAATGACATGCATGCTCCCAGCCTTCCTCGGCCATCTAGAAAACGCAGTTTGTTAATAACTGTTCAATAATTGATTTTGAGGCCAGGCTACACTACATAAATCAGTGGAGCGACGGCATCCATTCCTGAACCCTCCTCAACACACGCTGCCGCCACACAGGCTTTCAAAGGAAAATCCAGCAGAGGATAAAAGCAAGCCAAGGGCCAGCTTCTCGTCTCGAACTGGTGTAAATCAGGTGTACACTGGAGGAATGAAGATCAGAATCAGGTCCCAACTGTACCACTCCAAGCAAGAGTGGTCATTCTTACAGTGGTGTCAATCTGGAGTAATTCCAGTGAAATCAGTGGAGTTGCTCCAGATTTACACCTGTGTGGATGAATCCTGCCCTGGTCTCTGATCAGGTTTCTGAAGGTCTTGCCTGCATTTATGGTATTTATTCAGTGCTAAATCCTACTCTCAGCTGCACAGGCACTGCTCCCATTAACAGCACTGTGAATCCAACACTTACCTCCAAGGATAGAACTTGGCTCATGTACTCCCCAGGACAGAGATCATCAGCTAGATTCTGATCTTTGTTACATCAGTGTAACGCCATCGGCTGGAAGGGTCTCTCCAGCTTTACACCAATGCCTGGGAGCTCAGAATCTGGCCCATGTCTCCATCGCTTTATCCAGCACCGACTGTACTGATGGCATTTAGTGACCAAACAACGCTTCTAGGGAGCAGTCGCCTCGCTGCGGGTGACTAGGGCTACCCGTAAATCTGAGGTTACAAAGCGATCACAAATGAGTCTATGTAGGCCTAGGGCTTTGCCTGAATCAGAAGCGCAGTGATACCTCTGGATGACATAGGAAGAGGTAACTGCTTTACATTGCATATTGGGAACTGCCTTCAATGCACAGGCAAAGAAAGACAATCTCATTTACAATTGCTTCTATCACAAAAACAAGCAGGGAGCTAATTACTTGGGAACCATCTGTCTGGGAGAGCTCTGATCTCACCATTCTTTGAGCAAATCTGTTGAATCCGTTCAGTTTTTAACCATAATAGCTGATTGCTGCCATAATGAATGGATCGGATGCTTTTGGTTGGCACCATCTGGAATGCGGGCGATGACTCAGGATGGGTGGATTTCCTCTGCACTGTGACCACTGTTTCATGCCCTCTGCCGGCTGTGAGCAGAGAGTGGCTGTTACTTTGCACGTGGGCAGGAGCATCTCTGCAAAGCAACCCCAGGTGGCAGGAGATGGAGACAAGCCCAAATGATGCCGCTGAGCACAGTAAACAGCAATCATTTCATTTGGGAGCCAGCTCTGAAATCAGCTGCATTGGGACAATAAAAGGGAGTTGCAGCTTAGTAAACAAACGCACAAGCCTGCAGACAGGATTTCTGGAGGCCTGATGTTGAATCTCCCTCTGCGTGAAGGGAGAAGGAATCCTGGCACTGCAGTGAGAGGAGCCGAATAAATACCTAGGTAGGTTACACTGGGGCACCTCCTCTTAGCAGAGTGATCAGTATGTAGGAGACTGGAGGTCCCAGAATATGGGGCTTTCCTCTTGGGTATCGTCTCCTAGAGACACCAGCGGTGTCTGGCAATGCAAGACTGATTCGCACCACGGCCACCTTTTGAGAATAGTGTGATAAAAGCACGTCAGACAGGGAAACTGAGATTATTAGCCCCTGGTGTTCCCCCTGTAAATGATCAGAAAGCCAGTGCAGAGACCAGTGGACAGCTGTTAGGTGCTCTCAGCACCTCTTGCCACTCTGGGCTTGGAGCTATATTCTGCACCGGGTGCACACCACAGGTGGCTGCGAGCAGAGTGCATTGTATGGGTCCATCCTGGAGGAGGCAGAAATGTCACTGATCCATCGGAGAGCCTGGCTTGAGAACCCAGAGAGAAGAACTGCAGTCTGTTGGCCTGCTGCAGGCGATGTAGCAAGTGGCTTGTGGCGCTTTCCTGCATGGGAAGGGATCTAATGGGAGCTTGGGGCTGCAAATCATTTAGACCTCCAACAACTGGGTGCTTATGTAAATAATCCTTTGGGGGTTTACCCAGCACGGAGGATGTGGCTGCACAGACAGAACTTCTGAACTAGGGTTGGTCCTTAAGCCCACACAGGGCTACCCAGAGGATTCAGGGGGCTTGGGGCAAAGCGGGGGAGCTGCGGCACTTGTACTCACCCAGGGGGGTCTGGGTCTTTGGCGGCATTTGGCGGCGGGGGGTCCTTCAGCCGCTCTGCGTCTTCAGCAGCACTGAAGGGCCCCCCACTGCTGAAATGCTGCCAAAGACCTGGACCACTGCCAGGCCAGGGTTCACAGGGCATTTTGGCGGCGGGGGGCCCTTCAGTCGCTCCGCGTCTTCGGCAGCACTGAAGGGCCCCCCACCACTGAAGACCTGGACCACTGCTGGGCCAGGGCTTGTGGAGCCTGGGGCAAATTGCCCCGCTTGCCATGTCCGGGCGTTCCTGAGCCCATGGCCACTGCAGATTCCTGGCCATGATGCTACCTCATGATCCTAGCAGCCTTTCTCTTGGATCAAGAGGAAGCAGTGACTGTTGGCAGGTACGGTCTAGAAGAGGGGCTGTGCCTCCAGAGGAGATGGGGGTGGAGGTGTTATGGTAGTCCCTGGCAAAGAACCTCACTAATACACAAGTAATGAGGTCCACCCTGCTCCCCTAGTTGATCAAAGAATAGCTTTCAGGCTGCTTTCAGCCTTCCATAGCCAGCCTGCCTCCCGCTCTGCAGCAGAGCTCTCCTGGGGGGCATGACCTTGCTGACCCAGAGCCCCTCCCGGCCTCGAGTGCATTGTGTGACATTGACCCTTGCTTCCCCAGGAGAGCAAGAGAGATGGGGCTGGGGGGGGGGATGCTCCCAGACCTGCAACTCCCTCGCCTGAGAGCTGGCCCCTAAACCCCAACAAGCCGATTAAGCCCAGCGTGTTAATTGGCTGTGACAGCTCATTTTGTTATTGCCCGCCTAGTTATTGACCTGGTGTGTGTGACCGGGTGCAAAGTGAAGGTCAGAGCCAGCCCACAAGCCTCCAGTTCCAGCAGGGCTCGGAGAGCGGCAGGTCCAGGCTCAGCTCTGACAGTCTCTAATCTGAGACTGGGCTGGAAGCAGGCCACGCTCTGGGACAGGAGGGAAGCTGCTTGGTTTGGAAGCTGTAGCTTAATGTCTCTGCTGCTGGACAGGCCCATCCTGGCGGGCTCATCCAGGTACACAGCCCTCAGGGCTGACAGCCCCCTTGCCCATCACACCCTCCAAAGGTTTCTCTTTAGAGTCCACTCATTCTGCTCCTTTATTATTTAGAAGTCACTGCCCAGCAGTCTGCTCTGTCTGCCTGGCACACTATAGTGAAATGCTAGGGAAAAAACAGTGGTAGCAGAGGGTGGGGCACACTCCTGCCGTGGGCAGTGGAACTGACAGTGAGCAGGCAATGCAGAGACGGCCTCAGTGATGAGCGGTGGAGAAGGTGAGGCACAGAGAGGAGAGGCCAAGAGAAAATGAGTTTCAGAGCCAGCATCACACATCACACCTGGCTCTCAGTCTGGGCTCAGACCCACTGAGATCAACATGGCACAGAAGTACACAGGTATATGGCCCCGGGGTGGAGGGGAACTAAACCCTCTCAGCTTCCAAGCTGGCCTGTGCATATTTTTTTTTTTTTAAAGGGCAGCCTCCCTTTCCTTGGATGCAATTTGCCCTTGCAGATCGTGTGCCCACATATTTGTTTTGCACCTGCAATGAACGGCAGGCACCTGTCTAAATTGCAAGGGCCTGAGCCCTCCATGTGGCTGGATTTGCATCTGCAGTAAGCTGCAGTACGAAAAATAACTCCACATCTGTGATGGGATATGATGTGATGGCTTCTTGGCCAGAAGCAGAGGCAAGGAACTCAACCTCTCTCCGGCTTGCTGATGCTCATGGGATGCACACTACAAAGTCTGCTTTCCTGGACTCCTGCAGCTGCCCCTCCAGCTGTTCAGCCATCTGCCTGGCTAGGGCTGCACTTCTGGAAGGAGGAGCCTTCTGTCCGTGAGTAGAGCATTGCCGTAAGACGAGCTGACTCAGCCCTCTGCAGTGGGGCCTTCACTTAAAACCATAGAATATCAGGGTCGGAAGGGACCTCAGGAGGTCTTCTAGTCCAACCCCCTGCTCAAGGCAGGATGAACGCCAGCTAAATCATCCCAGCCAGGGCTTTGTCAAGCTTGACCTTAAAAATCTCTAAGGATGGAGATTCCACCACCTCCCTAGGGAACCCATTCCAGTGCTTCACCATGCTCCTTGTGAAAAAGTTTTTCCTAATATCCAACTTAGACCTCCCCCTCTGCAATTTGAGACCATTGCTCCTTGTTCTGTCATCTGCTACCACTGAGATCAGCCGAGCTCCATCCTTTTGGAACTCCCCTTCAGGTAGTTGAAGGCTGCTATTGAATCCCCCCTCACTCTTTTCTTCTGCAGACTAAACAATCCCAGTTCCCTCAGCCTCCTCTCTTAAGTCATGTGCCCCAGCCCCCTAATTATTTTCTTTGCCCTCCATTAGACTCTCTCCAATTTGTCCACATCCTTTCTGTAGTGGGGGTCCAAAACTGGACACAGTACTCCAGATGCGGTCTCACCAGGGCTGAATAGAGGGGAATAATCACTTCCCTCGATCTGCTGGCAATGCTCCTACTAATGCAGCCCAATATATCGTTAGCCTTCTTGGCAACAAGGGCGCACTGCTGACTTGTATCCAGCTTCTCGTTCACTGTGATCCTCAGGTCCTTTTCTGCAGAACTGCTGCTTAGCCGGTGTATGGGATTCTTCCATCCTAAGTGCAGGACTCTGCACTTGTCCTTTTTTAACCTCATCAGATTTCTTTTGGCCCAATCCTCCAATTTGTCTAGGTCACTCTGGACCCTATTCCTACCCTCCAGTGTATCTACCTCTCCCCACAGCTTAGTGTCATCTGCAAACTTGCTGAGGGTGCAGTCCATCCCATCATCCAGATCATTAGTGAAGATGTGAAGGACTGACCACTAGGGCCACTCCACTTGATACCGGCTGCCAACTAGACATGGAGCCATTGA